>NC_136959.1:11522621-11717155 GCF_032717465.1 Coenobita brevimanus
TTCTTCCTCTTTCGCTTTGAGCCATTGTCTAAAGGTTCTCCGCACAAGATCTACACTTTTGAATGAGGTGCCCAAGTTCCTGTTCTGATCGCCCCATTTCGTCCCAAAATATCTGTGATATGCCCATTGACTCTTAGGTTTGATGTCTTTATGCGCTGTTTTGGCGTATGTATTCAATAACCGCTTATATAACAGAATAGGTCAGGGTCAACCTTGCATTATCTCCGTTTGTCTGCCTCGGATAACCTGGAAAGAAACAAAAAATAAAATCAATTTCTCAATATTCAATGTAATGTAGGTGAGAAATGGATGTATTAATTGATATAAAAATTACAAGGTTGCGAATCATAAATACAATGCTGCTGCGTGGAAATTCCAGTTGAATAACAAAATACATTTGTCCATTACGTTATTACAACGTATTATGCATTTTGTGACTAAACGTGACGTGCTGTGTAAATATGAAACTTATTTTCCGGAATCAGCGTCTTCTGATCAATCCTGTTTGGATAGTCAGCAAAATTGATCTGGGGTTGTGTTATCCATCTTACATTCTTGCGTGTACTCATCAACTTACCTTCCAATTCTTTTATGTAAATTTTAACCTTTTGCCGTCAGTAATGTCTGGACTTGTAATCATACCCCACGAAAAGCATGCTGAAAGCAGAGGATTCACCATGCAATAGAATTAAAACTTCCGCGCTGGCGTAATAGTAGCGGATAAACATGTTTTGCTCGAAGTGTAATGTGACAATGTGTATGTATGTATGTATGTGTATGTGTGTGAACAAGTAACTGATACATTTTTCATCCGATTTTATCCAGCTCAAAAGTTTGTTGAGATATCTGGATTAATGCAAGAGTAAAGGAATTTCAGTTAAAGTAATAATCAGTCAGCTTATGTCGATATGTCAAATTTTATGACAACTAAAAAAACATTTGGTCTGATATGAATGAAAGTTGCAGGAAGTGTTAATGATTAGGCAAGAATGAAACAACTTCCCAGTTATTTTTTAGAGCAGTATTCAGGTCAAAGTCCTGAAGGCAACAGTAAAAGATGTGGTCATGGGCAGAATGATCT
Organism: Coenobita brevimanus; assembly: GCF_032717465.1. Lineage (NCBI taxonomy): Eukaryota > Metazoa > Arthropoda > Malacostraca > Decapoda > Coenobitidae > Coenobita > Coenobita brevimanus. The sequence continues at coordinate 11,523,703 of NC_136959.1, forward strand.
ACCATTGCAAAATTCAGGCACTAGTTCTCGTTGCTCTTGCCTCCCCAACTTCGTTGCTGAGGTGTACTGTACTTGTATGTTGTGAGTAGTGTGGTATATGACAGGAAAATTAACCATCACACAGTACACTTTGGTTCAATATATAACTTTCTAGCCCTGATGGAAAATTATGTGGCTGTGAATGAAACCAGTTTCATTCCTAAAAACTTTATCGAGGATGTTGTGGTGACACTGATGCAGACTACCTGCATCTCAGTTGATTGAACTTAATAAACAGCGAGAGAGAGAGTGAGTCAGAAAACAGGAATATGAATTCATGGATATTTGGACGTGAAGTAAAGGTGACATGGTAAATAGTCTCATTACACACACACACACACACACACACACACACACACACACACACACACACACACACACACACACACACATTAATTTGCAGCAATCCAAGAGTTTACCTGTGGAAATAAAAAAACACATCAAGTGCTCTCAAACACACCACCCGATTTCCATTAGCTGTTCGATGATTTGCTGCATGTAATAACTTACTCCTCCAATTCAGGTTTACATTTATACATTTTTAATCTCTCTCTCTCTCTCTCTCTCTCTCTCTCTCTCTCTCTCTCGTTTTAAATATATATATATATATATATATATATATATATATGTATATATATATATATATATATATATATATATATATATATATATATATATATATATATATACTGTAACACACATACACACACACACACACACACACACATACACACACACAGATGTATGTCTTCAACTGCTGCCCATCTATCTATCCATCCTAGCCTAGCTAGCTGTCTATCTATCAATAACTCAAACTGCAAAAATATTCTTTTTCATTATTTTTTTAATGAAACAAGGAGGCAAAAACCACTAGATACATGCACAGGCTCAAAAAATATAATTCAGCAGGTGCCATGGTGTCAAAGCAAGCTACAGCTGGGCACCTCTCGTCCTGTAATGCAGTACAGTAATAGCCTTCCTCTCTACATTGCACCTGCTGGGGTAGCTCAGTGTTGCCCATGATGACGTTTTCAGCCTCTTGCTTGCTGTTGCTGCATATCTCGAACAGAGTGACAGAATTCCTGGCAATGTGCTTTATACACGAGATGCATTATTATGAGTAATTAAATAAAGTAGTTGTGTGAAGTAGACCTCGTTCGCTTATGGTTTCTAATACTTTGTAATATTTGTGCACAAAGTCTTATAATAGCCATACACAAATGAATGCAGTAATGCTTCCAATTTTACTGTCAGCAGAGTCACAAGAACAGAGTGCCAGCTGGTGCAGAAGATCGACAAAAGCAAAGCCCTTCACATTTATGCCTCCATACGGCCATTACCGGTGCAATGCAACAGCATATCATTGTCCATAATGTTTACTTTGGAAATGGGAGAATGTGTACAGAAAAAGGGTGTTAGAAAAAGGCGAAGCAGATTTATCTTGACTACAAAAGCATTTCTTTCTCTCTCTCTCTCTCTCTCTCTCTCTCTGTCTCTCTCTTTCTCTCTCTCTCTTTCTCTCTCTCATTTATCAATGAGCACTATTTCTGAGACTCTAAAGCTATAACTGTTAACTTGAACAGTGGTCACTTCATATCACCATGGTCACGTCACATCCTTCTTTGGCATGTCATTTTAACAAAAAACACTAGGGATCTACTCGCTCAACCACCGCAAATTATATCCCATTTTCCATTTCCATTTTTTTTTTTTTTTGTGATAAACAAAATCATTTTATTAGCTGTATTGTTCCAGTAAAAATAAGAATGAGATTGAGTTGACAGACTCGTATTAATCCTTTTTCTGCTTTCATTCTCACAATGTTTTCAAAAGCACTGCGTTATCTATTCTATGTATCTATCTGTAGCCAGACGAACTGAATTCTGTAAGAAGTGGCCACCGCGACACCTCACCTTCATGTCACACTGTCCACTTGCCATTTCTTATCCCTTCAGATCACACCCCCTATCACATGTACCTCCCCACTCCTATTCCATCTCATCCTCGGCCTCCCCTCCCTCACCCCTTGCCTCACATATACAACGGTCCGTTATTCTCGTCAGTTAAGGAGAATCTGTTGCACCTCTTCCACAGCGATTTATTTTTTGATTACGTCACAATGGTTAGCATAAATCTGTGCCATAATTTGTGCTGAAATTACTTTTTATTATAAGTATTTATTTATTTTAAAAGGGGAGAATAACAAAATAATAAGCAAAATAAATCGGCTTAGGAAGAGGTGTTAGGGCGCTAAACTGTCCAGCTTGAGAAGAAACGGCGTTTTCTTCAAGACCCTTTGATGTAACTGGTGCTTCACTTTAACTTAACACTCTTCAGCCCGGAAGCGGCATTTCCTTTTATATAATCCAGTTTACAAATGACCTCCTTGGGTTGGCGCAAGTATTGAGTTGTACGTGTTGGAGCTGTACGTGTTGGGTTTTGCACGTGTTGGGTTGTACGTGTTAGGCTGTGGCATATTGGGTTGTACGTGTTGGGTTGTACGTGTTGGGTTGTACGTGTTCAGGTTGTACGTGTTAGGTTGTACGGTGTTCAGGCTGTACGTGTTGGGTTGTACGAAGTATTGGGTCTATTTGACGTGTTGGGCTATGCGTGTTTAGTTGTACCGTGTTGGGTTGTTATTACGTGTTAATTTGTACGTGTAGGGCTGTACGTATTGAGTTGTATGTATTGGGCTGTACGTTTAGGGTTGTACTTGTTTGGTTGTGCGGTGTTGGCTGTACGTGTTGGGTTGTACGTGATGGGCTGTACGTATTATGAAATGCTTGTCCGTAGATAAATTTCAGAGACGTATTCTAACATTGAGCCCAGTGTTGATGGAAGGATGTTTAGATATGACATGGCTGCTTCGTCTAATATTCCTGTCTTATTTATAGTACTAGAGGTCTGCATAGTCTCAGTGTCTGTAAAGCTAATAAAAAGAAATATGGAAAGAAAGACGCAAAAAACAGTATTCAGAATGATCGTTTACAAGAGAAGAGATTCATTTAAAGTCTGCTGCACTTATAACGACTTACTTAGTGGGAAAAATTACCTCTACATCCTTTGTTTTGAAGAGTTACATTGCCTGCCAGAGGAAGTTTTAGGTGTATACCCAGTTCTGTGACTTGAAAACAACCACCAGAAGAAGTCTGAATTATTACCAGTGTAATTGCGCAATATTGGCGTCATCATCATCCACAATCCGAGCGCTTCACAGTCCAGCAGCACACAAGGGATAATGTCATGGCACTAATTTCTCAACACTAACATCACCACCTGTTCCTCTCGCCTGCCACGGAGAAGAGAAGCTATCGGTGCAACGGACGTCCAGCAAGTTAATCATCCCAGTGACAGCGTGTGGTAATTGCATCATCTGTGAAAGCAATCCGAACTGACAAGAAAATGCTTGTAGTTACAGTGGTATTAAGTTAGCATCCAGAAATGCAATCACTTCTTCATGTAAGTAATGTGCAGGAAGGCAATCCCGATAAACGGTAAAGGAAGTGAACGATGGGGAGATTAATGTGGCAATGATATCCCCTTGTTTATGCAGGTGACCCTATACTGAGGAACCTACCAAAACGCCAAATTAGGTACCGGACTTATATTCTCCACACTGAAAACACCACGACTCAGTAGAGCAAGGGGTCGGGGAACCCATTTCGAATATTGCTCCAAAATTTGTTTGAGTAAATTTAAATTACCTACAACTGAAAAAAGTAAAAAAATAGCCATGTCTGTATACACATTCGTCAATAGTACGGCTCTAAGCAGCAAATATCATGATACATTAGCCTATAGTTTTGCTTCTTGTTCGCTAAAACTTAAATGATTTATACTGAAAAAATCAGTAACATACCGCATGCACCACCTCTCATACCGCACGCGTTACCACTAAAATTTTAGATTGACTGACTGACGGTATCTTTACCCCGGTCTAACTTATACAATGAAGATAACGATGATTTATGTCGTTGCAAGTATTCATCCTTGATACCGGAATAAAAGTGGGACGACGACTGTGTTAATTCTGAAAGGTAAGATTAGGAAATGCATTTGTTTTTCCATGAAACCGGATGCCATGGCTCTTATAAAAACAAAAACAATACAGAGCAACCGTGTGACAAAAAAAAATTCCAACAGTAATTACAACGCCCACTCCCTGTCATAATAGTCCACTTTTTAATGTGTCCTGTTTACCGTGCACGAGGTATAAATAACTATAAAGGAGAAAGAATATGATTAACAATTCCTACATAACTTAGTATTTTTACTCTAACGCGTGAATAAACCATAAAATATTCCTGCCAATTTAACACTGCACCAAAGTTAGCTAATGTTGCTTCAAAGCAGTTATGTTAAATGATATTCATTCATCACCACATATACTTATATTTATTAGTATCAGTACCTGCTTTGATCTGCATTCATATATCAGACCATTATTGCCGTTATGTGAAAATTTCCTACTATGTATTTGAAGGCAAAATTGATAAACATTAGAGTTAGCCCGATAAAGTGACTATTGAGGAGAGAATTGTGAGACACAGACCGTATGAGAAGTAACCACAGGAAGGAGTCAGCTGGTGTGCATAAGATAGATTGCAGTTGTTTCTGCTGTAGATATTAACTAGTGAAAGGCAGCTTTTTTTCTTTTATAGGAGAGTGGAATATGACGACAGGCCAAAAAGAAAGAAAGAAAGAAGAAAAAAAAGAGGAAGATGCTCATTGCCTACTCATTGTGTTTGAGCTATAATCACGACATACTTTAACACAACCCACGTGGTGAAATATTTATGTGAACATGGACCCTCACACCAACATCGGAGCCTGAACAATGACAAAAACACTGTACTGGCTGGCTGGAGGTTTTTCCTGTCACGTAAACAGATATCCGGGATGTAGGGTGGTTTTACAGTCACTTATATTGTCTGGAGTTTTGATAGCCGACCCTCAGACCATCCACATTACTGGGATTTACGAGATCCTAAATAAATAATATGGGATGGGCTGCTAAAGTGTTTTACTGTATGCAAAGGCGCTGATGAGGAGTCCACATGATGCCGCTTTGTACGGTCTGGGTGAAGAGACACTGATGCGGTGTCCACCCAGAAGCTAAACCTCCTCATATTCTCTATGCACCTCTCCATAGGGGAAGAGTTCTTAAATAAACCTCAGTGAGGGGCACGCACCCTGTGCTACTGGGGAGAGAGGAGGAGAGATGGCTCCCTACACAGTGTATGTATTGTTCACTGTACCTATTGAAGTACAGAAACAGTTGTTTATAGCAGTGAAGGATAAATCTGCTTGCCCATACAGACCGGTGTAAAGCAACAACAACAGCTATGTGCAAAAACTCCTTTATTTATGTACGTAGAAAGGAATGCTACATGAGAGCCAGAAATCAATATACCGGAGGGAAGAAAGAACGAGTGAAGAAACTTCCAGGTCGAGGGTGACAGAGAGACTCCAGAAGCAAGGAAGTCCGCCTGCTCCGAAAGTGTGTTATGATGGCATTAAAGTCAGATAGCCCATATTTTTGTTCTGCAGAAAAGTTGTGCAAATACACCCCGTCCCAGGTTTACGAGTACAGTAATATAGCTTAGGTCATAACTGGGTTGGTCAAGGATCATGATGGATGAAACTCACACACAGCAAGTTTCAGGACATCCAGCTATTATCAGTCCAGCGGTGAAAAAAGACGAATTATTGAAGAAGGCCCATGTTGTGAGAGGAGATGAATCATAACGGGTGAGTGGAGGTGTTGTGACTTACACAAGGGTTCGCCAGCAAGACTTTCTCTCTAAATTGAGGACTTGTACACGTCATCAGCATGCCGGTGGGAGGGTCTTTAAACTTTATTAAACCTGGTTTTATTCTAGGCAGACATTTGCACGTATTATTCTGAAGTTACTGAAAAAACTGCAAAAAGATTTCTTAATTTTCTATGTGCTTCACTCATCAAACAAAAAATCTTTACTGCTCGTATATGTAGTATGTTAGGGAGATTATATCAGAGACAGGCAAACAATGGTCTGATTGCATCCTCAACTTGCCGGTGTTACCTCCGAAAAAAAATCCGTGAATCTACTGAGGTAGAATGGCAAAGGCCTAATGACCAAAGGTTAGAGAAAAGGAAGGTGAACGAAGTCATACGAGGTCATGAAAACAGTAAGTGATGGTGGCTGTGATGGTAGGAGTTAATTTACTACCTATACAGCTAGATGGTGCGGAGTAACTGTAATGGAGTAGAGAATATATTAGAGTGTGCAGTTCACAGCCAATCATAGTGAAGTATTTAAACATACTGTAAATGTGTATGTTGACTATGTAAATATAGACCTTTAAACATGATTTACAATGAGTAATGGAAATTCAAACAGAATTTGAGATAATTCACCAGAAAAAGGGACCACATGCATCCCCAACCGACGATACTCTTTTCCTCAGACCTTGACTATAAAACTATATCTCTGCCAAATGCTGAGCTGCAAAAATAAATTAACGACTAGACTATGATTCTGGTCATTAAAAAATGCTATGGAGAGGACGTGAAACGGTAGCGATTTTCTTATTCTGCCACTGAGCTAAGTAAAATAACCTGCAAATGGACGAAAATCTGAGCTTCGAGTTAAAAATGAAAAGAGTTTGGTATCCCATATGATGCAGGAGTCGCGGGAATTAATATGTCACAATAGCTTAAAATTGGCACGTCACGCAGAAATCCATTTTTCTCGATCATTTGTGAGGAAATTTACCATATTTGGATCTTTTTTTCACGACAGAATGTACCATTGTGAGTCAGATACGATCACGACCCTCTGCCATATAATCACGGCAACTTGTACTAAAATTAAGTGAAGTTAGTGGCACTATATAAGTGTAACTGTCTTGCGTTTGCGCTGATTCCCTCATTTAAATTTCTATACACTAAGATATTTCTGTAGCTACATATAAGATTGAACACAGTTGACCCTCGTGCAATTGTGGTGCGGTGAGGATCTGTCCCTTCTCCCCTTGAGGACTAAGATACGAATAAATGAGTGTGTGTGGATAAATAATTTGGGAGTCTTCTTAGTCCTATCTCGGCTAACCACTCCATATCTGGAAAGCAGCCTAAGAGTATATAGATAGACAGATAAGATATTAAGAAATTTAAACACCTGGGACTGCTTTATCTTTCTTATCTGAAGTTTCACCATTTAAGGAGAAAGTAGTTTATAGAGAGAGTGAGGATAAGAGTCATTCAGGCCAGATCAAAACAGTATTCGCAGGGAAAGGCATACCACTGTAATGTCACTTATATATATAAGACCAGAGATGAGAGCAACCATAAAGGAAAAAAAATAACATAGCATTACAAAGAAATCAAAGAGCAATCCAAACTACATCGGCGTTGTAAGACCCAATTTTTACTAATAAATACAATGACAGTCCGTCTTTGTGGCGTAAATAACGATGATATGCCTCACGGTCAATGACAAAAACATCAGTATTCCAGTAACTATAAGAGGACGCAATGTTGGTGATATCATCCTTTCTAAACACGATCATAAATTATAAGATACCAATAGGACCCGAGGTGCTGTGTGTGTGTGTGTGTGTGTGTGTGTGTGTGTGTGTGTGTGTGTGTGTGTATACGCTTTTATGATTTGAAATGAAAATTGGGTACTTGTATGTACTCTATATATTTGTGATTATACATGGTGGAGAGAGAGAGAGAGAGAGAGAGAGAGAGAAAGTTCAGAAGATACTGATAAACTCTCCTCCAGTAAGCCAAAAATTCCGACTTTATTGTTATTTAATTTTCTTTTCTTTTTTTGTAACATTGTGTACGTTTGTAATATTTTCCAATCTGATCTCCCACAATCTTCAGCCAAAATATTTTATCTGTCGATTGATCTTTCGACAAACTTCTTATCCTAATCCAGGAAGGGATGGCCGTAAAGGGAATTGTTTTCATTGGACTGTATCCTTCGCTTAAATCAGTCTACTATCTGCTCAACTCCCACTGCCTTTCCCACATATACCCCTCCATCCACCCATCCATCTTATCCCTATCTTTTTTCTTTCATTCCCCCTACACTCAGCATGTACTCTGCAAAGCAATCTCTCCTCAGTTCTTTCATCGCTTTTTTATGGTTATCTCCCTTTTTGTAGTTTACCTGAATTTGATCATATAACTTCTGTTTTTCATCATTCTTATATAAAACCCATTATATACCCGGAAACCATTTAGGCCTACTACGATGGGTGGTAACCATATAACCAAATTTGGGCGCCTGGTGTGGTTTAATGGGTAATTATTGCGCTCCAATCTGATTGAGCCGGTGAAGGTTTGTATCCAAGGGATGGTTGGGGTTGATTGCTGATGTAATGCCACTCAGGGATGAGTGAGGCTGAGTCACTCTCATCTTAAATGTCAGAACCATCTGCCCTGCCCGGGTTCCTACAGCTCCTCACTGGGCAACGTAGAATTGGATGATAGATGGATGGATGGATCTATTTGTCATATACTCATATATTTATTTTTGTTTCAGGAAAATCATGTTTCTCTGTTTTAGGGCAGTTGGCATTCCCTCATGTACTCAGTCAACTTTGTTTTTTTTTAATGCTTTCTGCGTTTTTCTTGTTTATAGCTTTTAGGTTTCCAGTCTATTATATATCTGTAGACCTTTTTTTTTTTTTTTTTTCTTTTTTGCTACTACAATGTAAAGCTCTCTGTTTACTCACCTGCCTCCCCTTTCCAAGTATCCATTGTTTCCGTAATTTCATTTCTTATGGCCATGGAAATATTTTCTGTCTATCCCTATCTATTGCCAGGTGCCGTAATCCCGTAAGGGGTGGCCACAAACAAATCACCTCCATGTCGCCATGTCCAATGCCAATTCTCTGCCCCGTTCCCATCTCGCACCCCCTCCCTCTTACACCTCTCCACTCCGTCCATCCATCTCATCCTCGGCCTCCTTATCCCTCTCCCTCCCTCCATCTCACTCGCATACACTCTCCTCGTTAGTCTCTCACTCCCCATTCTATCCACATGGCCAAACTGTATTTTGACAGTGGTTTATTTGTCAGTCTGAAAAGAGAGTTCTCCTTTACCGACATGTGATATACAGTGGCACGCTTCCTCGGACATCTGCCACTCTGATTGTCCATTGTATTAGGCCACATTCAGTGTCGGGTGACCCAGAAGAGCATAACCGTAACATTACCTCGGTTACAGGTGCTACCTCCCTCTCTCCCCTCAGCTGCTCACCCCTCACCCTGATGCGGTCCTCATGCCTTGGCACGTACCAGCGAAATAACCCGTAACTTCAGCAGACTTTACCATTTTGGCTTTCAACGCATTGGGTGAAAGTTACGAGGAAGGTCTGGATGGGAAAAATGTTCGTGGGCTGACTGTCAAACCCGGCTGACTTCCATGAAACGCCAGGCTCAGCTCGCCTTTTGTGATTCCCTCTGGCCCAGGTGTTGGTGGCTGGGATCTGATGTATGTTACGTTTTTTTTTTTCCATTTACCATTTTCTTCTTTTAATGAATATTCACCTCTCTTTAGTTCTGCCCCAAGCTCCTATATCTTTATGTGTTTATTTTGCTTTGTTTATTGTTAGTCACGTATTTTTTATCTGCCTAGCTGATAACTCTGTCGCTGAGTGGTTGTGTCGTTTTCTTTTCTCTTTTTGTGTTGTAGTACCCCCCCCCTGTCTGTCTCTCTCTCTCTCTCTCTCTCTCTCTCTCTCTCTCTCTCTCTCTCTCTCTCTCTCTCTCTCTCTCTCTCTCTCTCTCATGTTCCTTGTCACTTCCAATTTTAATCTACTCAGTCATGTCCTTTTCTTTTCCCGTTGGTTCTGGTTCTAATTATTTTCTATTTCCAAATGATCTTTTTTCCTTTGACTTTCTCCCTTTCGGTCGTCTTCCATTCAACTGCTCGTTTTAGTACAGTTCCGTGTTTTACTAAGTTCCATTTGGCAGTTTCCTATTCAGTGTTTTAGTGCTTTTTTTTTCTCTGCAGTTTTGTTCATTTGGGTTACCTTTTATGTTTCCTTCGTCTGGTCGTGTTTTGTGTACTTATATCCTATCAGTCATAATATTATCTGTCTGGCTGTGTCCCTTCCAGTCTTATTCTGTGTGGTCATATCTCTTTCAGTCCTATTCTGTTCAGCTGTGTCCCAGTCAGTCCTGTTATTTGTGGTTATGTTCCTTTCAATCATTATTTCTGTGTTTGCGCCCTTTCAGTCATATTCTGTGTGGTTGTGTAACTTTCAGTTCTATTTTGCGTGGTTGTGTCTCGTTCAGTCCTATTCTCTCTGTTTGTGATTAAGTCCTGTTATGTGTGGTTGTCTCCGTTTTCAATTCACTGATATTGTATGTAGTTGCTTCCCTTTCAGTCCTGTTCCTCGTGGCTATGTATCTTTCACTGCAGGTCTTAAGCCATTAACCATGCTGCTGTGACCCTCCCAGTCTGCCTCCTCTGGTCTGATAGGTCTGCGGTTCCTCTTCGAGTGTCGGCAGGTAGAGTATGTGCCGATGTGGGGAGGATATTTTCGTGTACCCTAGTCAAACTGGGCCATACTTTCGAGTTTGATGGAGAGATGGTTGCAAGGAGAGTTAGTTCCAGTTGCAGCGGTTCTCAGCACCCAGCTCCTGACCATATTCTACTGATCTCTTTTAGTGTTCCATTTTTACGAACTGCAGTGCTGAATATTGTCTTATACTCATTCCTCTAATTATTTAAATGTAAATACATGCATAGTATGAAATGAACAACCATTTTCAAAATCGTAATGTAATGGTAAGCCTATAACCAGGTTTAGAGTTCCCAACAGCGATAGGAGGAACTATAAATACGGGACTTTGACTTCAGCCTTCCTGATGGCGATGACCAACTTTTGATTTGGTGTGCCCGGTGGGGAGAAAATAGGCACATGGAGGGTAAACAGGCGACATTAAAAACATAGGTCCATGGGGAACATAGGCATTGGAGGGAAAATATGTCCATATAAGGAAAAATGGCCCATCGTAAAAATTGGTCCAAAAAGAAAATTAGATCCAAATAGGGAAATAGGTCCATGTGGGAAAGTAGGACCATTAAGAATATACGGTCGTGGTGGAAATAGGTCCTTAGGGAAAAAGATAAGTCCGTTGGATATAATAGGTCCAAGGGGAAAATAGGTCCAAATAAGAGGAAAAGTGGTGTTTCTGGAAAAATGGGTCTGCAGGGCTCAAAGCACAACAGTGGGCAGTAAATGCTTCATATTTTGTCAAAGCTTGTTTCCACACTATTCTTATATAATACAACCATTTACGCTGATATTACGAAAATGATCAGCGTCTGTATTTTCAGCTTCGTAATAACTCAAAACTCTCAGGTGGGCAGTTAAATTTTTATCGTCTTTTTAACGATATGTGTAGATTCAGTTAAGCTTATTGGTTTCAGCGATAACACTTTTATAGTGCATGGTTTTGTTATTTGGTTTCTTCAATTAAAAAAAGTAACTTACAAATTACTACTTTTTTGTGAGTTTTACGATGATGTGCTTAGATTCACTTTACCTGTAACAGACTCGGAGAAAACACAGTTTGGTGCTGTCATCTTTCACTCTGTATGTCCGATAGTCTACTGCATGTCTCGCTCTGTTCACTCGGTCGAACAAACTCCGCACGTATTATCGTAAGAACATACGACGCTGCTTGTCTTTACCGCTGCTTCTAAGTGGGTTTTTGTCAGCCTGATTGTAGAGACAGTTGTTATATCACAGCTGGATACACAACGAAAGCGATACTTAAGTCATAATTGGGGGAGAGAGAGAGAGAGAGAATCCTCGTCCCAGGAGAAGGAGTGGTGTACGGGAGTTACACCTGGAGGGTTTTCGAATAAAGCCAATAACATCTGACACTGCGAGCACCCACACGAGCTGCCTAAGAGGCTAGCTAAGCCCATCTCTAACTCCCTGAGGACCTTACGTGGTGTACAACTAAGAAATTTGATTCACGCAGTCGAACAGCTCAATGACGTGGACTTCAGCGATAATAAAATGGCAGGTTTGGACTTTCTGGTCACTCTTCTTCAATGTATCGAAAAAGGACGCCATACAGGCGGCACCAAGAACAGAGGATATAATCGAAGATGAGGAGCTACCGCCATTAAAGTGTGTTTTGTGAGCGCGTGATGAGCGTGCGAGTGCCATGTTATCACAGTTTCCCGGTGATGTAATATTAGAAGCGGAATATCCAATATTTAAGTGCTAGAGTTGATGCTACGAAGGAAAATTTGATTTCGTAATTGAGACGTTCACTGATTAGAGCCGAACACTCCCTTGGAAAACTCGAGAGTCCAAGGGGTTCCTACTCCTTTTTGCGTGAGTTTTTAGTTGAAAACAAAAATTAATGAATGAATGTACCACATGCAGAAAGAATTTCAACTCTATTTCACGTAGGAGTAAAGTTATTGGCTTCTGCTTAGCGTGACAGGCGGGTCGGGCCAGGCCGGGTTGGGCCCAGTTGCTCATTTCCAAACTTAACTTAGAATAATCATTGCTTGCTCGCTTCGCTCGCTCGCTCGTTATTACCAAGATCTGACGACACTGAACTAATGCTACCGTATGTTAGGTTCAGAACATTTTCTTTCAGTAGAGAGGAAAATAGGCAACACAAGGGTCTAACCACGGGCTCGCCTTTTTCTGCCGTCATGTCTTGCCTATGTAAGGGAACTATTACAGACTGACGTTATGAGTGCAGTTTGGCGCAGATATGTGGATGATGTTTTATTTATTGTACCTAAGGTCACCAGTAGTAAAAATAAACTGAGAATGTTAAGCAATGTGAATGATAACATAGTGTTCACAGTAGAAGAAGAGAAAGAGGAAAATATTCCCCTTTTTTCAGATACTGTAATATGGAGAACAGATGAGGGAGCTAAATACACTGTGTGCCCTAAGCCAATCAACAAAGATGATTATCCACTATATCTCTGCCACAACGAAAGCACCAAGTCTGGAGTTGTGATAGGGCTTTTCCTTAGGGCATAGAGAATTTACAATAGTGAGGGCGTTGAGGATAAGATCAGATAATAATAGAAGCCTTCAGGAAGCTAGGCTGTCCAGTAGGCATACTGTTAAACCATAATGGAAAGCAATTGATATAATTAAATACAAAAGAAAAAAATCCAATGTTCAAACAACGACAGTGCAAGGTATGTATCCGTCCCACCTCTGCCATAGTTTCAGGTATAAAAGGGATTTGCAGAAAGCAAGTCTTACGATCGCATCATTCTCAGTACATATAATAGGAGAGATGGTGAAAATAAAAGTAAACGGAAGAAAAAACGAGAACAGTGTAGTATACCGCATACCGTTTAGTGGATGCTCGGAAACATACGTAGGGGAAACAGGGTAGAAATGGATACAGTGATCACAGAACATAAAATATATATTCGGTGTCACAAATTACCCAGTTCCCTGGCTCTGCACATAGATTAGCACAATTATTTGCCCATTTATGTAAGACTTGTAACTAACCATAGAGATGGATTTTTCATTAAGAAAACAGTAAGAATAACACTCATTTCGAAATCAGGGAGGGATAGGATGCCAGGATTATCGTGGACCTAGAGGCAATCAGGTTGCTACACGAGGAGGAGAAGAGAATTTCCAAGGGGATTAATGTCTTGGCACTGTCACTTGTTGTTCAGTCTCTTTGAAGTTGGGCTCTGTGCTGCTCGAAACGGTAGAGAAAATAAAGAATTCAAGCTTCAACCTGTGTCTTTCCACCCAGCATTTCCAGTTGTCACAGTGGATCATCTAGAACTGCAGGTATCGTGGAGCATCACTTTCCTCCCCCTTCTAAACTCTTCTCTTCACAACTCTGCAGAGCCTCCTCTTTGGCTGCTACCCTGTTATGTCCATCCATGTTTTAATACAGGTTTTGATCTCTTATTCTCTCTCTCATTTTTCCTCCTTCACATTAGCACTATCCTCTATCTCTCTCAGTTTCAATAGCTACCCCTCAGATTTTTTTAATCACTCCTCCATGCTATCACACTATCATACATACATTTCTGAATGCTCTTAGTCTGCCTCCTTCATCCTCAGTATGATCATAGCATAACCACTCTCACCACCAGTGTCGTATTCTCTCTCTCTCTCTCTCTCTGCAAACTAATAGTGTATGGTTGTAGGTTATATCATTTCTGTACACTGTTAACATTAGTACATCGGGAATAATGAAGACGCAGGAAATTAATACTGACGAAGGGATCACGTGCGGAAGAGAGAAAGCTCTGTGATTCTGAGTGCTTAAAATATAGCATAGTAATACTGCAGTTTACTTACAGATGTTTGAAACGTGATGTAATTATACTGTGGGTTAATTATTATCTCTAGTGTTCTCTGAAGGAAGCGTTGCCATTTCTTTTCGTTATTTGCTTTTGCACTCAGTCTTTCCAGTGAGAGGACATGAAGTGATGATAGGGACTGTGGTGGGTGAATGGGAAGAAACTTACCTTATATCATTCTTATGCTCTCCCCTACATCTCTCATTAGGTCAGGTAATATTGCTCCAGTGATTGTGATCGAAGAGAATGCACCAAAGACGTGGGCCGGTCTGAGCTCACCCTCATTCTCCTTCCACTTCCCTTTTCTTTTTTCTTTTTCCATTTCTTGGCGTCCCTCTCGTTTTTTTTTCCCTGCCCAGCACCACTTCGTCTCACTCTATCTCACTTTGCCCGGGACCCACATGCTCCGCTCTCGTTTTTACAGTCTCCTCCTCTTTCTCTCCATGTGTTGTTCCTCTCCTCTAGAAGTTTGCTTTCCCAGATGTAACCTGCCAACCTCAGTGTCTTGTGTCTCAGCTGCCTTCACTATACAGCGAGCCCTTTTGTTTCCCTTCCCTGTTCTCACTTTCTTTCCCTCACTCGTAATGGGTCTCATCGTTCCTCTCCCAATTCTACAGAGGGCGGTATAAGTTGCAGTTAGGAAGCTTACTCACACTTCTTCCTTAGTTTCTGATTCCGTTCCGTTACTGGATTCTAGTGTGTTACTCATGCAATCTTTGTTGGCATTTAATATATATAAGAACCCAAACAGAGGATATTAATGTGTAGTTTGGAAAATAAATCGCTAAGGAAGAGGTACTACGAAGCTTTAATGGACGAGAATATGGGCCGAATTTCTCTTATCTGGAGTTCCATTTACAGGTTCCCTTCTCTTTTCCTTTCCGTCTCCTTCTTTTCCTTTTAATACCATTCAGTTTCATATCCTGACTCTAACCCCTTTGATATCAGTATTATTTTGTGATTATTGTGGTGTGTGTGTGTGTGTGTGTGTGTGTGTGTGTGTGTGTGTGTGTGTGTGTGTGGTATTCAGTGTTGCCTTTATCAGGATGACGTCTATATCTCCTTGCACACGAATATTCACCTTACAAATAACTCCTTGTAATCTGGACGAATTGGACATGGTAGGATGTGTCCATAGTCTAATACCACTTAACATTTTTGGAAACCAGCCGATGATTTGGAAGTGCCTTGCTCACACATACTATCTAATTAAATTTGCAAGGCTAAAATTCCTCTACATCCGTTGTGATGATATGTAACTCTACACTTCATCATTACGTTCATCTGAAAATTGATGATACTACTCAGATAATTATATATATTCTAGATATGATAAGGTTACTAGATACCAGTGCTAGAAAACCCTCCTTTCCCACGTTAGCCTTGTGACATCACTCGTCATTTGACATCATTTTTGCCATTTGACATCACTCTGCCATTTGACATCATTCTTGCCATTTGACATCACTCTTGCCATTTGACATCATTCTTGACATTTGACATCATTCCTGCCTTTTGACATCACTCCTGCCATTTGACATCGCTTTTGCCATTTGACATCACTCTTGCCCTTTGACATCACTCCTGCCGTTTGAAATCACTCCTGCCATTTGAAATCACTCCTGCCGTTTGAAATCACTCCTGCCATTTGACATCACTCTAGCCATTCAAACTTCCTGGATAATAATACACATTCTCGCTATGGACCACCTCGTCGCTATCATATCACTCACGATATAAGCGAGCAGTACAAATAATGGAAAACCTTCACCAATTGCAAGACAAACTGAGCACGGTTCACTCAAGACACAGAACATGCATTAGACAGCACCAACGTAGATTATTATCCAGACACCGACAAATATGATCAATACAATAATCAGCAAATCTGAAAATAAAACCTCTACTCAGACTTCTCCTCAAACAAAACAGCTCCTTAAGGACAAAAACAAAGATTAAGACTCAAAACACACAAGGAAGTGAACTGGACAAATTTTGTGGTCACCCTAAGTCATTGAACAAGGAGCAATACATGAAAAAAAAAAATAAATAAAAAAAAACTCATTTCACAAACTTATGAAGCCCAACTAGGTAATGATGGAACCGCTCTCAGCAAAGGAAAAAATCTATTAAACTATTGTACATCAGTAGGTCTCAATAAGACAAATTCTCAACAGTACCATCACAAAAGACTAACAGAAATCAAAAGAAATACGCAAATGCGACCTCCACTTACCTCGCCAAAAGTCATAAAATCAATAACATCACAGCAAACAGTGAAGCAGTGGAACCAGAGAATATCTCAAATATCCTCTTAAAACACCTTGGTCCCATAGCAATAAATACCTTCATGATATTATAGAACACCACCACCCGCATAACTTCATGTACAGTATATAAAACTCCCAAGGTGAACTGCGAACCAAACAGCCACCGCCCGCTCCTCAAGGTCAATTCGGTTCACTTCAAATAACTTCAGCGAGAAATAACGAACATTACGAACCTCTCTAATAATAACAAACATAAACAGATCTCTTGCAACAGTACCAATATACATCCTAATAAAATAAAATCTTGAGCACAAATATGTAAGAAGATCTTAAGAAACGGCTGGTAGTTTCCTCTCAGATAGAGATGGCCAGGTGCTCTATCAAAACCAATACTCTAAATTCAGGACACTATTCAATAATGTTCCACAGGGTTCAGTTCTTTCGCCCTATTTTCAAAACATTTTTTTTGCATGACCTGCCAAACCCTCTCGCTTCAGTAACAGTACTGTCCTATACTGATGTCTTGGCAGTAGCTTCACAACACCTGCAAAATCACTAGGAAACTGGCTTAAACAAAACAGAATAACCGCCTCACCAGCCAAATGAACCATCACATTCTTCACTCCGGACAGACATGGATCTCAAACTCACCGTGTTTCCCTCACCCACGTTTCCCTCTTTAACCATCCACTCCTGATGGAGAGAAGCCCCCAGATTCCGAAGACTCACCTTGGACACACACATGACCTTTTCTCGGTACACAAGTAAAACACACAGGCACATCTTTTGAACAACAGAAAGAATTCCTGAAAACCGCCTCTAAACAGTTCATTTGAACAACTTTAAGCTACTGTCTCAAGCTGAACCCCAGCCTGAACCAGGATACGCTTGGTTAAGCTTAGAAAAGACAACAAAGCTTCATTAATGATAACAGAATGCACCAACTCTGTTAAGTATGGTCATCCCCATAAAGAAACAAAACTATTCAAAGATCATTATTATGAACGTGAGAGATACGCAGTTCATCACTTCAGCACAAGAACTATATGATGCAACACCCCCCCCGTCCCCCCAAAAAAAAAAAAAAATCTGACACTAGCAGAGTATTTAAGCAACATCTCTCCTCCACCACCTAAAGCTACATTTCACAAGCACATAGCCTCCACAACCGTCCAAAACCTTCAGACATGTAACACTCTTCATGAACGATTACCAGACATCTACGCCTCAGAAATTACCCTGTCCAGAGAGACGAGTGCATGAGCAAGCTTGCCTTTTAGTTATCATCCTTTGCTCCTACAGTATCAGTACAAAATAGAACCCACAAATAACCCACTTTGCCCACATTGCAATGCAGCCTCCCACACTACAACATAATACCTCACCCACCACATTAACACAACACAGTCTTTCAACATTGGCTCAGCAAAAGATCCCCGGGAGCGACCGGTGAGCAGCTGCATCAACAACAGTAACAGGAACAACGACAGCAATAACAACAATAACAACTTACCGACACTACCGCAGCTTTCGTTACCCCCATAACGCCACAGAGAGTCCAAAGTTGTCCGTGTACTTGCCCCGATCCCCCACTCCCCTAATCCACCAGTTTGCAACACGGAATTAACGCCCCACTCGCTGTAGAACGAAGCTGCTTGTTTTGTGAATGGTCGAGAGAAAAGGGAGTATCTAGCTCGACCACTGCGGTATATGTCGGTGGAAGTGTTGGGTGAGGAAAATTGGTTTGTTGGGTGCCGTTGTTTTGTGGCTTTGTCAGACTGTCATATATCCGCTTCATTCTCACGCACAGGCTATATCCCCTTTCACACACACACACACACACACACACACACACACACACACACTGTCTAGGAAAACATAACACCCTCATTTGCTTTGCAGGTGCGGGCATAATAATCACGGGGTGATACCTTCTCGCACTTCCTCCTGCGGAGGGCTCTCGCACTTCCTGCTTCGCACTCGTTTCCTCACGCTTCCATGACGCGCCTGCGATCATTTCAGGTAATTCGAGTCACGTTTATGTGCTGTTCTAGTCTAACGTTGTCATTTGGATTTTTTGCAGCTAACCAATTGATCGTGTTATTTGCAGCTTCGGGAATGGAACCCAAGTTGTCCACACGCAAGTCCGAGATGTTAACCACTCGGCCACGGCAACTGACCGGGCGCCGGGAGCAATGTTTTTTGGTCGAAATTTGATCGCTCATTAAATACAGTAAAAGTTTTTCAATCGTGATGGGACCAAGTTTTTTTCACATCAGCGAATTTTCCGCGATTATTGTGCCAATTTTGGTGCGATTTTAATGTGTAGTTTCGGCTGCCGAAAATACACACACACACACACACACACACACACACACACACACAAACACACACACACACAGAAATAAAGCAATCAAAAACTCTACAGTGAACACAACCCTAATTTCACGCACTCACCCTGGGAACGGCGTTTTTTGGTCAAACTTTGATCACTCATTAAATATAGTAAAAGTTTTTCAATCGTGACTGGACCAAGTTTTTTTCACATCAGCGATTTTTTTGCGAATTTTGTGCCAATCTTGGTTCGATTTGTATAAGTAGTTTTGGCTGCCCCAAACACACACACACACACACACACACACACACACACACACACACATACACTGCTAGTGCTATAGTATATTTATTATTATTATTATTATTATTATTATTATTATTATTATCATCATTACTACTACTACTACTACTACTACTACTACTGTATTATATAAAGAATCTACGGAATGGATAACGACAAATGTCATTATCCGGCAGAAAGTAAAATAAGGAGTCTAATTAATTTGCACAAGACTGTAGGGAAGGGCTGGTTGGCATAGAAAGTGAACCGAAATATTATAGTCATTAAAAGTAAGAGAGAGAGAGAGAGAGAGAGAGAGAGTATGGCTGACAGACACTTTTGTGGTAGTGTGGGAATGGGAGGAGAAGAGGCCGGTATAACTGCACTGTGGATTACTTCTCAAGGGGTGTTCAGGCAACAGGCAAGCGATGACGATATGGGATGAAATGGTTGTCAGCAGGAATATAATGAGAACCAGAGTGAAAACAGGAGATTATAATGAGAAAGTTTTTGTCGTCAGTAATTTTTTAAAAGTCTACTGGCAGCTTGTAAGAAAATATTCATACTCAAATGCAACATTGCTGAACCCTGTCTCTCTTCGTCTCATCAATCGTTTCTATCTCTCTCTTCCTTCATATATTCTGTATTCATTCTCAGCTCACTGGTATCACTATACTCTTTTTACTCTAACCAGGCCTAAAATTGACATCTATTTTGAGTACTGAACACTAAAAGCAGATTAACAGATGATTATGATGCTAGTCACAAAGAAGTGGTAAGAAAAGGATGCAGAGTCACAACACCGTCTTCTTGTACAGTCGTCAGCACAAATTCGCTGCAAGCCTGCTCGTGTGATGTGGGTCGTTTTGTCTGGCAACAGTGTTTGGGAACTAGCTGCCACATAGGCTTTTATACGATTTAAAGACGTGTTTGTAGGAATTAGTACTATAAATCATCCAGAATGCAATATTCTTTATATCTGATTTGCATAAAAATATGCAAAAGACGACAGAAGAATGTTGTGGAATGATGAAATTTCTGCTCTTTCCCCCAAACCCATCCGACGTCCCTCCACACCCTACCTCTCACCTCACCACCACCACCCCTGCTTTCCTTCATTTCCACTCCCCTCTCCCCGCACCCTGTCTACGTTATTTCATTCACGGCGCTAACATACGTAATGAATCGCACTATTCTCTGTTTCATGTCTATTCCTGTAACCTTTTTGCTCCTCTACATTCGTGAGATTCTTGCCATGCCAGTCTTGTTCTCCCACTCTCTACTCCAAATATGATGGAGCAATTCGAAACATTATTGGTTCTGATACTGCTTCGTGATTCAGTGAACGATGTGAGGAGAATGGGAACATTTTCCCTGGAAAGACAGACAAGTAGGAGGAATGGGCACGAATGTTTGTTAATTCCGGCTACTGAAATAACAGCCACCGTCTGCCAGGCTCACTAAAAAAAAGAAAAAAAAAAAGTAAGCAATACATCACAAGAACGAGACCTTCAAGGTTTCTGTATCTAGCGGCTGTTGGTAGTGACAAGGGTGGAGAAAAGAATGACAACTGGAATAAATGAAATGGGAAGAAGACGGGGGAGGGTGAGCATGGGACTCAAACAGTAATGAATATTGATAATTATCCTTGGATACAGTTAGTTTTATTAAATTATTGCGTGCAATTGAGAACAGGACGGGCTGGGTTTAGTAAACACTCAAGAGAATTGCGATGCACCAGTCGAGTTAGTGCAGTGGACAAATGAATGAAGGTAGAGAGGGTGGAAGAGGAGAAAGTGGAAAGGCATGAATGTGGGTGGGGTAGGAGGAAGAGGGAGGGTGGGGGGACATCAGGATTAAGGGCGAGAGAGGGGAAGTGAGCTTAGACACCGTTTTAATGAGGAATACCAGAATATTACGCTCATATGTTGTTCCATAACATTCTTTTGCACTTTTTTATACTAATCACAGGCGGAATACAGAATATTGTGCTCTAGGCAGTAGTACCGGTACCACTTCTTAAAAACACGTCTTTAAAGTGTATAAAAGTCTATATGGCAACTAGTCCCGTTACACTGTTGCCAGACAAAAGGACTCACATCACACGAGTTGACTTGCAGCGAATTTATGCTGACGACTGTACCATCAGGCTATGTGAATAAAGCTACGAAAGACGATCATTATGGGCAAGGTGAAATTACTATAGCAAACTGACAACGTAACGTGACGTAGCTGATTACAATAACACTAACTTCAACCAGCCTATAACCTAACCAGCAAAATGACACCTATGTTATCCCAGCCTAGCCTCACTTACGGCATCATATATTTTTCCACATCACGCTAGGGTTATGGGGATGAGTGTGATAATCCCATTGTTTATGACTGACCCCTTTGACCAGATGGATTGCTGTCCACGGTAATTGAGGGGGTTGTAATAATGGGTGAGAGCAGTGGAAATGAGTTATTTGAGAGGAGCCTGTGGAGTCACATGGAGAGACAGACTGACAAATGAGGATGTGAAGGAGCGTTGTGGGGTGGATGTGGATGTGATAGGAAGCGTTAGGAGAAACACATTGAGGTTGTTTGGCCGTGTGGAGAGGATAGAGAGTGAGAGACTGACGAGGAGAGTGTATGTGAGTGAGGTGGAGGGGGGGAGAGGGAGGGGGAGGTCAAGGATGAGATGGAGGGATGGAGTGGAGAGGTACCGGTATATGAGAGAGGGGGGTATGAGCTGGGAGCAGAGTAGTGAAATGGCGGGGGAAAGGGTGACATGGAGGCGATTTGTTTGTGGCCACCCCTTACGGGATTAAGGGGTCTGGCAATAGATAAATAGAAAAGTGGGTGACAAGAGGGTTGGTCTGTCCCGTGGTTCATAATCATCTGTGACGAATTACATACATATAATTCAAATATTTTAGACTATTAATCTTTATATCGATCTAGCTATTTCTTGCATATTTAACATTCTCTCTGTGTAAAAACCTGCTAATATCTCATGTATAATTCTCTATAATTGGCCCCAGTGGTCTGTCTCTTATTACTGATAGTCCAATAATCCATCTGTTTATAAACTTACCCCTCCATCCTCTTAGTTCTCTTTCAACTTAGCCCATTTTGTCTGTCTGTCCATTACGTATACATTGATTCTATCCTGGAACCTGTTCATTAACAAGTCGATCTTTATAGAGGCAGCTGTTTCTATGTCTATCGGGAATTTGGTTGCAGAGACCCTGTCTGTCTATTGATGTTCTCTCTCTCTCTCTCTCTCTCTCTCTCTCTCTCAGTTAAACGTTGTTTATCCATACAAGAGTCTATCACTTATTCTCATGTTATCAATGCACGGTATATGTATGCATTGATATTTTATGCTAAACTATAGGACCAATATTCCAGTCTAAACAAAATTCATGTTTTTCTTTTTCATATTGTATTCATGGCTGTAATAACGTACTGTCTATCAGCATATTCTTCAGTCATTGGACTCTTGGATTTTTTTTTTTTTTTTTTATGCAAGGAAGAAGGAACCAGAGGCCAGGAGCCCGCAAACTGTTCCTTCCATAAAAAAAAATAAAACAATACAAAAGAGAACCAAATTGAAGATCCGTTCATTTCGAGATGCTTGGACACACTGCGTTTGAAAGACTGGAGATCATAGGATGTAGGAAATGGGATGTATATTATTATTCTCCATTTTTATATTCAGCACCCACTTGTTACGTTCTTTGTCCTGGAAAATGGCAGTAGGAAAGTAAAGCGTATGTGTTATTGCATGGAATATACGTAACAGGGATAGGTAATAACTTAGGTCGAAATCTAGAGGAAGCTGACATTAGGAGACACATAACTGGATCTCAAATTACAATACGGGAAACTCAGCAGACCGAGAAACAGAGCAGAATAAAGCAGTGCCCACCTTTGCAAGTATGAGAGAGAGAGAGAGAGAGAGAGAGGTGGATTTGGAGCTTTTAAATCGGTGATGCTGCCTAATCGCCGAAATTAATTCAGGGGTTGAACTCTCTTTGTGAACATTACCACGAGTGTCCGCAAGATAAAAGTTTTGAGAGAGAGAGAGAGAGAGAGAGAGAGAGAGAGAGAGAGAATGCTGACAGCAGTACATATTGCATCCAGCTGTCATTTTTAACCCGCGGACCCGTTTATCTATATTCCTGTTTTCGCTCATAGAGATATTTTTCATATGGACCATTTTTTCCCAACAGACCTCTTCTTCACATGGACCAATCCACCAACATGAACTCATTTTTACCCATGACCTTATTTTACACCCCGGAGTTATTTTTCCACTCACTTGATGTAGTGCTGCCTACTTCGTCCCTCACCTTTATCACTATTTTCTGTGTCTGCCCTCCTCTCTTCCTTTTTCTCCCATCTTTCCTGTCACATTTTATTACTCTTCTTTCCTGTTCAGGTGGCTTTACATTGAGCAACAAGCCAGATGGTTTCCTGTAAGCCAGGAAATCATTTACAACGCTGAGTGGTAACCATATAACCAACCGATACGTGTTCCTACATGTCAGGAAGTGGGTTGGTGGAGGGTTAGTGCCCCTCCCCGTAAAACAACTAGCTCAAAGTCATACGGCCACCGCTTATGGGATTATGGCGCCTGGCAATAGATAGATAGTTATTTTTCTCATAGACCATTTTCTTCCAATGGGCCCATTTGCCCTTTTGATGTATATTCTCCATGATCCTTTTCTAATCATAACAAAAACAAACACAATCCATACCATCACAGAGGCTTAAGAACGTCTAAACCAAATATACTAAAATCGACGGAAAATAATATAGTTAAAAAAATTGTCACCTGAGCAAAAGAGAGTGGTAACAGATTTGAATATGCTCTTGCTAGATTCCTTGCAATTATAATCAATGAAATTCCAGAGACCAACATTTCTGGCAAGGAAGCACCTTTTACAATGTAGCGATAACTGATGCTGCCTTGATGAGAATCGGGTCGACAATGTACACGGATGATGGGAAGATGACCATGCACAACAGGAGCTGGATTTAAGCAGCTCTCATACAGCATGTACTGAGAGCTAACAGGGCGACTGTGTTCAAGATCACACAGAATTCAACCACCACACAGAAGCCTGGTAGTCATAAAGAACCTGTCGACAAACTTTGAATGGCATACAGAGGCGGATGACAAAGCACCAAAAACAAGTGACTGAAATGAATCATTCACCGAAAATTCTGTATGGTCTAATTATCCCAGATTTCTTAATAGTAGTTCAAACCAATGCGTGAATATAGGCTTTTCAAATGTTTACGTTGGACAAAAAAAAAATCATGCCTAGAATCCCCGACTCAGTATATCTATCTTTAGTTATTCCATGTATACGTGTGCCATGAGAGAGAGATTAAGAACGAGGACGACTGACAGTTATACTCTTTTTTGCTGGGTTGCGTTTCATATCCCAGGCCCTACACCACTTGGATATCGTTCGCAAATCTCTATGCAAAGATTCGAAAACAGACTGACGAGATTTGGAAGAAAAGTGATAGAAACCATAAAACTTGTCCTTAGTTTTAATGAGAAATTATAATTGAGGTGGAGGGATGGAGTGGAGAAGTATATGAGAGAGGGGTGTGTGAGTTGGGAGCAGGGCAGTGAAATGGCTGGGACAGGGCGATATGGAGGCGATTTGTTTGTGGCCACCCCGTAAGGGATTAAGGCGTCTGGCAATAGATAGATAGATAGAAAATGACCCCCAATATTGCCTCCGGGTACGCCTGAGTAAACATTGATGGACCTGTTACAACTAGAGAAACACAATGCCTTGAATCCCCCAGAATTGGTGTATAGCAGAGAATACCCGACCAACACATATCAAAGAGCTTGTGTGGTATCCCATCAATATTTACACAGTCAAAGGCAACCAAAAGAATTAAACACGTTATCAACACGTTAGTTTGAGGCTAATATATATCTATCAATCTATCTACCTATATAGATAGATACATAGATATAGATAGATAGACAGATAATGTGTATGTGTATACATGAGCAACGTTAACGTAGCCCAAACTTTACTTACTGATATATTACAGATAATACTTAAGGCATTGCTCTGTACGTCCAGATGAGGACTGGGGGGGAAAGAAAGAGATGAGGAGGCTGGCAGGACTATATGGACAGGAAGGAACCGATTGAAATTAGGAATATAGATTACTGATTATTGAGGCGGAGTGTTTGGAGATAGGCTCACCAACTTGTGGTCGAAGGAAATTGCATATTGGTAAAATATTTCTGGCAGTTCATCACTCTCTCACCACATTAACATAATTTTGTAAGATATTAAAGGCAGTGTTTTAGTTTTGATAAAAGAATATATAGATTGTACACGCCTGGACTTCCTTACAGCACTAAGTATATTCAGCATGTCTGTGAGTAATATTATAATATTTACGTTGTTGTACAGATACTTCTCATGATTGTAGTCACAGGTTGATAGTAACTACAATATTTATGTGAAAATATTCCACGTCACTGTATTCGAAGAAAAAAAAGATTGACGCAGTGGTACAGTACAGGGTTAAGTCAAAGTGGTTAAGCAGAGGGGAGAGAGGTAGAATATGATATTGGGGAAAGAGGTAGCTAGACATGAAGTGTGACAAGGAAATGGGATAAGGCACTGCAGCTGAGTGACATTTTAAAGAGCCATGAATGTCATTCTGGTGTGTCAGTACCTTACACAGGCAGGTAGTGGTCACCCAAAGCCTGTAAATGATCCAGCACTGACATACAAACGCCTGGGACACTCTGTTTTACCTTTTTCAATTACTCACACTCTCTTATTTTTTCCGGATCTGCGAGGTCTGTCGATCCTGCCCGGGGTCGCTAAGTGGCCGAGGATGGACTCTTGTGATTGATCGGTATTTTAATGAGTGTGTGTGTGTGTGTGTGTGTGTGTGTGTGTGTGTGTGTGTGTGTGTGTGTGTGTGTGTGTGTGTGTGTGTGTGTGTGTGTGCGCGCGCGCGGGCGTGCACGTTTTTCCGTTATAAAGGCCAGATCAAGAAGTGCAATGTGTGTCTTTGGTCTTTGCAAGCGGCTCAGGCTGCTCACAAATTGTCTCTGGTCCAAATTATCGAGATGGTCATTGTCTAGATTTAATTTCATCCTACATTCCTAATATTTTAATGCAACTAGATGGTAAGAACGAGTTAATATGACACAATCACGTATGTTAACAAAGGATATGAAAACACACACACACACACACACACACACACACACACACACACACACACACACAGTCAACGGATGAGAGTGGATAATATATAAATGAAAGTAAAGCCACGAATCAAAGGCAAGAATATCATACCTTGATACTCTGAAGGATTACTTACTGTATTTAATTGTGCTAAAATAGTAATGGAATTATGTGAGTATATTCATCCACTTGCATAATTTTTCGGTATTTAAAAAATACTCGAGGTAATATGGAGCTCTTGAGATCTGGAAACCGTATGCTGATTTAACAAGGTAATCCTTAATTTTAACCATAATTTTTTAATAGTTATATTTCGTTGTTCATTGGCCCCTCTTCCTGAACAGTCTACTTCAGTCCGTTCCAACTGCTTATTAATCTTTTTACATGATCCTCCCAATCCTCCCTTCCTTGTGCCATAATTATCGTCACTGGTAATAGTCATATCTATAATGGCACATATTTCTTCTCTTGCCAATTCCCTCTCTCCCTCTCCGCCCACACAATTGCTCTCTGTTCTGAACTTCTCTTATCATCCTCGTCTTCTTCTTTTGCCAATTAATTTCTTCACTATTTTGCTCTGCCTTACAGCTCACTCCACACTTAACCTCAGATTCCTTCCTCCACCACCCTGTACCACTTCTTCCATTTCCCTCATCCGCCTCTTACTCCAGTCAGTCACAATTATTATCCTACCTCAGCTTACCTTAACAATATAATCATTTGACTTGTCCCTTTTATTTTCTTCCTCCGCACAGATATAGATGTTTTCTTTCTCTCTCTCTCTCCAGCAGCCTTTTCATCCTGTTCTTTTCCCGGGATTAATTTAAGTTTTCTATGCCGAGTTTGGTCATCAAAGGAGAAGCCACCAAAGACATTCATCGCCCTCCTCTTCTTATGCGTCTCCTCAGCGGTGTGGTCTTGCATGGGGAATGAACACTGGGCTGCGAGTATCTTCCATCTTTATTTATTGATTCATTTATTTCTCTGTTTGGCAGTTCATCTTATCACGTGATGAGCCAGGGTATTTGTACAGGTAGGTATTCCGGCAGGTGTGAGGGAGGCGGTGATGGGGTATGAGGGAAGGGGTGATGGAATATGGGGGAGGGGATGATGGGTATGAGGGGTAGGTGATGAAGTATGAGGGAAGGGGTAATGGGTTATGAGGGAAGAGGTAATGGAGTATGAGAGAGGGGATGATGGGTATGAGGGAGTAGGTGATGAAGTATGAGGGAGGGGGTAATGGGGTATGATGGAGTGAGTGATGGGGTATAAGGGAAGGGGTAGTAAGGTATGAGGGAAGGGTTGATGGGGAACGAGGGCATCGTGATCAGGTATGACGGGAGAATGAAGGGATATGAAGGGAGGAGGTGTTGTGAGATACAGAGGCAACAGATGGAGGAAGGGGGAGGGAGCTGCTTGTACCGTGTCCCATCCAATCGACTACTCATATGCACTACACTTACACAGAGACTCTCATATCATCAGTCTTCCACAGCATACCCTCCAGTGTTCTGATATCGTGTGCAGTAATCATATGTGTATATCATTTATCTTCACCAGTGGTAATTTGAGCAAGTGTTCAGGGTACAACAACAATGCCTTCGAGAGCTTAGTGGTGATAAGTAATCTTGCTAAGCCACGCAACGCACTGATTGTCAGGCAGGTAAAGGAATGGGGGAAAGAAAAATTCACCGCCCTGATTTTGTTTGCTGGTCCAGTCACTCACGAGAAACAAAGTAATACGGGTCTGTGATATTAATATAAACTTTTTCTTCCTTTGAAAATCGCAAGAGAGATCATTTTGGCCATTGTGGGAAAGGCACAATGATTGTATGGAAAATATGTTTAATAGATTATTCTCTGCCAGGCTTCATTCTTCGCGTGATCTCGGAAAGTCATAACCCGTTCGTTCTTGTCACTGATTTCTGTGTAAATTAGTACTACTCTTACTGTAAGCTGATGCAGTTGGGTTAGCTTTTGTTCATTCATCATTCTTGTATAAGCTCTGTCCCTCAACTTTTGACCTTATCTGGGAAAGATTAATTAAGAAAAATATTTATATATTTCATAGATTAACCAGAGAGACAAAGACAGATGAGTGATTCCATTAATTTTGTTCTCTGCTTGATTTACACGACCTTTTTAAATTGACATTCAGCTCTTGGCTTAGCATTAATTATTAACACTGACAGAAATTAATGCAATGCTGCCATTTAATGCAACTAATTCCCTCGCTAATATTCTGTCTGTATTTCTTGCTTACATGCATACATTTTGTTATGTGAACTTCACTAGGGATCTGTTATTATATCCATGTTGTGGTTAAGATGGTCTCATATTGAGGTTGCTACTTAGTCTTGTAACCGTGAATATTGATAGGAGAGACACAACGTAAACGATATGGGACATATTGTACTAACGAGGCTACAAGAAATATGTTAGACATTTCACATAGTCAGCAAAAGAATGGGGAAAAGAAGAAATGGGTAAGCAGGTAGGCAGAGCCGTAGGAGTGCAGAAGACAGGGAAGGAGACGCCTGAGACTAGATATATAGATTATTGATTATTGAGGCACAGTGTCCGCAGATAGCTTCACCGAGGAGTGGTCGCTGGAAATTACATATTGGTAAAATATATTGGCCAGCTCGTCGCTCTTACTCCATACTAACTTTTACGATAAGAAGGCATTGCTGTGTTTTAACTTTAATATACAGCTTTTCACACAACTGGTTTTACTGATCGCATTGAATATATTATTACATCTGTGTGTGTGGAAAGTAATGTGATTCATTGTTGTTATGCACAAATCTTCTCTTTATTGTAGTCGTTGATGGATAACAGCTACGTAATACAGTTGAAAGAATCAAACGTCATTTTGTATTCGAAGATAGAGGATGGAGCAGGGCGAAGGAGGGTAAGGTAGGAGGTCGAGGATTAAGGTAAATTACTGAGGCAGAGGGGTGGAGAGGACAGGATATACGATAGTCAAAAGAGGGAGTTAGACAAGGAAGTTAGTCACAAAACGTGACAGAGGAAATGTGTGATATCAGTGAGGCAGAGTGACATTATCAGGGTCAAGTATTGTCATTGTGGTGTGTCAGTGGTTTACACCCGTGTTCAGTGACCACCTAAAGCTTGTAAAGGATATAATACTGGCATGCAAACGTCTGGGACATAGTTATAATTTGTTCTTATGTAGACTTGGTATGTGTTAGATCTGTTTTCCTTATTTCAGACATCTACAATAATTTTTGCTACTTTAGATAGGATTTACGTTAATTTTATGAAAAGCGAATATGTAAAATATATGAAAGATAACACACACACACACACACACACACACACACACACACACACACACACACACACACACACACACACACACACACACACACACACACACACACACACACACACACACACAACTTATACCTTCTTGCGCCTAGCCAAAAGTCAGATTTCATTTCCTTAGAATCTCATCTAGATATAAATAAATGGCTCATTAAACGTTGTCGCCCTGTTTAACCCTTTAGATAGATAGAAGAATAGATAGATAGATAGACAGATAGATATTACCTTTCCCTGATGAGGTTATAGTTAATTGATCATTCTGAGAGAAGAGTGGATAATGAGCCTCAAGTAACAGTACCTACGGTTCTCTGTGACATACAAATAAGGGGTAAGAATTAAAGTCTTAGGGTTTCCAAGATCTAGCAAAAACGTGAGCTGTGACTGTAATTTGTTAAGAATTTTAGCCATATAATCAGTGTCTCTCTCCTACAGTGGCCTGTCTTGCGACTTTTCGGAAGATGATAGTCTGTACTAGTATCATAATTCTGCAGTACTTTCTTCTTAAAGGTGCCTGAAATACCAAGTTAAATCAGGTCGGTGAATTTATCCTTCCTCCATTTACTGACCTGCCGGGCTATCTTGGTGTTATGTGGCTTTAGCACGACTACTGTTACCGCTAAACTCTTGATAGCAGTGTTGATGTACCCCGACCACTGGCTTATTTAAAAGTTGGAGAATGTAAGGGATGTACGTGCGTGTGCATGATCATTATACACGATTATATAGTGAAGTGTATGCTGTGGCAGACTGGTAATATTGATGAGTCTGTGTGTGTGTGTGTGTGTGTGTGTGTGTGTGTAGTACATGTGGGGAGTCGGCTGGATGGTGTAGAAAGGCCAGTAAATTGACTGGAATCACAGGTAAAACATTTGAATATGAATTCGAAAATATTGTCCTCACTTTGGATACTTCCTTGGTACACCTACACTTGGAGTACTGCATTTAATTCTGGTCATGGTATTATAAAAAGGATATGAAGAAACTTGAGAGAGTACAGTGAAGAGTGACAAAGATGACATCTAGACTGAGAAACATAACAATACGAGGAGCGTTTAGAAGCCCTGAATCTCTTTACCTTATCTAAATGGAGGTTACGAGGAGAATTAATTCAAGTACTCAAAATATTCAAAAGACACGATAATATGGCCATTGATAACCATACTAGAGGTAATGGGCATAAAATTATTGGCAAATTATTTCATTTACATGAAGATAAGCATTTTTTCTTCAGTAGAGTTTTAGATAGCGTATGTGGAACAGACTGCCTTCAGATGTATTAAACTATGGTACAGTACTAACCTTTATAAATCGCTTGGATAAGTATCTTGTCATCTGACCCCCAGCCTAGTATGTTCACTCCTGAATAACACATTTCTATGGTGTATGGATTTTATTTATTTATTTTTTTCATAGCCTGGAAGATACAACCGCAGAGCAACGTCGATAAATATTGCTGACATAATGTTACTCTCCCATTCTGGTAGATAGTGTAGAATAAAATTCCCTTTCCCTCTTTCTATGAAATTTCCACGACAGTTTTTCTATGCTGCATTGTGGTCCTTCTTACTATTTCCTGCCGGCTGCGCATGGAGGGTTTGGTGGGTGGGGGGGGGAGCCTTCCTTTTTTTTCTATCCTTGTCTTTAGTTGATTGATAATTGTTTTAGTTACAACCTTCCCTGTACTAAACAGCCACGAAAGGACTAACAGGTCTGTTGCTGTTTACTTTCCTTTGTACTCCTTTGTACTCCTCCCCACAGGCACCACCCCTACCTTTTCTGCACGCCACTCCACTTCCATTTCCACTCCTCGTCCTGCCAGTGCTAATCCACTCCACAGTCCCGCACAAGCCTCTCATGTCCACACTCTAATTCTCTTGCTTCTTTTTTCCTCCTTCCTCTCTTTTTCTTTTTTCATTTTTACTTAGTCCATCACCTAACCTCTTACGTTCCTATAAGACACTCTCCGTTCCATTCTGTTCCTCTTCATTTTTCAAAGCAACCTTCTACTTTTAGAAAGCCTTCAGTTCCCTATTTTCGTTTTCTCTCCTACCTCTTTTTTTTTTTTTTTTTTTTTTTCTTCATGTTCCTTGTACAGTGTTGTTGAAATGAGAGGAAAATTACAGGGTCATGTCTCCAGGCCCCGCTGTGTTGGGCATCTCGTACTAGTTTGCATATACATTATTTTTTTCCGAAGCAGTATTAAGCACGATATAAAACCAATGTACTTGTTACCATCTCTGAAGTGTGGGTCAGCCTCAAAAAACAGATACTGATTTTATACGAAACTTATTATCATCATACATACATACATCATCTAATCCTGTGTTGCCCCATGAGGAGCGTAGCATCCCGGGGCTAGGCAAGTTGGTCCTGACATTTAAGATGAAGGTGACCAGCCTCACTCATCCCCGAGTGGCATTACGTGAGCAATAAACCCCAGCCACCCCTTGGATATAAACCGACACAGGCTCAGTCCAGTTGGAGCGCCTTAATTACCCACCAAACCACCAACAAAAACTGAGAAGTAATTGAAACATAAGCATGCATGTTACACCCTCTTCCTTCTTCTGGTGCCTCTTTGTCCCCACTTACAGGTCATTCGTTTCCGCATTTTCCTTTCCCCAGACCAATCTTCTCTTTCTTGCTATCCACTTCCTCATCCCGTCTCTCCCCTTATTCCCTGTTCAGTCTTTCCTCATTTGTACGTGGCCGGTCGTGGTATTATCCCGGTGAATTAGGCGGAGTGAGAGGGAAGGGAAGGACGATGAGAAAAAGTGAGGATGGTGGGTGATAAAAAACAGTGAGAGTATGGGATGAAGGGTGAAATGACCTGAGATGGAATGGTGGACTCTGTTCAGGCCAGTACAAATACCGTAGTAATAAATGAATAATCACTTCATACGATGGAATTAATCTTATTTCTGATAATGTGTGGAACTGATTAGTCCCTCTGTATTTTACACATCAGAGGTATAATAAACGGGTATACAAGATATATACTTTTGACTCTTACCAAAAGCATGAATTACCAACACCATATCTCTGCGGAAACTACCATGTTCTGAGTGTATTTCATTAATGGCAAGTGAAAGACAGTAACCACATTCGAAATAAGTGCTTGTTGTTATTGTGTGAGTTGTAATGTGTTGATGAGGGTAATGGATAGTTGAAAACTTGATGAAAGGGCATGAAAGTGTATGGATTTAAGAAGAAATGATAATCGGTTTGTATTTTGTATGGGTGTGTTTAAAGGAATGTGATAGAGAATGTATTTTACGTACGGGGGGAGGGGTGTTTAGTTTTTTTGTGGGAGGGAGGGTTGTTTAGTTGTAGGTTTGTAAAGGGGGGGCGGGTGTTTAATTGGAGGTTGTAGTGGCTGCTTTGTATCATTCAGTTCTATTTTTCACGACCACATGATATCTCGTGATCCTGCACCTTCGTTTTGTAAATTTTTGGCCATGAAGCTTGGAAGAATCCACCAACATTTCTAATATATTTGGCGTCGGCACAACGTTACGTTGTGCAACAAGAGGCAACATCCCCATTGCTCTTCATATGCAAGCTGAGGTTGCCAGTGCACGGAAGGTTACACATCGCGTTACACATCCCGTTAATTCTGCACGCCTGTTGACCGACTTATCCATGAACTGATCGACGGATGCTTTGCACAAGTATTAATGTGAGGAATACTGAACTTGATGAGCACCATCACTTGGTGGTGGGGGGACGAGTGGTTAGAAAGGTCGTCTGTTTTCTGAAGTAGCATGAGTTCGATCCTGGGCTGAGTCAAAGGCTCAGATTAACTGAATTTCGTTGAAACAGGCGTTACTGGCCTTCCACAAGCCACCGGACGTCATAAAATTGCCGCTGAATGAGACTGCCGTAGCATGTATGGAACATGGACGGTGGGTCTTAGGGCAAGAGTGGTGATGTGTGATGGTGTACGCTCACGGGAGGACTGTTTTTCCCCATGAAAGACATACAGAACAAAATATACCGTATATAAAGGTAGTAATTAGCATGCTGGAGGGTGGGGCAGCACTGCACTTAAAGCAGTATATTACACACTCCTGTTGTTATGTTCTCTTGTTATTTGCTCGTGTTTGCGTGAGAGATTAGTACTTTATATTGTAGACAATATTGTCCAGAAAAATCCTGTTTCATATATGTGCTGGAAGCGGAATGGAAAAAAAATGACGCCCTAGTACAGTCAAGCATTCATTAACCAAGTTTTTATCTCATTCCTGGACGTTTTGGTAAATTGCAATGTATAATTTTCCACCAGTGACTGGAGAAACAAAATGCTCATTCAAACTGTGTGGTGAGAAATGCTGTCAAGTAGGGAGTGAAGAATATCAGGTGGGTTAAGGTAAACTGTACTTTAGTCAGGAGCTGCAATTCGTCTGGCAAGATAGTGATATAATACAGTACCTGACTAATTTGACCAGTATCAGTTGTTAGAGCAGCTATAGGCTAAGAGATTTTAAACTGAAAAAAGAAAATAGTATAATCATCACAAGGTGGAAGCGTAAATAGTGTGAAGTGATCTGGGATGAAAACAGGACTGTAACTGTGAACGGTGGGAAAGAGGAATAATGAAAATGCTTTTGAACCAGAACTTAATGCATGCTTAAATACTGGAGGGTTAATTCGAGTGGAAAAGAATCTAGCAAATGAACAGTAAAGGAAGCCGTACCGTACATCACTACACCAGATATACATAATGCATTCCCGTTTTAATTAGCAAAATGCAGAGACGAAATGGCCCTGACAATTTGAAGAAAATCTCTCAGTACCTTATGTATAACTGGAGAGAGAGAGAGAGAGAGAGAGAGAGAGAGAGAGAGAGAGAATGAATAATGACCAGAAATGTAACTTGCTGTTCCAGTTATTCCATCGTTATTAAGACGTAGGTCACACTCTCGAGTCAGTTTACCCCAGTACAGACGACTCTAGAATATTTCCTCGCATGATATATCCGTCACCACTCCCATTCATCCTTCTCGTCCTTTCTTACTCTCCCACCAGCTACACTACAATGCCACCCATCCGCAAGAAAGATACCTTATATTATTATCGGTCTGAGTTTCGTATCAGTCATCGATGCGACATGATGGAGAGAATTACAGTTTCGTGTTAATGAGAAATTTGGCTCTAAACTGATGGGCATCAGGAGCGGGACGGGGTTATCCTCTCAGTGTCACAGAAAGGGGCTTTATACTCTGTTTACTCTAACTTGGCCTAAAACTGGCATCTCTCCATCGTGAATGCTGGGTTGTAGTAATGGATTAACGCTAGAACACAGCATTAGTCGCGAAGAAGTGTTATGAATGGACTATAAAGCCGTAGTTATCTTTCTTTGCCTTGACGCTACGTGACATAAGCTGCAATGGGACAACAATCTGTGAAAAGTTAATGTGAGTGAACTGTAGTCGTGTAAGTTCTTGTTGTGTCCTTTCTCAAATTTCCGTTATTTATGAAATTTCATGAGGTGTATTTACTTCCTTTTCACTGGGGCTGATGGTGCAAGGGTTAACATGTCAGCTTGTATCTGGAAGAATTTTAGCTCGATTTGGAACCGACCAGACTCTTGGACAAAATCTGTATTCTCTTACCCCTGTTCACCTTGCGGCATGAATGGAGACAATGACTAAATGTTGCGGGATGAATGGAATCTAGGGAAGCATATTGGTGTACCCTAATAACCCTCATGTAATTAATAAGTAGTAATTTAAATTTTGCTCTTTCTTAGGGGCGAGATGGAGACTATTTAGTAATGACTCTGCTTTAATGCCACGTTCATTATTTGAACATATATCAATCAGTTTCCCTTGCAATCTATAACACACACTTATCCATATATCATCTCGCTTTTTACTTGTTCAAATGTTTCTTCTCATTTCTCTTTGACATCATCATTATCATCATTCTCTCTCTCTCTCTCTCTCTCTCTCACGGAACGCCAGGTAATCAGTAGCGGAATATCAGGCCAACTGCAAATTGCACCTAATCACTCCAATTTATCCTCTCAGTCGCCCCAAATTTCCACATGGTTTGATATTAACGACCCATTTGCCTGTCGTTAGCTGGTTGTTTACGGAAATTGGACTTAATTTTCCCGCTGTTAGTAACTCATCATCCGTGTATGATTATCACTTATCTTTAATTACCGTTTCTGTAACAACCCACCTGAAATCACATCACTGTATGAAATATTCTCTCTTTTTTTCTCTTTCTCTCTTCAGCTTCTCCATGTACTGTATTGATTTATTAACTGCATCCAGCCGTTTATTTTTTTGTTTTGTTTTATGCAGTCGGCTGTAACCATATGAAAATTAGCCGGATTATTCAAACAGTTATCACCTCATGAAAAATTAATTCAGATTATATACTTTTATTCAAGGCTACATAACGATACTAAGAATTTCAGTGGATGTAATACCTAATGACGTCCATGCCAATCTTATGCATATATAGCTTTATCAACAAACAATGAAGGTTACTGGCCGAGTGTTTAGCATTGCCAGCTATTAAGTTACCGGCCCGCTGGCGCCAGGGTTCAGATCCTGTGCGGGCAGCTAGCGCCACTTGACTCAGGTGTCCCTCCCGCCTCTGTGCAATAGGTGACACCTGCGGGAGGTAATTGTGGTAACCTGGATAATAGACTGGCTTTGTATCGCAGAATAATGGGTGATTAGCCCACCAAAAGACACAGTGGTCATAGTACTGGAGATGAGCACCACGGGTAAGCGTCACTTGTCCTTGTGTAAGTGGTGATTCGTCCGCTCATTACAGCTGTTCATTAACTCAGCCTTGTGCACCGTCACGCCTTGGGATTCATCACTAAAAACTGAAATGCCGTAGTAGTTTTCAAGACCTTCGGCATGCAACCCACTGCAGGTAAGTTTGGAAGAAGTTTGGACGGGAAAAATGATCGTGAGGTGACTGTCAGACCGGGCCGGCTTTCGTGGAAATTTTTGGGTCCGTTCGTCTTCCGCGGTTGCGTTTGACTCAGGTGAAGACGGCTGGGGTCTGCTGTGTGTCGTGTTGCCTCTGCTCATGTCCTGCTGCGTGGGTCTTTGTCTGTCGGGCTTGTTCTGTTGATTTTAGTTGCATATTTACTTTTTATCTTCTTCAGAGCCCCGTCAGTCTGTTTTGCCCTTTATATTTGTTACCTCGCCAGGGACGGAGTCCGGCTAGGTATTGTTTTAGGTCGAGATTCTTTGTTTCTTTGTTTGTTAGCAACAACACGGGAAAACGGCTGAATGAAATTACATGAAACTTTCAGAATATGTTGGCATTGGTTCCGAAAGGAAGCATTTAAATTTTGGAGGTAATCTTGTGACCTTGAAAGGTCAGCATCAAGGTCACGGATATTCAGAGGGCTATAACTTGAAACCTGTTGAAGATAGAGATATTTACTACCATACAGGTTCATCCACATGGGCTTTCATTTGTCACCAAAACCTTTGACCTTGAGTGACCTTGAAAGGTCTTACTCAAGGTCACGGAAAATCAGGAGGCCATAACACGGAACTGGTTGCAGGTAGATATCTGTAATTATCAAAGTATAATAAGGCCCATATGGGCTAGATTGGCACCATGACCTTTGACCTTGACCTTAAGTGACCTTGAAAGGTCAAACTATCGGGCGAGGTTTGTTGCGCCTGGCACCACTTGATTGATTTTGTTATTGTCCTTCCCGTGGTTGTTGTGAATTTCCTAACCTTTTGATGGTTTTTGTTGTTCCATTTTCTCTGTTGCTGATTACGTGCTTTGAATTTTTGTCTCAAAGTTTTATTTTCAATTATATAAATAATGAAATCATCCAATAGTTGTTTTTGTGTGCCAGCGAAAAACCAACATGAACCTCGACTTACTTATATTTACCATTGAAAAAGTACAAAAACACAAGAGAGTGAATTTCGATATGAGTTTAGTTGGGTATGTAATGGCCGTTGTTTGAATTTGCCGCATACATTCCTGTTTACGATTTGGCCCTTATTTTTTTTATGTTTTGAGAGCTGCGTACATTGTAAGATATCCATTTCAGTCTCCATATGCTCATGTTCATTCACTTCTATTTGTATGACTGTCGCTATTAATCCTACCCTTGCAGTTTTGTTTTATAACAGTCTATTTACCACCGTTATTTTCACTTCATTTTCTTATTTCCGGGTGCCGTGTGTTTGGCAATGCAATTTTCTGTTTCTCCTTGTCTGGCTGCGTTTCTTTCCGATCTCATTTTTTTGGTTCTGTCTCACAGTATCGTCTTCCCTGTCACTTTCCAATTTAATTTCCTTGGTCGTGTTGAAGCTGAGACCATGTTCTGTTTTCGTCGGCTGTGTTCCTTTCGATACAGTTCTTCTGGACGTCAGCTTTAGTTCTGTCTGTGTCTTACATAACCTGGCGGGCGCCTATTCAGTAACTCATTATTTGAATTTGTTCTTTGTAGTACAAGGAATCTCTCTCTCTCCCTCTCTCTCCCTCTCTCTCCCTCTCTCTCTCTCTCTCTCTCTCTCTCTCTCTCTCTCTCTCTCTCTCCTGTGAACATTTCAGTGGTGTTCTGTGAAGCTGTGTTCGTTTACAAGCAGTTCTGTTTGGCACTGACGCTTGCGGTGCCGCTATCTTTCAGTTGTTCAGTTTGTTAGATCAAAGTCTGCCTCTTCTTGTGGTGTCATGTCCGTGTCTCACCACGTTCCATTGCATGTAGTTCCTTCCTCGAAATGGTAAATATGAGGCAGTGTAGGCAGATTCCTTAGAGTGAGAGAAAACA
This sequence comes from Coenobita brevimanus, assembly GCF_032717465.1. Classification (NCBI taxonomy): domain Eukaryota; kingdom Metazoa; phylum Arthropoda; class Malacostraca; order Decapoda; family Coenobitidae; genus Coenobita; species Coenobita brevimanus. The sequence continues at coordinate 11,562,329 of NC_136959.1, forward strand.
CACACACACACACACACACACACACACACACACACACACACACACACACACACACACACACACACACACACACACACACACACACACACATAAATTGGTAACGAATATAATCAGTCTCAAAATAAGCCACAAGTGTATTTATTCCATTTTTTCCACAGTTTTATAACAAGTGTCCCTTTCAGTTCGACCATTAATTTTCTGTGTTTTTGAGCTACCACCACTATTCTGTCTTGCTTCGTCTCTGTACCCCTTTAATATGGTGAATCGTCAAAGCTATTTTCTCACTCCTCCCCACTTGCGTCATGGTGTTTCTACAGTACTTGATCAATATTGTTCTTTCTTTACATCATATACTTTTGTTGTTAGCCCTCCATATTTTTTTTTTTCCATACAAATTTTACTCTTTCATTCTTTTCATTCTTTAAGCAAGTTTTGACAAGTTTTATCTGTTAGCTTCCCCATTTCTTCCCTACTTTTCAGTTTTCGCTCTCCCCTTCTCTCAGATCCTATTTACCTTCACTTCTCCCTCACCAGAATTTCTTTCCTACCCACCAATTACGCCACCATTCTGTGTGCACCTGGCATTTCATCACCTTCCTTGTTCCTTAATTAATTTGTAACCGCTCTTTACGTCCTGTACCATTCTTTCTGTTTTTTGTACGTTGAGGCTTAAGTGGCAGTGAGAACGTCTGTGTTGGTATGTAATTCCTTGCTATAGTGTATTGGGGTGTGTTGGTGAATGTGAGGGTCTGTTATAGTGCGTTTGATTGTGTTGTTGAGGGTGTAAATGGATGGTATAGCGCGCTTGAGTGTGTTGCTCAGTGTGTGAATGGGTGGTGTAGTGTATTGGAGTGTGTTGATGAGTGTGAGTGGTTGATTTAGTGCGTTTGAGAAAGCTGCTGCAAATATGTGTGTTTGACCGGTGTATCAATTAGTTTTTTAACATCTTTGAGTCAGCAGGTTATAGAGATTATGGCGATTGTGAGGGTGTTTGGTTGGCTGCGTTCAAGATTCATTGTCTTGGTGTGTCTCTGTGTTTGGCTAAGTGAAATGTTTGTGAGAGTCTGGCTAGGTGGCTGAATTTGTCGTGGGTGCTGAACGTTTTATGTGTCTGTCTCCGTCATAGACTTTATAGGACGTTCCCTGAGGGCCAGTAGTTTTCCCATATGCCACACAGCTTCACATGTCACCATTTCATTGCTAACACAGGATTATCATTTTGGGCTAGTGTGATGGTATTAGTCTACGGTAGTGTTTTCATGACTTATCTTTGGTCTTGAAGATCAGTAATGTCTGTTTTTACGAAATTCAAATAATCATACTGCTCGCTGTCCGAATCCGGGGTCATGCCCCATCACACCAGGGGCGGTCTGCAGTTGGTCCATGAAGTCTGCAATCGGTCTTTAGGACCGACTGTGGACCGAGCAAATTTGCGAAATCTCTCCACTGCTACATAAGAGGTTCGTCCATGACGTGTCCGTGACCGGTTCAAACTCTGTCCTTCAGGTCCGTACATTGTCAAAGCAGCCGCCCGTGATCGGTCTGCGACTCGCGTAACTGGTTTAAGATTGGTCCACCTGGTCCGCGACCGGTTCAAACTCGCTCGCACTTGGCTTGCGGTCGGTCCGCGACAGGTCCGAACCGGTCCTGCCCGTCCTATAAAAAACCTGCAGCACAGCGGCAGGTGTTGAGTTGCATGTCATCTGCACTGGGTGCCACATCATGCCGCCAAAAGCCACCAAGAAGGGCCGGAGCAAGGGTCGTGGTGCTGCCACATCATCTTCGTCGCCCCCGCAGCCACGTTCCGACCCACCATCCGACGTGGAGGTAGTATCGGGGGAAGTAAGGGCTTCAGACAGCGGTGCAGAGAGAGGCCAGGCCACAGCAACCAATGATGATGATGACAGTGCCAGTGTAGCAAGCGTCGTCAGAAAATCAAAGAAAATTTAAATTATTTCTGACTTGTTCATGGAACAATAAAGAGTCGATGATAGAATGGATCCAGGAAAATCCTGACCGGTCCGCAATCGGTCCTTGCTGTCTGTACTTCGTAAACGGTCAGTCCTTAGTAGGTCCTGTCGGTCAGCAACCAGTCAATTCTAGGCTCGCGATCGGTCCTTTGATCAACTCGTCCTCGCTATTGAAATTTTCAGTATGTCCAAAACGTGCCGAGTGGCTCCCGGTCCGTGCGGACCACACTCGGTCCATTGCAGCCCTCAGTCAGCGCAAAGTCGGTCCGACCAAGACCACGACCAATCCATGTCAATTTTCGTGGACCGACTGCAAACTGGTTCTGGTGTGATGTATTCAGAGACCAGTTTACTTCCCTAATGCCGTGTGTGCTAGACCAGTGACAGAGCAGGACTGATGAAATAACGAGTACGAGTAAATGCCATGACGGTAAACGGGTAATAATTTATCATCGGTGACGGGTTCAGTTAACACATCCTCGGTAGTCACATCCACCATAGTTAAGACTACAGATTTAATTTTCGTAATTGCCTGTTAAAACGGAAATTTATACACACACACACACACACACACACATATATAGCTGTATTTATATATATATATATATATATATATATATATATATATATATATATATATATATATATATATATATATATATATATATATATATATATATATATATATACCAGTCTATCTATCTATCTATCTATCTATTCGATTTATCGATCTGCCTGTATCTATCTATTTGTATATCTATATATCTATAAATATCAATATATGTCTATCTACCCTACCTCTCTTATCTGCTTGTTGTCACACACACACACACACACACACACACAAATAGATAGATACAGATAGACTGATTGAGTGTGTGTGTGTGTGTGTGTGTGTGTGTGTGTGTGTGTGTGTGTGTGTGTATGTCAGTTATTATCTATTTACCAATACTTTAATGTAAGGTCAGCTCAGAGATTAGGTATAATGTGCATCAGAAGCGACATGAAATGCTGAACAGCACTGATTTCGGGTGCACTGCCACACTCGTCCTGTTTTCAGGCCCTACCACAACACACCACACCACGCTATACCAGTGCACCACACCACACCAGTGCACCACACCACACTAGTGCACCACACCACACCAGTGCACCAAATACCATGATTAATCACATCACGCCACACCAACGCCTTTGACGGTTCTGTTCTTTCTTAGACAAGATTGATTAATACCATCACCTCTTCATTGCACACTAAGCATTCATCACACCTCACTATAACCCAACAAAAGAAGTAAGATTAAACTCTAAACATAATACATGCATAAATACATACATACGTATATATATACTTACATACAGACATACAGACAGACAGACATACAGTACATGCATATATACATAGATACAGCAGCCTTGGCTCAGTGGGTTAGAGCGCTCCGCTCTGACCGAAGGGTCGGAGGATCGAATCCACCCAAGGGTCATTGGTAGACATCAGGAAGGGCATCCGGTCATAAAATGCTACACGCTCCAGTCCAAAGTCCTCTACCCAGGGGCAACGCCTTAGCCCTCCGGGGATACTGGCGTAAAACGAAATTCTATTCATACATACGCACATAAACAAGTGAACGAGTATACAAAACAAAATACACAATTCTTAGCCGATTTTAACCAAACTTTATGTCAGGGTTTAGTTTCACCCCAGAGGATATCCTATTGTTTTAAGATTTTAAGAATAATGATTAAAAGTGAAGGTCAAACAGCTTGGTCAACGTTTGGCCAAGAAGAGCCTAGTTTAACAGATTTCACCTGATTTAAACCAGACTTGGAAAAAGGGTTAAGGACAAAACAAATGCGGAATAACTATTTTTAGAACTCTGTCAAAGGTCAAGGTCACAGGGCAGAGTCGAATTTTGATCCACTAGTAAGATCATAACAACTAAAACAGTTTTGATCACATTTTGACCCGTCATTGTAGAAACGTTGAAGAATAGCCAAGGGGTCAACCAAATATTTCTGATAATAGTTCAAAGGTCAAGGTCGTACGGCATAGTCAGTTTCAAGTATTTTAACTTATTTAGGCCAAATTCTGTGGAAGGATTCAGGGTAAGGCGAGAATAATAATTTTCAGTTTTGAGAACAATCATTCAGGCATGAAGGTCACAGAGAAAGGTCAAATGTCAAGGTCAAAAGTAAGCTCAAAATTATTATTGATCAAATTTGGATCAAGCTTGGTTGTAGTGTTAATGGTCAGGCATAGATGATATGAATCAATTTTACGGCTTCTCGGTCGAAGGTCAAGGTCACAGGGCGAAGTCAAATGTTCCACCCTTAGACCAACTGTTGGGCACGGTTATTTAACTCTCTAAGTGCTCCTTCTTGTTCTTATGATTTTTACACTTCAAGTCTTCTAATTCTTCAAGCAAGCACTGTAATCTTTGTGTGTGTGTGTGTGTGTGTGTGTGTGTGTGTGTGTGTGTGTGTGTGTATTTTGATTAACACTTCTCTATAAGTAGATTTTTTTCAGTTAACCGTTTTATTCTTCGTTCTCCACTTCCTTACGTACTAATCTGCAACTCTCGCTCCCCGTACTCACATTTCCAATTTAGTCTCACTCCTTCCTGATTATAATTCCTTTTCTACCCACCAATTACATAACTATTCTCTCTTCACCTGACCTTTCATCATTTCTCCTCTTCCAAGGATTGTGTTTAACATCGGCCGCTACGTCTTGTACTGTTCTTTCTTGCTTCTTGCTTTGAGGTTTAAGTGGTTGAGGGGTTGTCTAGGTGCGTTAGTGTTTAAGTGGATGCTAAAGTGTGTCTGGGTGAGTTCTTGAGTGTGAGAGGCTGTTATAGTACGACTGGGTGTGTTGCTTAGTTATTTGTGCTCCTATTTGAGTGCGTGAATTGATTGTTAAATGTGTGTGAATCCGTATATGATCATGAATGTTTGTATGAGTCCATGGTTTAGTGCTTGGGTGTGTCTAAACGAATATTTGGCTAACTGAGGTGTTTGTTGTGGGTGTATGGCTGAGTGGCTGTGTTTGTTGTGGGTGTATGGCTGAGTGGCTGTGTTTGTTGTTGGGCGCCTTATATTTTATGTCTGTCTCTCTGAGCATAGTCCCGGAAGTCCATTCCCTGAGGCCTGGAGTTTATCCTACGTGCCATATAAGTTCACGAGCTACCAGATCACTGTTTATCATACTGGAACTGTTTCGGTCTGGATTGGTATCATGGTATTAGTTTGGTGCTTTTATGAGCAGTCGGAGGGCATTGAACAAGATCAGTAAAGTCTGCTTTATGACATTCGAATAATCAAACAATTTCCAGTCCCAGCCCGAAATCGAACTCATGTTCTTTCAGACAGCAGAACACTGCCCGAACCCCTTGTGTGGTAAGTTGGTGAGAGAGAGCAGGATAAATTGAGTGAATGAGTAATTGCCATGAGGGTAAATAAGTACTAGGTAACGATATTCACAGGTTTAATTAACACGTCCTGCGCAGGCACAACCCCAGTTATTAAACCTGCAGATTCCATGGGTGATGATACCAAATTATCAACGATCGTGATGCAAAATTAGTTTTTACTTCTGTTGGTGCACGTTTTCCCATTTTATGTACTTTCTCCCAAATGATGTCCACGAGCGCGAAATTTTTATATCTTTTCTTAAAAAAAAAAAAAATTTGAAAGCTATAATTACTTAAGACTACTTCCATATATATATACATACATACATATATATATATATATATATATATATATATATATATATATATATATATATATATATATATATATATATATATATATATATATATATATATATATATATATATATATATATATATATATATATATATATATATATATATATATATATATATATATATATATATATATATATATATATATATATACTTTATATAGCGATTTTCCGCCAGACATTGGGAACCTTCTACAGGCCATTGCGCTGGGTGGGATAAGTTGAAATTTCTCATGGGCATGCTCGGTATATCAGAGCAGGTCCATGTCGAGTTTGGTGTATCGAGGGCGAAATCCGAGTGCCCTGGGCAAGGTCCGATAAGCGCTTGTTATCACTGTTAGGGCGGGTCACAGATCCGGAGATAATGTCCATGAAAGCGAGGTCAAGCGGGGAACTGCACTGTTTCCTGGTGCACTACCACTCTCCTCCATTTTAAAGACCATTCCACACCACACCACACATCAGCGAACCGCGTAATAGGATTCTCCACACCACGTCATATCAATACCTTTCACACCTCTCTCTTTAAACAGTATTTCTCACTACCTTCTTTTCATCACACACCCAACCACACATCGTAGTTCAGTATAACCTCACGAAGACACAAACTCACACTTTGACAGAATACACACACACACACACACACACACACACACACACACACACACACACACACGAATAAGAAAGCTAATATATGAGAAGGTGTATGAAGTCATATTAATGGGAAAAGCAGTCTGCCTATCTAAAAAAAGGCAGCGATTTGATGTTTCCTTGGCCTTAGGTCTAATGGCCCTCTACTTTGTTATAGTGAAATTTAGAAGAGAGTGAGTGCATCATAATGACTTGAAAAGAAATCGATGAAGAAGAATGATAAGGTAGAAGAGGTTGGCCTGACACGAAACTAAACACCGCACATCAAGCACTATATGTCCTGGCATGGAAAGATTAACTAAAATTTAACCAAGTAGTATTTTCTGGATGCAATGGAGGACTTGCAACCAGGTGTAAATTCAACTGGAGAGCGATATACCTTCAGGTCGATTGAACACTTCCTAGTGCCAGGCGTCGTACCCACGTTTCTGTTCCTAGGCCTCGCACTTAGAGGTGTTTAATCGGCCTGATGGCATATTGCAAACTGTCAAGCTATATATATAAACACCTAAATATATAACTGATGGCGGTAGACTGTATTAGAAGGATCGACTGGAAATTCATCAGGATAATATTCAAGAGTATGTAGGGAAGGATACACTGAGATGAATGAAGGACAGTTACGAGGCAGGAAGATGGATTAGCAAGGGAGGGATGGGCATTGTTCAAGGGCCAGCTCTCAACTTCACCTTATCTCATATATTTACTTCACCATTTTTACAAGAAATATTTATTACATAAACAAGAATAACAGAACTGAATAGTACATGTAAGTTGAAGAAGGGGAAGCAGACATATCACTAATCGGAGAGTTGAATGACTACAAGCAAGCTAACCAGAATGGAGTAATACAATGAAATTGAATTGGAATAGAGTTGGCATGGGGAAAACATGGAGTGGAAGAGGATTAAAGACTGAAACTGAATTAACATAATGATAACACAAATGGGTTTGGGGGGGGCTGGATGGATGTGCTGGACTGAGATACAAATATTGGTAGTGAAGAGGGAGATTTGCAGTTACATCCAGATCATGTGCAATAGTACGCTTCCGATGATAATCTGAACAGAAGTATAGGTCTCTTAATGTGTCTTGATCTATATAAAGAAAGTGAACGATAGAGGGAGAAAATTTGGAACTGTAGTAGAATAAAACTAAAAATAAATAGCTTTAATAATAAATATCTTTGATAATTAGCATGGATTTAGGGAGAGGAGTGGAGGGGGGGGGGTCGTACGAACCAGTTCTTTTCGGTAGGTCAGTGATTACTTATAATGAATGAACAGTGGTTTTTCCGAAATATGTGCAATAAATATGTTACTGCATTTGCAATCGTGTATAGTATTGGACTCCTATGATTAATACTAGTTAAATAATACTAGATTTCTATTTGTGACATTTTTATGCATTAAATAATGATTGTGCTAGGAATCAAGCCCCCCCCCCATCCAAAGTACTATGTCTGGCCCTGAATAGTAAGAAAGACTAGCGTACTCTCTCTCTCTCTCTCTCTCTCTCTCTCTCTCTCTCTCTCTCTCTCTCAGCGATGCGTCTATCAAAAGGCTAATAATAATAATAATAATAATAATGATAATAATAATAGTCATTCCATCCTTACCTCCCTAACCATTCTCCTTTTCCCCCTTTCCCTCTGTCGTCTCCCTCATCCGCTGTCCATTACAAAGCCATCAGTAATCACAGCTGGGAGTATAATTATATCTGACAGAAACTCATCCATCATCTCTCTCTCTCTCTCTCTCTCTCTCTCTCTCTCTCTCTGCTGCCATCATTAGCGTGTGATTGCCTCATTAACACTGTCGCAATCTCACGGTCACCCTACCTTACCTTTGATAACTTAAGAATATTGCAAACTTTAATGTGTATATTTAAGTGTTTATGTAGCTCTCTAACTATCCATTGCCAGACGCCTCAGTCCCTCAAGGGGTGACCACAGACTAATCGCCTCCATGTCGTCCTGTCCCCAGCCATGTAGCTGTACTGCGCAAAATTCACTACATTTTTTGGACATGATTAGCAATGTTTTACCTCAGTAGAACGATGTTAAGCGAGTGATGGGCACAGATATTATGGTGCCAGTCTTGCCTCTTCTAATAATGTTCATCCTTATACCTCTACCGCAACATACAGTGGAAAAAATGGCAATAAATCTTCATCCAATACATCCAGCCATTCTAAACTCTGGATGATCAGGCCTATGACTGCACAGTTTACGATTTAGAAGTGCAGAGGGAGTGAGAACGTGGTATCCTGGAGTTATGCATATCTAATAACAACACAAATTTCCCGTGCGGTTTTTCTGGCAATTTGGGCCCTGCCTCACGTCCCTGATACAAGCCTATCTGCGACGATAAAGATGAAGGTGAGGCGATGGTGATGGTGAGGAAACGCGGGAGTTTTGTTGAGGGAACGAGGATGATGAAGGTGGAGCATGAGAGTAATGGATCACTGAAATGGTTGGTGAGTTTATTGTGGTGGTGTCATGGGAAAACGTTGGTGTGGTTAAGGTGTGGTAATGATGTGGTTTTGTAATGAACAATGTAGTGGTTTGTAGGTGGCTGAGGGTATTATTGTAGCGATGATGTGGTGGTGATGAAACTATAGCACTTTTTCATTCACTCGTGAAAATGCGATGGGATTATGTGTTCGGTTCGGTTTGTTTTTCTTTCTGTCTGTCATTCTGTGATACTAGCGAAATTATGAAAACTAGTTAGCTAGAACTCAACCAGATTTTACCCCGAGGCGCATCAGAGGAAAATGTGTTTAATTTTGTGACGAGAAAGGCCATACGTGATAGGTCAAGGGCAATCAACTCAGAAAGTTTTTATCCCATTTTGACTAAACTTGAAAGACGTGTTGAACAGAGGAGGGTGAATTGATTCAGTTTTTAGAACAATCGGACGGAGGTACAGGCCACAGGGCAAGGTCAGAGGTTCGGCCCTTTAACTCAAGTAGTTTTCGTTAGGTTTGGATCAAACCTGGTGGAAGGGTTTAACGTAGGCTTCGGATGGAATAATTTCATTTTCTAACAATACAGTAGGTCAAAGAGTCAAGGCCACAGTATAAACTTAAACATTTCTGATACGATTTTGACAAAACTTAATAGACGGAATAAGGATTAGGTAAGGAGGAAGTACTTCGATTTTAAGAGCAATTGGTCAGAGGTCAAGGACGCAGAGCAGGGTCCGAAGTTCGACTTAAAATCGTTTATAGGGTAAGGGTGTCTCACGCTTTGAATAATTTTTTTCGGATTATGATGATGACACAAGAGGGCACGGAACTTAGAATGGTCTTAATGAATATTTTGTGTTGTGGCGATGGTTTGCTACTGAGATATAACCCAAATAATGGTAATCGTGAATGAATGGTAAGAATTTAGAAATGGTGGTGCAATGATGAAAGAAATATACAGTGATACGGTGGGAGAAAAAAGATTTATTTCAGTGAGTGATATATATATTGGTGTGTTTTAAAGGTCTAGTCTAGAGCTATATGAAGTGGTGATGATGCTGTACTGAGCTTCGCGGTTTAAATGGTATGATGAAAATATTAAGATGATGATGGTGAGATACGTATAAAAGATGGTGAAAAAATGCACTAGTACTGTCCATGTCTGATATCGGAGTCTGGGCGGTGGTAATTGTGTGTGTGTGTGTGGACGGGGAGGGAGAGAGGGGATAGGCGGCAAGCTGTGAATGATGCAGCCTTCACCCGAACCATTACCTCCATCACCACATTAATGCCCTCATTTACCACATGACGGTAATTTTGTGGTCCCTATTCATCATGTTCTCTCTTCTGCCCATTTCACATTCTTCTTTTGCATCTCAAGGAACTTCTGTTTTCTAACACGGAAGATACTATTGCGGCCGTAAACGTATCATTACTGGAGCATGACATGAAAGGAACCAAATTATACAGACACGGCGTAACCTGCCAGGAGGTGATTCGAGGGATAATTTCGAGCAAAGAATGGTATATCAACATTGATCCAGCTCTCTACCATTATGGAGTTACCCTGTACAATTTCCGATGATCTTTAAGCGAAGATGGTATCACTTATATTTCACTCATATAGGTATAAGAAATTTTAACTTCATAACGGGTGAGAATCGGACCTACGTTCATATCGTATTTTTAACTTCAAAATCAGCCCTAAAATCACCTGTTGAATTTAATATGCCAAGCCCCGAGGCACCTGGTATATTCCAAGCTGCATATCCCAGTGTTTATATCTCGTTATTATGGTATATCAGGAGTGAAATACAGGCACACACAACACAGGCTTATTTATGGATTTGTGTCGGACGGGGTACAACTGAGACAGGGAAAATTGCACTGTCTCCTATTGCCCTAAACTAACATTCTGCTTTATTCCCTGACAGCTGAGCACCACATGGTATTATTAGGCATGATCTTTTTATGCCCTCAGTGAGCACGTATTATGTTTTCCTCAACGTGTGTGTGTTTCTTTGGTTAGTTCCGTGTGTGTGTGTGTGTGTGTGTGTGTGTTTCTTTGGTTAGTTCCGTGTGTGTGTGTGTGTGTGTGTGTGTGTGTGTGTGTGTGTGTGTATACAAAATAACCATTAGTTTTCACAGGACTTGGTTGAAGGGCTGAGGGATACCGCAGGTCAAAAGTCAAGATCACAGGCATAGGGCAAAGTTAGACCTATCATCATCAACATAAACAATTTATATCAAATTTAGACAAAACCTGGTGTTTGGGTTGAGTTTAAGTAATAATTTAATGTAACAATATTGAGAATAAGCAGTCATAGGTAAGGTTCATAGGACAAGGCAAAGTTCGCCTCGGGTGTACATATGAAGCATGAAGGAGTACAAACGCAAGCAAACAGCAGCATAATGGTCCTTTAGGGGCTGTTGTTACGGAGAAGACAATAACTGATATTTAATTCCATGAGCTGATGATAAAGACAGGAAAACAAGCATTTCCCCGCCTATCAAACCCTCAAGCCTAGGCTAGTAGGAAGAAGAGAGAATGGATTACCCTGTAGTATAGAAACACCGACATGAAAATTGTATATGATTACAGAGAGAGAGAGAGAGAACACATGTAAACGTATTATAATACAGTAACTTTATCTACAGGGTACAGCTGCAGCATTCTCCATGACTTGAAAGAATGGGAGGATCGATTTGTCAGATTTTTTCATCATTCAGCCATGAAAGCATTTAACGGAGGATAAGCCAGATAGTAAGCCAGGCGAAGTTTATGTACTATCACTGTAATGTAGTCCAGCACATCCAAGGTATTTTTGTCCTAATGTTACCAGATCTTTAAAAAATAGTGTTTTGTTTCACTGGCCTGGAAATATTTGCCGATTTTATTATAACCATTACCTTTAATTAATTTTGTCATGAACAAATTGATACCCTTGTAGTTTGCATTTTTATAAGTCCTAAGGCATAAGCACCTCTAACATTCGTCATATGGTTTGGTCCTTGATCTGCGCATTATTTTTGTTTCTCTTCACTGACTCTCTCTGATTAACCCACGCCTTTCTCATAATATAGTGACCAAAACTGAACACAGCACTCCAAATATGGGCGTACTAAGGAATTCTACAAGGTGAGAACTACATTCCCTAATTTTAATTCAGATGCTCTGCCAATAGATCCACCAGTTTATTATCTCTCCTTATTGTTCTGTGCATTGTGTACTTTATTCTTGCTTCACATTCTCGAGCCGCACAGTATTCATTGTGTACATAAGTATTTCTAATTTACTCCCAATATTCAGAACTTTCCATTAATCAGAATTAAAATCCACTTGCCACGTTTAAGTCCAGTTAAGAAATACCCTGATCTCTATGAATTGCCAGTTTGTGTTCGGGTGTATCTGATCTGTTACCAATTTTTATATCATCTGCAAATTTTGAAATTTTACGCCAAGATTTTGAACAGTATCGTCAGTATAGATTAGAAACCGTATATAATCCAAAACTGAACCCTGTGGCACACCGTTTATAAAATTTCGATTAGTTGTATTCCTCCCCACTGTCTATAGATCTCTGTTTACGTTCCATAAACTAATTTTCAGTTCATCTGTGAACATTGCCTCTGATACAAAAAACTGTAGGTTTCTCAAGACGTCTCTACAGAGAATTTGATCGAATGCTTTTTGGATATCGAGATAGATTACATAAACAAGTTTAGTTTCATGTTGCATAGGAATAATATTACTAAAAAGAAAAACAAACAAGATTGTTTAAAGATATGATCGATTGTCCCGGAATCCGTGATGTTATTTCCTTAAAGATTATATATTTTTTCTCTAATTACGCTCCAAATTACGTGCATATTACAGATGTTAAGCTAACTGGATGATAATTTTTTGTTTGTGACTTTTTTATTTGGAGTTACGAGTACACTTGCAAGTTTTTAGATATGAAGCTATGCCAGGTCTTTGTAAAGATACTGAATATTTGAGCAATAGATTATAATATTTCATTTACCAATTCTTTTAAAACCCTTGGAGATATTATACCTGGCCCTTGTGTTTTCTTGACCCTAAGTTTATTCCTCTCAAACAATAGAGGAGGGCGGTGATGGTTCGGAGGGCGGTAATGGTTCCAAGAATGGGATGGTTCAGAGGGTGGGATGGTTCGGAGGGTGGAATGGTTCGGACACTGACGTTCCTGGATAACACGATATTTTGCGTAAACGTGCAAAAATTGATCACCGCAGAGCTTTCAGAATCGGACGACAGTGACGGGTATACGGAACGAAGATCAGATTCTAAGTTTTTGCACATATGTGATTATTCAGCAGACAATCATGAGTTCTGCCACTACGAATATGTGTGAATTCGTAACCATAATACTCGTATTATGTGGAAATGTAGTCGGCTCAAATAGTCTAGCCTTACCATGAAGACGTAAAACTTACATTTGTTAGATTAAAACGCCTTCAGAAATTATTACTGTATTTAGTTTTGAGACTGTCAAAGCTGTAGAAGAAGGGAATGGTTTATCAGTGGCCGAACGATGCCCCTGATGATTTGAATGTATTTTTGTCCATTCATGCAGTAGTAGAATGTGTGTATTGTATTAAGATATTGTCTATCTATCTATCTATATACCTAGGCTGCTTCCCCCAAGGAAAGGGAGATATTGTAGACATATGAATAACTACACACACACACACACACACACACACACACACACACACACACACACAGGGGTGTAGGTGGAAGATTTAATTCTGCACTGACTCTTTTTTTAAATAATTGATTTAGGTGCCGCAAGCGTTCCCCTGCGGAATAGAAATACACTAGTTTATTGTCTCTCACAGCCCTAGTGTACTGCTCGGCTCTGTCTCTCCCCATCTCTGTCTCTCACTCTCTCTCTATATCTGTCTGTCTCAAGTGAATATTTTATTTTTTCCAGCATAGATTAAAAGAAAATACTAGAAAGTTATTCCAATTTTTTCCTCATTCTCTATCGCAACCCAGCAGTGATAATGGTGCAGACAGACCCATAGTCGCTGGTGATATTTTAAGCGAGTATACCTGTCGAGGCTGGGAGGGGTGGGTGAGACAGGGTGTGAGTGTGTAGTGTGTACATGCGTGTGTGTGTCTATGGTACAAAGAAGAGACTGTGTTTGTGTGTGTGTGTGTGTGTGTGTGTGTGTGTGTGTGTGTGTGTGTGTGTGTGTGTGTGTGTGTGTGTGTGTATTTAGTTAGGTGGACGGGTGTTGTGGGGGAGCAGATCTGAGAGAGTGCATGATTTTCTACTTATGGGGAGAGGTGGTCGGGTATGTAATGTAAATATTGATACGAGAGATGTGTGTGTGTGTGTGTGTGTGTGTGTGTGTGTGTGTGTGTGTGTGTGTGTGTGTGTGTGAGAGAGAGCTGAAATTCCCGCAACTGGCGTCCAAATCCATGTTCTCAGTGGATGTCGTGAGGCGTGACATCATAATGCTGTAATTACCCAAAGAGGCAGATTGTTAATATGATGCAAGCACATCAAGGAGAGAGAGAGAGAGAGAGAGAGAGAGAGAGAGAGAGAGAGAGAGAGAGAGAGAGAGAGAGACGAAAACTTGATGTAGGGATGAGTAGGGAAGAGAAGGCGTTGATTTTACCTGAAGGAGGCTTCGAAATCTGTAACACCAAGGCAAAGCGGGAGTTGATGGAAGAGGAGAGACGGAGTGGAGTGTCGATGTCAGAGAGAAAGGAGGAGGAGGATATAAAGGGAAGAAGAATAGGGGGAAAAAAGATGAGAAACATGGTTTAGGCTGAGTAATATCGTCCAGTACGACCCCGAACACAACTTCAAGATACATTTTGTTAACATTAATATTCCTACTCAACCACATAAGGGTCAGCACTTCAGTTCGGCAATAAAATTATCACTTCTGTACACCTTTGCCCGCTTATTAATTTCTCTGCTAAGCCCCCTTTTCTTCATCCCCCCCCCCCCCCGCAGCTTCCTCCACCAGCTCTGTCCCTTCCTCCTTCCGTGCATTTTCCAGCGGGCGATTCGAACCATAAGTTCACACATCGTGATTGCCATTTGATTCCACTTTTCTGGATAAGATAGAATGGGCAACGCTAGGTGGTCCTTGCGGGAGTGCAGCCATTTGTGTCCCTCCTGTAGGTAACTTTCATTGTCAGGTGCAGAGGATTTATCACAAAATAACGGTTTAATCCCTTGTATCCGGGATTTTAACTAATTTTCACGTGGATTAATGGAATTACTGAGGGCCAGCGAAGATAGTAAGCCTACTGATTTTTAAACAGTCGATCAAATGTCAGTGTCACAGTCTAAGACCAGCTAAGCAGTTTTTATCTGATTTAGACCAAATTTGGTGAAGGGTCGAGGACAAGCCCGAAATAATTTCGTATTTAGAACAGTAAAAAGCCATAGTTATTGGGCAAGGTCAACTCAGTTTTGATATGATTTAAGCCATATTTGGTGGAACGGCTAACAGTCGGGCAAGAACGAAGGGAATCAGTTTAGTCATGAGACAAGGGTTGGCATCAGAGGGTAATATTGAGGCTCGACCAATGTGCCTGTGTGTGAGTGAAAGAACTAAAACAGTTTTGATCTTGTTTTGACCAAACTTGGTTGTTGGGTTGAAAATTACACAAGAAATATTCTTTTTCTTATTTTATTCCACTTTTTTCTCTCTGTTTTCCGTTTGAGAATAGTAGGTTAAAGATCAAGGCACATGGCAGGGTCAGTTTAAAACTCATATCCAATGTAGAACAAACGCTAAGTAATGGATGAAGTTAAAGCAAGTTTAATTCAGTTCTGAGAGTCAAAGGTCAAGAGGTCGGAATCGCAGGGAGAGGTCAAAGGCCAAAACTACCGGACAGTTTCAACTCAGACAGCTTTGATCTGATCTGAACCAAAGCTGGTAAATGGGTAAAGGGTTTGGCAAGAAAAAGGTAATTGGATTATGAGAATAACTGTCCTCAGGTAAAATCAACACCATCTCTTCCATGCTCACCCCTCCACCAAATTTTCGTCTCCCTCTCCCTTTTTCCTCCATTGATCTTCTCTGTACATCATCTCACATTTTCTTCTTTTCCGCTCATACTCTTGTTCTCACGCTCAGACAGTCCTTGTCCTTATCCACGCCTTCCGCACAATGTTCTCTCTCTCTCTCTCTCTCTCTTTCAGCCCAGCTGGTTGGCTCGGGTGTTGTACTGAGTGACCCTGTTTGTTTTGTAGAAAGAGTTAAACCCGTCTGTTATATTTTAAACCAACTCATTATCACCGAGTGAGGGAGTGGATTAAAAACGTACTTAAAGTGAACTGAATTGAACGGATCTTGAATTTGGCTCTCTGTTATCTTGTTTTTTTTTTTTTTTTTCTTCGATGGAGTAATTTGTGGGCTCCTGGCCTTTGGTTCCTTTATCCTTGCATAAAAAAAAAAAAAAAAACAGATAGACTTTTATATCTACATCACTGGAAAATAAGTACGGTATCTCAAAACTGGCCCTCATTGGCACTGAGCAGCATTTGAGGTGGACATAGCCTATTCTGTGTGTGTTGCCCTGGGTAATGACCCACACCTCTGCACATCTGCAGTACTCTCAGTGGTTTAATTGATCGTTCATAAATGAAGGACAAACGCACGCCAAACAGATGGACGAGCACAAACACTTCTACTACTTATTTAAGCAAAAGGAAAAGGTCAGTAAAATTTCTAAAACGACCTGTGTTCATTTTCGATTAAGCTACATATACACAACATACAAATAGCCAATCAATAAGGGTGACAGAAGATTATAAATGCTTCTTATCTTGAACTGTGTAGGTCTATCTATTGCCAGACGCCTTAATCCTGTAAGGTTGCCCACAAAGAAATCGCCTCCATATCCACCCTGTCTCCCGCCATTTCACTGCCCTGCTCCCAGCTCACATCCCCCGTCTGTCATATATCCCTCCACTCCATCCACTCCATCTCCCCTTCACATCACTCGCATACACTCTCCTCGTTAGTCTCTCGCTCTCCATCCTCTCCATATGTAGGTCATAAGCAAAATAAATGTAACTGTAACTACCAAATCACTGGGATGGTAATACGTTATCTCACTCCGTATCTTGTCGCTGTTTTGGTCGGTTCGTATCTGATCCCCATTATGAGGAAGGACAAAAATGTGAGATGGGGAACTGGTGGGGATAGTGCGAAAGCAGAGTGGTTAAGTAAGTAGGAGGAAGTATTGGTTGCAAATAAAAGAGAAAACAAGATGAAAAGACGGCGGGAGAAGAATGGAGAAGATGAGAAGAGACGGTGATGGACAGATGAGATTAGGGGGAAAAGGAAAATATTGGTTTTAACTGCACGTAGAGCACGGAGAGAATGAAAAGAGTAGGAAGAAAGATATGTCTAAGAGGAAGGAGGGAAGGAGTGCTGGAGAGGGCGAAAAGGGGTGAGGGGTGAAGGAAAAGTGAAAGAGGAAGTACAGTAGAGGAAAACCAGGATATCCGATGGAGCAGAAAAGTGAGAGACAGGGATGGAACGAAAGAGTATAGGGAACAGGAGCGAGTGTAGAGGTTAGATGAGGACGAATTATGGACTGAAGTAGGAGGAATGAATATGATAGTGAAACAAATATATATAAATACAATATAACAGAACTTATTAGATTAGTACAGAAAGGAAGACGAGCTGTGGAAACCGAATAAGTGTGAAAAGGAAACAAGTGAAGAAACAGAGGAACAGAAGCGGAACGGGGACATAATATAACAAAAAGAACATAACACCGCGTCACTGATGGGTCTGACTCTAAGGGCCAAATATTTCACTTTGCACTGTGAGTTTACTTTCAGTAAATTACTCTCAAAATGTAATTATTTCATTCTTCCCTGTCCCTTAGCATTTCCTCCATAGTTTAAATTAGATCAACAGTGAATGAGTTTATTTTGCCCCGTGACCTTAAAATTTGACCTTTTCCTTTGACTTTGACCTTCCACTGAATCTTCACAAAGTCGAATTACTTTATCCATGTTTTAATTTGAGCCTTTCCGGAAATATTTGTCAACATCGTTTACAAACTGTTTACATTGACATTGTTGTCTGACCTTGACCTTTGACCCATTCTTAAGACTTTTGACCTTTTTTTTTTTTTTTTACTGTTAAGCTCTTCAATTTAAGTTATTTTTGTAGACACACGGGTCCAACTTGATCGCTGCCCTGTGACCTTCATCTTTGACTGCTTGTTCTAGAAACTGAATCCCTTTTTTGTTGCCCGACCTTTAACCTTTCTACAACGTGTGGTTCAAAATAGTGCAGTTTAATTCGAGTTGACCTTGCCTTTATCCTTTGCATTTATCCTTTGCTTTAATCCTTTCCCTTAATCCTTTGTCTTTATCCTTTGCTTTTGACCTTTACCTGTGACCTTGACATTTGACCTTGAACGTTTCGAAATTGTTGTAAAAAATATTCTTGCTTTATCTTTAATCCTTCCACAGCTTTTCGTCAAAATGGATGAAAACTTCTGAAGATAAACTCATCCTGTGACCTTCAACCCTGACCTCTTGTTCTCTAAAATACTAGGTTAACCACATGGTTGGCCCTCAACCCTTCCACTTAGCTTGGTTATAAATGGATCAAAAGAGTTATTTTGTTCACACACACACACACACACACACACACACACACGGGAGGAACTCCTAACCTTTGATTAATTCTTTCTAAAACTGAGTCCCTTCATTCTCGCATTTTCCTCAACTCTTCCACCACGTTTGGTCAAAGTTGGATGAAAATTGGCTAGTGTGATTTTGCTAGCTCATAGGTCAACCTACCCCTTCGACCTTCACCTGTGACCTATTGTTCTCAAAAGCTATAGTTTCCCCATGGGCTGACCCTTAACCCTTCCACCAAGTGTGGTTGTAACGGGAGGATCAGTTTGTTGACACCTACACACGTTCTGAGAGAGAGAGAGAGAGAGAGAGAGAGAGAGAGAGAGAGAGAATTGCAGACCATATAGAATGGCTCATCATAATTTGCATTCAGGTATCCATACTGTACAAAGACATAGCATAGACAACACAGTCACTTCAATCTGTTTTCCAGTATGACACCACGTTAGCAATACTGTCACTTAATGCCAAATAGGGACACAAGAAGTCAGAGTTTTTAATCATTTATAATCACCCTTACGCTTCCCACACTGTACCAGAACAACGCAACCCTCAGCCCTCCCCCCTTACACAAATATCAAATTCTACCATTGTTGGGGACATCAGTATGAAAAACTCTTCCTGGCTTCCTGGTATGAACACAACCAAGACAACTGATCAGACCTTGACATTGCCGCATAGTTCAGCAACATATACATTGTCCATTGTACCTTATATTGCATTACATCTCACACAAATATACAAACACTCTGCTCTCCTTTCTCCCAAGACATCATATTTATTCTGTTCGCGCACATTTTAACACACCACCACCTGGCAAACAGAACCCAAACTCCAATTAGATCGCTTCACAGTCTTTATAACCACAAGAATACGCTCTGAACTACAGTGATCACACATCACATACATAAACTACAAGAAAGTAGACTAGAAAAAAACTCAGTGAAGGAACAGAACACCACTTCAGCACACCAACAGCACACCCACAATTCATAAATATTAGTTAGATTATACAGGACACAAACAAGTCCCATATTCCAAGAGACACGAGATGACACTATACCCTAATCATCCACAGAAGCGTACTTTTCTCATAAAATAACGTGACTCATTTAACCCCAATCCCCTCTAACACACACACACACACACACACACACACACACACACACACACACACACACACACGACACCATTACAAGCAAGTAAATAATGAAACTGTAACAAAGTTAGCACAAAGAAAGCAGATATCCTTAATGCCTTTGTAACGATACTAAGCCACTCTACATACGTCCCTCCGTTCGACAGAACACTTAGCAGTATCATTTAATATCATAAGCATTTACCTCACAGACCCACGTCACCCTCTCTTCATACACCTAACCGATCCCGTCTTGCAAAGAACAATTAGATGTACTCGTAAAGTACCAGGCAAACGAGTCACCTTACACTATCTCGCACAGAGCCTGAAAAACATAACTCTGTCCATAGGCAGTCCTTTCCACATGACCAGAGCGTAAACCCCTGCAGTTAGGGACAGACGGATAACGTTACCAAGAAAACAGAGAGATCTGCAAGCACACGGTCGGATGGCATCAACAATATACCACTGAAGCATTTAGGCCCATAAGGTGTCTTGGTCCTCACAAACATTAGCAACTCCTTAAACATTTCCCAGCATTTCGAAGCATGAATAAAAACATCATTACTGCCCCCAGACCAAACAAGGACCGGACACATCCTTCTTCGCACAGACCTATAACAGCACACCATCCCAGATAACTAAACTTTTAATTCTTAACAAAATTACACCTCATGTCCCCCCTGCTCAAGAACAACATGACCATAGACCACTAAACAAACGTCTTATTAATCAGCCTTATACATCACGCATAAAGTATGTTTCTTACAACACTAGTCATAAGTAAAGCCTTAGATGCTGTCCCCCAAGCAATCACCAAACTCTGCATCACAACTCAAAACACTGGTTAATCAACTACATCCCTTGTAGAGAAACATTTAATTAACTCATCAGGGTAGGTCATAATAAGCACGAAATTTCCATATCGGAGTCCCACAGGGCTCCGTTCTTTCATCCTTTCTTTTCATGTATACCTGCATGTTATTCCTACACCCCAACTGCCTACAAATTTTGCCTCATATGCAGATGACATTTGACTAACAGCCACACACCACACTGCAGACAGAGCCTGCACACTGCAACAAGGCTGTCTCAACACATTTCAGGCATGGGTCGAGGACAACAGGCTGGCGATAGCTCCAGCAGAGTACACTGTTACACTTATCAACAGCGTCAGTCATGATCACAGGTACACCTTTGGCATCACAATGAACAAAGTATCAGTATCACAGGCTCCCTCCACTATTATCCTTGAAGTTACAGATGACACTGGATTTTACCTTCAAGAACTACTGTACATACAAGACATCAAGAGGCAACACACCCCCAGACTTAGAGCACTGAAGGCAATTACGTGAATAGATTTTCAGCAACAAAAAGAAACATTCCTTTCTCAGCATACAATCCATCAGATCAGAGATGTTCTTTACCTCCCCAGTGTGGGTCCCCTTTCTTTCCAATACCCACAAAACTTCTTGCAAACCAAACACAGCAACAGTTTATGTAACATCGTTGGCTGCAACAATGCCACTGCCACAGCCTCATTCTTAGAAAATATTTTGAAATGAGAGACATGCCGTTCCATGCGGCAGTATACGCTAAAATAAAACACCCCAGTTATTTTATAACAGATACACACAACAGGACTCGGCACACAAAATAATCACCACACGGATATTACCACTCTCCTGTATACCATCCCACCTCCTGACAATGCAACAGTAGCACTGAAAAAACACCCTCATACTCATTCACACGTAAGGCTACACAACACCTCACAGAACTCTGCACTACAAACCTTGCTTCCAACATTCCCCCATCAGAAATATCCTTATCAGATCTGCTTGAGTTCACCTAGCTACACATAGGTCAGGACATCACTCAGCCCTCATCAGTATCCAGCTCTGATGTGGGCTGGATGTAATTACAAATGACACGCACCCCACTTACAGAATGGGTGGACACACCCTAGCCCACAATCTGGAGCACTGCACAACACATGCCAGACTAAAACACTGACACATCACCAACAGTATAGGGACCTTTGGGACAATTCCATAGATGCAATTGCTTACCTGCCGTTGACGGGTCTGCTGGACTACACTAACTGGTGATGAACAATAACAACAAAAACAAGGAACTGTGTAAGAATTCCTTGTATATGGCCTCATTGATTTTTCTTTTTCTTTTCTTCCCTCTCTCTTTCCTGTCCATTTGTCAGCTTTACCTTGGCCGTTTACTTGTAGGTGGTGGTGACCATCATCCATTCACATTTGTTTTTCCTTCCTCTGTTCTGTTATTTAAAAAAAAATAATAATCATCCCTTCACATGATCAAGTGCTGCCTATTTCTTTCTCAAGTGACGTTGCACTGAGTGACACGCCCATTGATTCCATGCTACGTAGGAAACTTTTACATACCCAAAGAGCGGGATGATGTGAATCCTACTATGATCCTTTTTGTTAACTGGAGAAAGACGCAAATGCGGCGTCCATCCCGGAACCAAACCTTCACACTCTTCCCCATGCCTCAATGTGGTAAGGTGTTGTCCACCACAAGGGAACATCAGTTCCCTGTCTGCCGGGGCGATTGCTTACCTGCGGTTGATGGGTCTGCTAGGCCAGATGAACAAAGTCACTCTACTACTACTACTGCTACTTTGCCCGTTATATTTGACAAACGTTATATATGATTAAGAAGAATGGTATTAGACTATTTGGACATGAAACAAACACACGTTGGTTATAAAGACACCGCGTGGAAACGAAATGATGAGAGCCAGGCAGGTAAAACTAGACACAAGGAAAATATGCAGGAATATAAAGGAAGACCGCCTATAATGGAAGGAATCATGATATTCAGTGGTTTGGCTGAGATTTATTATCCCTCCCCGCCCCGGAGGGCCTCGGGGACGGGTATTGTTTTCACTTGGTTTGTTTGTTTGTCTGTCTGTCTATCTGTTGACAACTTTACGTGAAAACTACTGATGCGATTTTGACTGAAATTTCAGGGATGATGGGCTATGACCTGATCAATTGATTAACTTCTGGGCCAAATTGGGCCAAGGCCTAGGCTGTAGGGCCAAAAACTTTATAAAAACGGGAATGGGTAAATATGTTTTTTTCACCATAACTCCTTTCAAATTCGTCATATTGACATGAAACATCTACATCCTATAACACGCCTCATTACATCAGGGGTTCATCCCCCCCAGTTAACGGTAGGAGGGTCAGTCTCAGGTGGGTTGGGCCTAAATTTTCAAATGGGCATAAAATCGTCAATTTTCACCCGATTTCCTCCAAATATGATATGTGACATCTGTGACTAGATATCTTGTTGTGTTAATACATCAACACGAAAAAGAAAGCCTGGGAAGGGTTTGCTGTGCCGTGGCACCGCTTCTTGTATTGCCTAATTTGGTTGAACACAGGGAACAGTTGGCTGGCAGAGGCACGAGTCTGTCCAAAAAGAAAAAGAACTTTTCAACAAACAAATTTACTGCTTTACTTACAACTTAATCAGACTTGTCTCCAAAATACTCCCCTCTGCTGTTAATACAACGTTTCCAGCGTTTTCTCCGGTTCTGGAAGGCGTTTTCAGAGACGGTGCTCGTTTTCGTATCGAATTTTCTGCTATATCTTCTATTGTCTGAAATCGGCGATTTCAACTCTGGGAGCAAACAAATGAATACATGAATAAATACATAAAAGTCCTCAGAGGCCAGATCCGGTAATTAGTGTGGCTTGGGGATGATAGTCGTCTCGTGCTTCGCCAAAAAGTAGCGGATAAACAGCGACGTGTGAGCAGGTGAATTGCCATGGTGCAGCGTCCAAAATTTTTATGTACTGTAGATGCCTCAGGCCTCTTCCATTGCACTGCCTCACTCAAACTCTTCAGGACGTCCAAGTAAAACTCTTTATTGACTGTCTGACCAAGTGGAACAAACTCATGATGAATGACGACCTTGCAAGAAAGAAAAAAAAAAGGGGGGCAATGAACACCACTTTCACATTTGAGTGACTCCGACGTGGTTTTTTTGCCCGCGGTAACGGTGTTCCAATCCACTGTAACGACTGTCGTTTTGTTTCGCTATTGTAGCCGTACAAACACGTTTCATCTCCAGTTTTGGCTTTCTCAAAAAGTTTTCATCAGCATTCAAACAAACAAAAAGAGAGCAGCTCCTAACCGACTGTGACAAGGTTCTCTTTTTGCTCATCTATCAGCAAACGCGGCACAAATTTTGCTACAACACGATGCATCTTCAGTTTTTCGGATAAAATCGTGCGGCACGAACGTTTACAGATGCCCAGTTTTTCAGAAACTTCACGGACAGTCAGGCGACAATTTTCACAGATCACAGCACACACTTTCTCAACGTGGTTGTCATTTGTTGACGTGGAAGGCCGTCCAAATCTGGGATCGTCTTCGGTGGATGTTCTTCCCGATTGGAACCGTTGTAACCTCTTGTAACTTTGTGTATAGCTCAAGCAGTACGCCCCATAAGCCTGTTGCAGCATCTGAAAGTCTCCGTAAAAGTTTTTCTCAATCAGAAAAAGATTTTCATGCAAACACATTGCTCCTCAAGATCCTTCGTTGTTCAACTTGCAACAAACCGCCAAATGCATTGAACACACGTTCACCTAAGCGCATGTCCTGTAGGCTACATACTGTACCTCGATGACTAAGTGACGTGGCGTGATGTAGCTAGTGTTAGACTAAAGTTCAAAGTCGCCACTGCACAGCGCTCCTGTCGCGAGCACACGACGCAGGCTATTTGATGTGCTATTTAAAAAGTTTTTTTTTTTTTTTTTTTTAACTGGCCTTGTACACCCCTGTTCAAATGTTTGCCGACGATCCTTTGCCAGCATTGTCCTCCCTTACATATTTCTATTTCCTTCCTGAACGACAGAATACCATTCCTTCTCATTCTCATATTGCTATCACATACAGATGCTTCATGTAACATGTTCCATTGCCACAGCCGGTAGAGAAATGTCCGCGAACTTTTGCCCATGACAATAGATCCACACTTAGATTAACGCTAAAATATCTGGGCCAGCAAGTGACAGACTCTGGGAACAGATCCATTTATCTAATCCGCTTTCCTTGAGAGCAGCTCTGCAAAAACAATGTCTAAGTCATGTAATATTCCACGCTTTAGAAAGGATTACTTATTTTGCAATTAAGCAGTCAGGATAAGCACAGCCGTCATGGATTGTGCAGCGCAGTAAACTCCTAGGTGATATTTAATGTAACCCCGTGAAGGCTATAGTATTTCGGACAGTATGGCTGCTCTGCAATAGTTCTTTCTAGAAATATTACTCTAATACATGAGAACACAGGCTGTAAATCGTCCTTGTTTTAGCTTGGTTCCTGGAATGGCAGAACAGTCGGCAAAGTATATATTGAAATGTTAAAAAAAAAAAAAAAAAAAAAAAAAAAAACTGTCAGTAGCGTCTATCTATCTATATCTATATACCTAGGCTGCTTCCCCCAAGGAAAGGGAGGTAGCCGAGACAGGACGACACACTCTCCATTTACTCATCCATTTAAACACATTCATTCACATCTTAGCCCCAAAGGGGAGAACGGACAGATCCTCACCGCACCACACCGCACAAGGGTCAACTGCGCAATGCAATCAGTGACATCCGCAGCAGGGCCCGACAGCAGAGCTGGTTTACCCCTGCCACATCATAACATACCCATCCCCTTACCCGCACCTGACCTGACTAGCTGATCAGACCAAATGCGGGAGAATATCCCCTCAGGGCTGCGTCATCACTTATTTATTCACAATTTCTCTCCATTTATTTCTGTCACGCACAGCCACTCTTCCCTTGCTCGACAGACATCCCTCTCGCATCCAGCGCTCTCTTCACACTATCCATCCATCCTATTCGTGGTCTTCCTCTCAGCCTTACACCTCTCACATCAGATCTAGTTATCTTTTTCACCAATCGCTCATTATCCATTCTCTCCATATGCCCAAACCATCGCAACACCCTCTGCTCAACTCTACCAGCCATCTCCTGAACAACTCCAGTTCTCCTTCGCACTTCATCATTTCGCACCCGATCCATACGCGTCACTCCACACATACTCCTCAGACACCTCATCTCCATTACATTCAAACTTTTCCTCTCTGCTACACCCATATTCCATGTTTCAGCCCCATATAATGCAGTCGGTACCACAACACCCTCATACAGCCTTCTCTTTACATCCATTCTAAGCAAACGACATTTAAACACTTTTTTCATTCCTCCCAGCACCTTTCCTACTTCATTTATTCTAAACTTCACTTCTGCATCTATTCTTCCATCCACAGCAACATGTGACCCTAGATATTTAAAACAATCTACCTCCTCAAGCAACTCACCATTCAAAACTATATTCATCCCCCTACCATCTATCAACCTCGTACACTTCATCACTTTACTCTTATTCTCATTTACTTTCAAATTCCTCCTTTCACACACCCTTCCAAACTCCTCTACCAACTGTCTCAATCTCTCCTCTGAATCAGTCACCAGTGCAGTATCATCTGCAAACAGCAGCTGCTTCAGATTCCAATCTCCACCATCAACATTTACCAGACTCAGACCACCTAAAACTCTTGCATTCACCTCCCTTACAACACCATCCATGTAAATATTAAACAACCAAGGTGACATCACACATCCCTGTCGCAGCCCCACTCTCACGGGAAACCAATCACTCACAGCATTTCCCACTCTTACACATGCTCTACTATTTACATAAAAACTTTTCACCCCTTTTAGTAACCTACCATCAAGTCCATACAATCTTAAAACAGTCCAGAAAGCCTCCCTATCAATTCTATCATACGCTTTCTCTAAATCCATAAATGCCCAAAACACATCCTTGCCTTTCGCTAAATACTTTTCACACACTTGTCTCACAGCAAACACCTGATCAACGCATCCCCTCCCTCTCCTAAAGCCACACTGCTCATCACTAATCACTCCCTCTGTACCCTCTCTAACTCTCATAATTAACACTCTACCATACACCTTACCTACAACACTCAACAGACTTATACCCCTAAAGCTAGTACATTCATACTTATCACCCTTGCCTTTATACAACGGGACCACACAAGCACTTGCCCAGTCAATTGGCACCATACCTTTCTCAAAGCACACATTCAACAATCTTACTAACCAGTCAACAATAGTCACTCCACCACCCTTCAGGCATTCCACAGCACACCCATCCATACCTGCAGCTTTCCCTGTTTTCATCTCCTGGTCAGTAGCGTACGACCGAATAATTTTGTGTAACCTATTCCCTTAAAGTGAATAAAAATTGGATGTGTTTGTCAGGGAAATATTTCTCTTGTATGGACATCTTCATTTTATGTGGAAATAATCTCACCTAGCTTCCTAACAGTCTCCGGTACAAAATATCATAATATATATATATTGGCAGCTGTCATAATATTAATGCATATATTTTTCTAAAAAAGTTACAACTGAAGCGCAGGAGAGTTGACACACTTTATCATTAATACTGGTTTTATTTTCCAAGTATTAGTTCCAATGGTGGACTTAAGCAATGCAGGGTGTATGATTAGGTTATTTATACTAATCTTTCATTTACATTGGCAAAAAAAAAAAAAAAACAATATCCACATTGTTTACTGAAGACATTGTCAGCAGGTTGCGAGACTGTACAACACTTTTTAAGCTCAGTATTGAAATTGAAAGAAATTGTACACAAGAAAATTGGAAGAAGGAAATTTTTACCAAGTTTACCTATGTGTGAAAAATACCAAAGGGGAGCACGGAATATTAGAAAAATTCCAGCATAACAGGAAAAGAAAGTGATATGAGCTGGACGGAACCGTCTGGCCATTGGTACTGTATCTTTTGCGTCTGTTCTCAGATGATTCCAGCCGATGGTATCAAACTTCACTGCAATTAATGCTGTGAATAATAATTTAAAGAATTATGTTTAAGATGGTACAATACTGTAAACATCGGTGACGGTCATAATTCAGTGGTTTTGTAGAGACTGACAGGTATGAATGCACCATGTACACGCTTACTTGTACAAAATGATCTCACACACACACACACACACACACACACACACACACCAAACTTCCTGCTCCCAACGACTGTATCAAAATAAACTGGATTCGCCGTCATTCAATATACCTTCTGTAAAGACAGCTGCAACTTTCCAAAGGTTAACCGTGATATACTAACGCTACATTGATCTAAAGTGTTCAGTACTCCCGAACCACTTGGTGCATCATTAAAATTTGGGAACCTTTTTTTTTTTTTTTTTTTTTTGAGCGACGAAGTCTCCTGAAAGGTCACTTGCTGTATTTGTGTTTCTCTCCTGAAACAGGTATATGAATATAGGACTGTGTGATATTTGTGTTACAGTACTTAGATACGCCAATATGATGAAACAGCCAAGTTAGTTAACGTTCGTGGTTTGAGGTATCGTACAAGAGTAACATTTTCGAAGGTGGTGTGAAAGAAGTGTCGACAGTCTTAAAATTCACCAAAATTCACAATGCAAAAATAATCTTTAATTCCTTACAGTTACATCGCTTCTTTTTCGGTTTCAATCCGTTTCTTCACACAAAATTATACTGAAACATGAAGAGAATTTTTGAGCTGGGGATTTTATGTATCCTAGCTTAAGCCTTCTGCTACACGAGTTTTTTCTCACCAGTTTCTTTATGCATGTCAGCAGTAGCAAAATAAACTCTTAAAAAAAAAAAAAAACACAGGAAGAAAGAAAGAAATGTTTCCCCTGACTGAAAAGGTTACACACATGTTAAGTAATATTTCAGAGCAGCTCTGTAATATATTGATTCTCTCTCTCTCTCTCTCTCTCTCTCTCTCTCTCTCATTAATACAAGCACATCACCTCCACCCCCACAAAGACACACCCTACCCAGTAATAGACCTGTCTCTCTCAGCGGCCTGTATTCA
The DNA here is from genome assembly GCF_032717465.1 of Coenobita brevimanus. Taxonomy (NCBI): domain Eukaryota; kingdom Metazoa; phylum Arthropoda; class Malacostraca; order Decapoda; family Coenobitidae; genus Coenobita; species Coenobita brevimanus. The sequence goes on from NC_136959.1 coordinate 11,590,966, forward strand.
CCAGTCCAGCAGCAGGTGCATCTGACCTCCTAAGAAAACCATCCACCAACTCACGCCGACCTTCTTAATTAATGCCACGAGAGAAGGGTCCTGCGTGGGTCTGAACGAGGACTTGCAGCTTGAATAATGGGGATCTCCAGATTCTTTGGACCATTCCTTTAGTTTAAATACTCGATTACGCAGCCTGTGTGACTCTTGTTTACTCAACATTCCGTATATATAGGCTGGTACTTGTTCTTTCTCGTCCAAGTTTTCTATTCTGTTTGCTGATCACACAATACGGACGACAGAAAAGATTTAGTCCTTTGCCTGACTGAGGTTTTAGTCTTGGTGACCTGAACAGGGAGCGGTATCTCTGTGACCTGTGTGAGGAAAGACGTGTGTGTAGGGAATCGAGAATGTGCTGCAGTGAATGATAAAAGGGAGTGGGTGGTGAGTCGAAAATGTGTGGAGAAAGAGAGAGAGAGAGAGAGAGAGAGAGAGAGAGAGAGAGAAGGAAGTCGAAATAATTACACTTAACACCACCAAAATGTAATTGTATACATCACCTCTCTCTTCAATGTGCTTAACCTTTTCCAGCACTGTGAAGTAAGAGCTTAGCTGTCCTGCCAGCTTGAGACTTTTATATACAGCCTAGGATAGCTCTTTCACACCAATGGGGTGGCTGTAGGCGACACCTGACCTATCCAGTTCTAAAGGTCGCGCAACACTGAATAAAATCCTGTGGTACAAAATTTTGAAAGGAAGCACCTATCAAACACTCAGCCTACGCCATGCAATTGCCGCTTTACGGATTAAACTCATTTTTTCCATAATTACAGATGCAGAGAGACTGAGATATACAGACTCTGCTCAATGGTTTCGTGGACAAACCGGGACTTGAACCCAGGACACTTGGTTGAAGGTTAAAGGGGCTTCCGATTGCATTAACGCTATCCATTAACATCTGAATAAAGTAAAAATTATCCGGCTATTACACCGATATTTTAGTGGTAGCATAGTGGTGTAATTTCAGGTTTTATTTGCCACTAAATCTGCAACACAAAGATAAGTTATATAGGAACTCAATAGCAAAGCATATAGAATCAGTATTTGCGTACTTCCGATGTCCATCTTCATACAGTGCCAGACAATTCATCCTTTCCTACCACTCCGCACTATTACTGTGATAAGTTGTAACGCGCTTCATCAAACCAAGGCAAGCTCTTTCTGTCGCTGGTGCATTCTTCCCCAGCTCTTTCCTTCACTTAACTCACAGGGAGGGGGAGCTGAAGCTTGAGAGATGAACTCGGACCTGGCTGTTTCTTTTTATCTTTTACTGTTGTGAGCAGGAAGAGCTGTATTAGTACAATGTAGTGTGCTGAAAAATACAGTGGTGTTAGGGTGGATTTAGTTGGTATGAGGTGAACTGTGGTTTAACAGAGAGAGCAGAGTTTGGGGCCGGTTGGAGTAATGACGCGATTTAGATGGATGTGTGATAGTATGTACTCTCGACAAAAGACATCTAGTGTGTGTAAAACATTGGAGCAAACGATATTGTAGGGAAGGGGGAATAAACCTCTTTCAACTTCTGTTTGCTAAAGTGCAGTTGATATGATGTGGTTAATTACAAAGCGAAATGGTATGGATGTATGTGACACTGTATTGAGGTTGCAGTGGAAGTCAGAAAGAAAGTATGGGCTTCATCTTGTGTCGGGATGTACTGTTGAAGAAATACAGTGTTGCTGTGGGTACTTGCATTGTAATAGGAGTGTGTGTGTGTGTGTGTGTGTGTGTGTGTGTGTGTGTGTGTGTGTGGTGAGTCATATTGTGTTCCTTAAAATTAGTTCGGCAATGTCCGGGAACCATACCAGGGTATCTGTCTTACCATGTTCTGCCTTATCCTTGCTTCTTCTCAACCACCATAGCCTTCCTCTCCCCGTCAAACCCTGGTTAGGGCACCTGTCAACAATTTTCTGCTTTTTCTCACCTCTCACACTCACTCTCTCACACTCTCATTCACAGTCACATTCTCTCTCTCTCTCTTAGCGCGCTGAGCTTGTGATCGGGAGGTCGCAAGTTCGAGCCTCGCCCGGGCTACCGTTGCCGGGAGGGGTAGCTCCCTCCTGTAACCCCAGCGGGGCTATATGGCCTTAGTTGCGTAGCTCGGGGAATTCATTTCTCCATATCTCTCTCTCTCTCTCTCTCTCTCTCTCTCTCTCTTTCCCAATTCAATTCAATTCAGTTCAAATTGTTTATTTAGCCATATTAATACATAACACAAGGTAAATAATATTACATTATAAATTGTCATGGCTGGGCGCGTTAAATGGAGCCATTTTTGACAGGCCCCTAGTAAAATAGTGTATTATGAATCTAATGAGCTAAGTGCATGGCAGACAAATTTTCAAGTACATATATATTAACGTGTATGAAAACTTTACAGATTATACTCGTACAGAATAACAAAGACACCTTACCCTTCACATCACGTTTCAATTACATCTATATATTTACTCGTACATATACATATGATGAAATCATATTTCAGTAGCTATTTACAATACACCTTTTTATACTCATTTTGAAAGTTGCTTCATTAGTTAGCTGTTTTATGTCGTCTGGAAGTTCATTCCACTTCACACAACCAAAATTAGTTACAAATCTCTTTTGAGCCTCTATTTTTGGAAACACAGGTCTGAGATGGTACCCATTTCTTGTATTCATGTTATGTATTTCGAATGCTTGAGAAAATTCAAATGTATGATGTGACTGCAACTGGTCATGAATAAATTTAAGACATTCAAGTATATATATATCATTGATTTTAATTATTCCTAAGTTTTTGAAAATTGGAGCGGTGTGATCATCAAAATTCGCCCCAGCTATTATCCTTATAATTCTTTTTTGGAGTAAAACTAAGGAGTTGAGTGTAGTCTTTCTAGCCATCCCCCACACTACATTACAGTACTGTAAGTATGGATAAATCAAGGTGTAGTGCAATGTTCTGAGTGTATCTAAAGGTAACAAGTGTTTGATTTTATGTAGTATACCAGAGGATTTTGCAAATTTACTCTGAATGTGACTGATATGGTCCCTCCATGTAAGCTTTTCATCAATAAATATACCAAGATATTTAACTGAGGATGATCTATGTATATTTTTGCCACATAGTTTTATATTGAAATTTTCATTAAATGATTTGTTGCCAGCAAAAACTAAATACCGAGTTTTTTCTACAGTCAGGGAGAGTTTATTGGCCAATAACCATGTGGATACTAAATTTAGCCCAAAGTTCATGATTCTAGTTAGAGAGACGATATCATTATCAGAGTGGGTAATATTAGTCTCATCAGCAATGAGAGTAAATTGCATGATTTTAGAGGACTCAACAATGTATGTACACCATAAATAAAAGAGGGCCTAATCTGGAGCCCTGTGGGACCCCTGTGACAACTTTGGAAAACTTGAAAGTTGAATAATTTATAATGGTACATTGACTTCGGTCATGTAAATAACTCCTGAACCAGTTATGGCATATGTTCCGGATACCGTAATGATGTAATTTTCTCGACAAAATATTATGATCTTGAATGTCAAAGGCTTTTATCAAGATCTAAAAATACACTGATGGTAAACTTTCCATTTCCCTGTTCTTGCAAAATTTTGTCTATTAATTGTGTGATGGCCACTTGTGAAGAAAGATTTTTGCGAAAACAAACTGACAATTACTTAAAATGCCATGACTTACATGAAATCCATGAAGTCTATCGGTCATGGCACGTTCGTATATTTTACTTAAAGAGTTAAGTATAGAAATAGGGCGATAATTTGACACATCACCTCGATTGCCCCCTTTCAAGACAGGAATAACTTTAGCTACCTTTAATCAACTTGGAAAAATACCAGTTCGAAAAGACAAAAATTAATTAATTTTGAAATTACAGGAGCTAAAGCAGATACAGTTAGTTTAATAACTTTTATATGGATATTTTCCAACCCTGGAGCAGAATCTTTTAATGCTTTGATTATAAAAACAGTTTCATCCAGCGTAGTGTCTGAAGACAGAAAATCTGGATAATTGTTCGATAAATAATACATAGGAGACACATCACATCCAGGTAATATTTCTGCCAGTTTATGTCCTATGGTTGAAAAGTGGGTATTAATATAAATGCTGATTATGTTGGAATCAGTGGTTTGACTATCTCCGATGTTTAAGGATTCTATGGTGGGCTTACTGTCACCCATCCCATTGATAATTTCATTTATAAGCTTCCAGGTTCCCTTGCTATTACCAGGGTTAGCACTGAACTTCAGATTATAATAATTCTTTTTAGAGGCACTTATCATATTGTTAATCCTGTTTCTAAATTCTTTATATTGTCTGCCAAATGAAATTGGCTTTTTTAATTATTTCTTATATAAGTTATGCTTTTCTCTTATTATTTGTAACAGCTCAGCAGTTATCCAAGCTTTGTTTACTTGTTTATCCCTGATTTGTACGGTTTTGATGGGAATAATTTTATCAGTAACACCAGTTATAGCATCTGAAACTGAATTATATGAGGTATCAGGGTTATTATCAATTGTTACTAAGTCAATTGCTTCCTGCATAGCCTGACAGAGATTATCTTGGTCCACATTATTATAATTTCGATAAGAAAAGGTAATCTCCTTTGTACATGAAGATCCAACCTTAAAAAGAAACAATGGGGCAAAGTGATCGGTTACGTCTGTTAAAAGAATACCACCACTAGAAACAATGTCTATGTTGTTAGTCCATATGTGGTCAATGACAGTTGCACTCTGCTTATTAACTCTTGTTGGCTTGTTAATACAAGGACAGTAGCTGTAGCTGATAAGATCTACATACGCTTTTGTGTTCTTATCGGAACTATTTAACATATTAATGTTAAAATCACCCATCAGTATGCAGGTTTTTCCTGTACGAGATATACTTTCAAGAAGGTCTTCAAACGTATATAAAATGAGCAAATGTTTCCATTAGACCTACGATATTTTAAACCGAAGAGTATAGTGTTCTGCAAATAAACAGTTTCAATGAACAAGGATTCTATATGATCACTCATCAAACACATATCCCTCAAAGTGTGACAAGAGATTTCATTTTTAACGTACATGCACACCCCTTCTCCATAATGGTTTCTATTATTGGCATATGGCTTGTAGCCATTCAATCCGTACAAATTCTCAATGTCACTGGAAAGACGTGTTTCACAAAAGGACATAATCTCTCTCTCTCTCTCTCTCTCTCTCTCTCTCTCTCTCTCTCTCTCTCTCTCTCTCTCTCTCCTAGAACTTTCTCATCATACAGCCTCATTAAACTTCACTTACTTGTGCTTTAATGAGATCTGGGCGAGAACAACACTTCCTCTCTCTCTCTCTCTCTCTCTCTCTCTCTCTCTCTCTCTCTCTCTCTCTCTCTCTCTCTCTCTCACGTTCTTATTCCAAAAGTGTACCACAAGTATGAGAATTTTGTTAAACTCTTTTCAAAATAATTCACTCAGCTGGGTCTCTGGTTCTGAAATAAATCATATAACTATTGAAAAATCTGCTTCTCAAAAATATTAGTGACATGAATGTGGAAAGAAAAACACAAATTTTTATTTTTCTTTGTATGTTTCGATACTCTCACTCATGCAGAGATCGTAAAATGAAATGTCGATGGGTACTGATTGTTTTTATATTTTAATTTTCCCTTTTTTTTTAGCTGGTGACTAAATACTGCCTTGGACACTGTTAATAGTCCTTCGAAGCGCCCACTTTTCTATCTATGTTTCTAGATGCCTCTCACTTCACGTATTATGGGAAACAGCGTTAAGAAGATGAGGATGAGGATTGTGTAACCCTCTATCCTGTTTTAATTATACCCGTGCGAGAGTGGGTATTAATGTTTTACTCGTGTGTGTGTGTGTGTGTGTGTGTGTGTGTGTGTGTGTGTGTGTGTGTGTGTGTGTGTGTGTGTGTGTGTGTGTGTGTGAATGAACAAAATATCTCAAAAAACCTTTATCAGATCCCAATCATATTCGGTAAAAACTTGAGGAGAGTCGATGAATAAACCACTTCTATTTTTTGAACAACAGGTCTAGTCATAGAGATAAGTCAAAGTTTAAACCAGCAACATCGACTGAAACATTTTAAATCCAATTTAGACCAGGCTTGGTAGAATGGCTCAGCGTACAAGAACGCAGTAAGTTAATTTTTGAACATTTAGTCAGAGATCAAGGTTGCAAGGCAAGGCTAAAATTTGGCCCGATTGTCTGTGTGTGAGCAAAATAGCAAACACCTTTGATTCAATTTTGACCAACCTCGATGGAAAGCTTGAAGGTCCACCAAGGGGTTGCTGTACAGATGAAAACAATAGGTCAAAGATTAAGGTCACAAGGAGAGGTCAAAATGAAAAGTTGTTGTCTGATTTAAAACATTGTTTGTGGAGTGGTCAGAGTATGTCAAGAATATAGCTTTTCGATTTTGAGAGTCAGTTAAATGTCAAGGTCTCCTGGAAAGGTCACAGATGACGTTCACATGATAAGTTCAGCTTAACATCTTCCATCTGATTTACACCAGACTTTGTTGGAGGTTTTTTAGTAAAGCAAGGATTAAGGGAATTGATTTTTAGAGCAATAGGTCGAAAGTCAAATTCAAATGTTTACCCCTCAGTCCAGTTGGTTGGCGCGCGGGTATTGCACTGTGTGAATGTTCCTTCTTTGCTGATTATATATTCACTGAAGAGATGCTGATGCATATGCAATGTCTGTGGAGAGAGAGAGAGAGAGAGAGAGAGAGAGAGAGAGAGAGAGAATCCCAGTAATTTGGATGTCAGAATCATATTTTTAATGTTCTATACAAATAAAAGATAAGCGCTGGCTGTGAACTTAACCATTATATTATGTCCAATTACAGATCATTAATTGTTTCATAATTATTTATCACTAGCCGAAAAGGTCCGCCCTCAGGGCGTACTTTTTCGGCTAGCTCTAGCGGTGGGCTGATTGGGCCTCCGCCAATATACCTAATGTAACTTTTCAACATACAATTAATCCTAATAAATTATGTACCAAAACACTCCCTGGATCATACTCATTCAGAATATGTATCATATGTGGGGATAGACCCTCAGGGAGCCGAGTTAATAGGAAATAAACATACAAACACTCGCCTTTATTATTATAGATTACTTCACTCCACATTATTGACCTGATATGTCATCTAAATGCTAAACAGAATTTCAGTGCAAACAATAAACCATTATTTGACTCCTAGACACTGAGCTTGATTTATCTCCTAATTACTAAGCATGATAAAACTTCCCATTACACTGCATAATTTGAGGCCTAATTATAGCATGCTCTGACCCTTATTTACCGAGCCTGATTTAATAGCTAAATACTATGCATGCTTTGGCTCGTAATTACCGATTCATAATTACATAGCGTGAGAATCCTAACGTGATTTGACTTATGATTATTATGTAGAATTTAACTCTAAATTATTGCCCATGATTTGACTCATTAACGTAACAACAACAGCTCAGTGTATCTCTTATATACTTCCTAACATCTTCACTCTTAAGGTTTGTCTCGGTACAAGTCTTCCTCCACCGCCACCCCCCGTATTACAGCATTACAGCTAATTACAGTATTCCTCTCCTCTGCTGTGTGACATCTTCCCAGGCTCTGAATATTTCCCCAGACCAGTCCTACTCCCCCTGATGCTTAACACCTTCTCGTAGTAATAAGTAAATAAACAGTTTTCCCCGAAGTTTCTTCCTTGAACTCAAAGTTGCTTCTAGCTTCATTCCCCCCCCCCCTTCAAAAAAAAAAAATATATAAATAAATAATCCTTCCTCTCAGGCCCACGTTCCTTTTCCAGAGCCCTTGTCGTCTCTGTCCGCAAGCGCTTCTCATCATTTCGCCTGTCATTAAGTTTTCTTCTGGTACAATGTTCTCCCTTCCCAGTTCTCTTTTTTCCCTTACTGACTACCATCTTTTTTACTCTCATATTTGCTCTTGCTCCAGTCTTCTTCTAGATCTGGACTGTCACCAGCTATGGGTTGTACCAATAGTTTATCCTAATTTGCTACCAACCATTCATCTTTTTACAGCTCCGTATTTCCTATCATCACATCAAGACACTTAACTCATCCATCACTTACATTCCTTTTTTGTTCTCATATTTTTTCCCACATTGATATTCATTTCATCTGCCTTCTCCGACCATGTATTATAAATCCTTTGATATGTTCCCCATCATCCTTCTGGCCTACGATTTTGCATCCAGGCCATTCACCTTATACGTCGATACTCATACAACGTCCCATTCCTCTCGTTGGATCCTCACTTTCCTCCTCGTTCCAAATGTGTTCTTTCCTTCTTTCATTTTTGGCTTGCAAAATATTATGCTACTTCTTGCCCCTAAAATGTACTCTCAGTCCATCCTTCCTCCTTCTTTTCTTTCCCATTGCATTTTCTGTGATTACCCATCCCCCGCCCTATCCACCAGTCTCCATGTATTATAGCTCTCCTGTGTCTCCTACTTTTAGCCTCCGCAATTTGTTCTTTGGACAGTCTCCCCCTCTATAATTTCTGTATTTACACTTTCTTCTACATCTCTCTCTACGGACTATAATATACCTTTTATTTTATCCCTATATTCTTTATTACAAATTGGTTCTCGATCCGGACCATCTTCCTAGGCAAATACTCCCCAAAATTGTACCTATATTCTTCCCGACTATAATATCTTCTCCCAGTCTCCCTCCCTGTGCTACTGTTCCACGTGTTAAGCAGGATCTTTCGAAAAGCAACACAGGTGTCGTTTTTTCCTAATGAAACAGTCATTCTGACACACACACACACACACACACACACACACACACACACACACACACACACACACATGGATTTTGCAATTAAACTAAAACCATTTGTAACAAGAAGACAGATACACAGGCAACAAACGTATATAAGTCACAAACAGCTTTGATGATACAGGCAGAAGCACTCATTTACACCACGCACAGATTATGTTCCACCAGACAGACGCAGTCTATAATACTAGCCTACACACATCAGACAAGCACTGACACAAACTTATTCTTTCCATGATCCAGCCAAGACTGGATTCATCTCCCATCTCCTGTAGTCAGACTCTCAACTGATATTTAAGGTAAGATCGCGGTTTTTCCCACGCCTTCTCCCTCAGTCACTGTTTCCTCGCACGACCTCTGCCCGTGATAAGGCCTCTGCGTGTCCTAAACTCAAGAGCCAGATCAGGATCCTGTGCCTCGACCAGTCATCCAATTCCCCACAGGTACCCGCCCCATCACCGAGGAAAACGGGGTTCAATATGCAACCTGGGTGAGGGTGAGGTGTTGGCAGAATGGAGAGTGAGCGAGGGGGATGGCGTGGGTAGGGAGAGCGAGGACGAGGGGAGGGAGGAACGGGGAAGAAGAGGGAAGAGAAGGTGGAGGAAGGGAAGGTGAAAGTGAGAAAGGAGGAACACAGACACAAAATGGAGGAATGTGTGGGGGAGAGGAGAGGATAAGGGAAGAAATAGATACACACGAGAGAGAGAGAAAAAAAAAAGTGACATGTACAGCAGAATGGGAAGAATAAAAATTAATGATGATGAAAAACAAGGAATAGAAATGAAGATCAATACATGAATGTGAAGAAAAGCATGTAGGGAGAAAGCAGGAATGAATTATGATAGCAAGAGAAAAGGAGAGAGGAGGCAACAGAAACAATAACCTGATAGAAACAGAATGGGGGAAGAGCGAAGGACCAGAAATGAAGAATGAAGAGAAAAGGACAGAAAGTCGAAAGAGTTAATAAAAGGCAAGACGAAAGGTAAGAGGCAAAGGAAGAAGAAAATGGGCAAGGAATTAGCACGAAAGGAGAATGTGAAAGGAAGAACATGGAATAAAGATGGCAGATATATGAAAGGGTATATAAAGAAAATAGGAAGGAAATAAAAAAAAAAAAAAAGTGAATGCAAAAGAAAGAAAAGAAAACACATGATACAAAACCTGATGCTCAAAAATTCCTTGAAATATGACAGTGAACTGAAGTTAGGAAAGCAAGAGCAAATATTGGTAAATGTCATTCGTCAGTTCTCATTTAGTATTCTATCTGTCTGTCTGTTACCAGACGTCTCAATCCCGTAAGGAGTGGCCACAAACAAATCGCCTCCATGTCGCCCTGTCCAATGCCGCTTCACTGCCCTGCTCCCAGCTCACACACCCCTCTCTCATATACCTCTCCATTCCATCCCTCCATCTCATCCTCGGGCTTCCCCTCCCTCTCCCCCCTTCCACCTCACCTACATACACTCTCCTCGTCAGTCTCTCGCTGTCCATCCTCTCCACATGGCCAAACCACCTCAATGTATTTCTCCTAACGGTTTCTATCACATCCATATCCACACCTCAACGCTCCTTCATTTCCTCATTTGTCAGTCTGTCTGTCCATGTACCTCCACATGCTCCTCTCAAATAATTCATTTCCACTGCTTTCACTCTTGACTTGTAGCCTTCCAACAAGGTCCAAGTTTCATTTCAATATGTTAGAGTTGGTATCACAATACTATCATGCAGCGACTTTTTTACTTCCATGCTCACTTCCCTGTTGCTTATCACTGCTTTCAATGAACCAGCAACCTTTCATCTCTGCTGTGCCCTTTCAAGAACTTCACCCACCAAACTTCCATCCTTACTCATCACAGTATCCAAGTACAAACGCACTCACATTTTCCATTTTCTCCTCATCCAGCCTCACTGTACATTCAGTGACTTCATTTCTCTCAAAAAAGACTAACTTTACTCTTCCCTACATTCACCTGTAGATTCCGCTTCTTACACACACTCCCAAACTCATTCGCCAAGCCATGCAGTTCCCCTTCGTCTTCACTTAACAATACAGTATCATCTGCAAACAACAGTACAGGGAGATTCCCAACACTGCCCTCTCTCTGATTAGGGTCATTCCAACTGCCATACCTTGTATCTCTTTTATAACCCCATCCATTTACAAATTGACCAACCGTGCGGACACGACAAATCCCTGTTTCTATCCAACATTCAAATAGTAAAATTCATTCAGTTCACTATCCACACGCATTGCAGTCTTAGCACTCTCATCCATACTCTTTACGGCATTCAGCAGCATCCCATTTACTTCATATATCCTTAACGCTTTGCACATTCCTTGTCTATCCACCTTGCCATATGCTTTCTCCAAATCCATGAAGGCCGCCTACTACAGCTTCTTTCCCTTCTCTAGAAACTTTTCCGCTAAAGTCCTAAGAATGAATATCTGATCTACACAACCTCTTCCCTTCCTAAAACCTATCTGTTCTCGAACTAATTCCTCTGTTATTTCCCTAACTGTACCATACACTTTTCCTATTACACTAAGGAAACAAATACCCTTTTGATTACCACACACTTCTTTTCCCCCCTTTCCTTTGTACAGGGGAATAATTATACCTGACTTCCAATCCTCCGGGATTCTACCTTCCTTCCAGGCCAATCTGCACATCTTCCATATCCATTCTACTACTATCTCTCCCCCATGCTTTAGCATTTCACCACACACCTCATCAATTCCTGGGGCTTTCCCCTTTTTGACTTTCTTCATTGCTTCCACTACTTCCATCCTACTGATCTCTTCCTCTCTTCTCATCTCTCTTCCTCTCCCAGCCATTCTCCAGTCGCTCGTATTTGCATTACTTTCATTCTTTATGTTTCATAGTTCCTTAAAGTATTCTCTCCACCTGCTCACTTTTTCTCCCTTCTCCACCAGCAATCTGCTGTTTTTATCTTTCACTCCCCTCTTACCTTCTTTTATCACCCTGTCTTGCTCTCTTACCCTCCTTCCAGAAGATTGTTTTACATTCCCTCCATTTTACACTCAAGTTCCTTCCAAACTCCTCATTCACTCTCTCCTGACTCTCTCTTACTAATTTTTTCAGCTCCCTTTTCTCTACATTTAACTCTCTATTCCGTCTCTCAGCTTCCTTCATGCCTCTGCTTCCCGTCCATTCACTATATACTTTCTACTTTTGTGCCACAGTATGTCACGCCTCTTCATCCCACCATTCTGCTCGATGCATCCTCTTTCGTCTTCTCTTCGCCCTACACGCCACTTCATATGCTGCACAGATTTCTTCTGTGAATACCTTGCATGCACCTTCCTCTTCTTCCATCTGCTTCATGTTATATCTACCCAATCGATCCTTCACTTCTCTCTTGTATTCTGCCTCCTTTCATCCTCTTGCAACCTGTCTACTCTCTTTATATGGACTGCTTCCCCCAGCCCTTCTCTCCTATTCATCCATTGCATTTGTACCTTGACTCTTACCACTGCTAAATGGTGGTCAGAGTCCTCATCCCTATCCTCAGCACGTCTTTGCATCCAGCACATATCAGTCACTCATCCTTACACACATAATCAGTCATTGCCTTCCGTTCATTCAGCTCACCACCCACCCTTCTCATCACTAGCCATATGTATACCTGTGAATCATTTTGTGCTTAAAGAGGGTATTGGCTGTCACCAGTCCCCAGCACTGCCATTCTCATCCGCTTCTGCAGGCACACCCCACTCTCCAACTACTCCATCCACCTTCCGATTCCCAACTTTTCTGTTGATTTCTTCAATCAAAAACACTCACTCCTCTCCGACTTTTCCATGCATGCTTCCACATTTGCCCAGAACTCTTCTTTCACTCTTCTTGCACGGTCTTCTGCTAAATACAAATCCACCTGAATAGAAGTAGCTGGTCACCACATTTCACCATGCTTGGTTGTTTTTTTTCCGATTTCCGCCTGAAACTGCGATAGGGAAAGCCATTTTGCATCAGTAATTAATTGGTTTGGCACCAACGCTTATGCCAGTGGACGCATAGGCGATAACTGGTTATGAGTGACAAGTGGATTGACGGATTAATGAAGCGAGTGAATGACTATATCGCCACTTACAGTGTTGGAAAATGGGAAGCTTGTGTATTTGTAAATGGGGTTGACTTTAAGCATTATTTTCAGCATATGTCGATCTCAGGTTACACTCTTAGGATTCCCTCATGGATCTGTTCTTTTATGAATCATTTCTCCCCAGCGACATATTTTCTTCCCACCATGGACATATTGCTCTGATGTATCTCTCTTCCCCTTAGGTATATTTCCCATAGACCGATTTATTCTGCACGGGAGTCCCCTTTTCCCCACGTGGACCTACTATATTTTCTCTCATGGATCTATTTCCTTCATGGACCTATTTTTACGCATTCGAAATATGTTCCTTCTGAGGGTCATTTTCCCACATGTACCTCTGCTTACCTTGGACCTGTTTTTCAACTACCCACAGACCCACCCTCCCCAGCTATCCTCCCACCCAGCCACCCACCTACCACCCTGCCCATCCATCTACCCACCACTAACACCCCATCTACCCTGCCCACCAAGCCCACCCCGCTACTCTCGCCCTGCATACCCTATACGCGCTCCGACCCACCCATCTTCTGTGCCCACTCCGTCTGTTGGCGCATACACCAATCGACCTCATCCACCCGTTCACCAATCTGCCCACCAGGCCACCGAACTCAACCAGCTGTGTGAATTACACACACACACACACACACACACACACACACACACACAGATGGGGGGGGGAATAGCTGCATTTATAGTTAAGATGATTTTTTCTGACTCATATTTTCTCATACTGTATTTTATGCAGTAGGGCTGCCAAATTATCAGCCTTCAGTTATATATGACTTTATTCCATTTCTTCCATTTGTATTACTTCTTCCCAGATGTCTTAAAGTCACAACTAATCCTTAAGCCCCAAACAGGTCTCTTTGTGGTGAATGTAAGATCAAGTTTAGCTGATGTCCAGTTCAAGTGATGTGTGCGTTCAGAGCCTGGGACAGAAGCACTCACATCAATGCGGTAATCCCATAAACACGTCCATTGCCAGTGACAGCGCTAACTTCTCTCTCTCTCTCTCTCTCTCTCTCTCTCTCTCTCTCTCTCTCTCTCTCTCTCTCTCTCTCTCTCTCTCTCTCTCTCTCTCTCTCTCTCTCTCACACACACACACACACACACACACACACACACACACACACACAATCACCCCCATAATCCCGTACACAAAACATCATCTCCTCAATCCTTTCACTCCGACAACTTACTTTTCTCAATTTCTTGCTACTGTCTAACGATTTTATTATCTTAGAAGTACTTTACGATATCAGGAGGTCAGATATGCCTTCCATTTACCCCTTTGCTTCAAGACTTCTTCCCGTAAGTTGAGAAAAATCGTCTGGTATTATCAAGAAACGTTAATCATGTAATCTGTCCGTGTGCTACAAAATCCTGCACTAGCGGGACCCGTCTTGTGTTAATGATTAGCTAAATATTCGGGTCTAATTAACTGAGCACAGAGGCTCTAATTTCATTCCCGGAACAACGATTTTTTTTTTTTTTTCATAATAAGGAATAGTTAATGAACATTGGTGTCAGATTACATAACTGTATATCCTACACCACAGTATTGTTTATGGACATCACAAACAGTGAAATGTGTAGATAATATACGCAAAAATTAAGATAGGAAAAATAGAGAAAAACCTTTATCTCAAAATCAAGTATTTCAGTCATAGATATAGCAACATTACTACTGGTGGAATAGTTTGAGTAAACAAATATTACAATACAACACTAGGTGAATGATGTTTGTTATAATGGGTAATGTATAATTTAATCATAAAATTTTCACGATAAATGTGACACTCCGATACTGAGTGCTGGTAATAGTGTTTCTCCAATAATCAGTATTGCCAAGTCTGATAGAGATAGACTGAAATATAGAATAAAAGAATATTCAAACAATGGCAAAATGAAAGCTAGACTGAGAGGCAGCCCATCCTGATGGTGCTAGCCACCATAAATAAAGACAGCGGCAAACCTTGCTCATCCTGATAGTTGTAACTCTGATTCTAATAACGACAGTGTAATTATTTTTCGTCACAAGGAAGGTCAAAGCGTGTATTGCAAGGTTCTAATGTTATATTCACTTCAGTACATGGTAGGAACACTAGATGATAGTTTTGAATATCATATGTCATTTTAAAAGTGCCAGACTTTGGGAGCAATTGGCAACTTAAAATTATTTTAAAATGTCATGGTTTTAGCATCCCTTTAATCATTTTTATCTCTTGACATAATGCATTAGCACAGAGTGAAAGCATCCCGAATTATACTGAAGACATTGGTGAGTTATCCCGTCTTCCGCTAATGTGGAGTTTACATCTGTATGGTGGACAAGTACTACCGGGACTACATCCTGGTGATATTTGGCAGCGACACTGTCATGATTTTTTTTTTTTCTATAGGATTTTCAACGCCATCTGCAGTGACGATATGGTATAATCTTCACTGCCAGCCGTTGGAGGATGGTTCAGATTCGTACTATCCATCATTGAAAGTCTTTTGGCATTGATTGCAGTTAGCATCATTAGGATAGGCTACCCCCTGGTATAGAGAGAAATTTTGCACAACCTCCACTCTCTTACCTAAATACGTACTACAAGGGACTTAAGTATCGGACAGTATCCACAACAGCTTCATATTGTGTATTGTCACCTTTAAAATTAATGTACTGTACTTTTTTATTTTTTACGTGTCCGACTCTGGGCAAAGACTTCAGGGCCTATTCCCAAGTCTCAATAGTCCTCCTTGGGGCCCAGTAGTCCTCCTGCATCTCCACATGTCACCACTTTGGCGCTAACACCCACCGTCCATACTGAATTCATGCTAGGGCTGTCTCACACAGGACTGGTGTACTCATGGCTCCATGGGTGTACTGGTATTAGCGGGGGTACTTTTATGACATGTCGGCAGGTCATCTGGTAGATCAGAAAAGTCTGCTTTTTTAAGAAGTTCTAATCGTTAAACTGTTACCTGCCCCACCCGGGAATCGAACCTGGGTCCATTAGGACTGCAGGCCGCCTCTCTATCGATTCTGCCACCGCCTCCAATATACGTGAAAAGTAGCTGTTTCAACTAAATCCTACTGTGACTCTTCAGATACTAAATTTTGCCACTGCATCATGCTTACATGTAGACGACTAAGTTGTGGCCATCCCGTCTGCAATTAAGGGATTTGGTTACATATAGATTAATATCATTAAGTAACTGGTAATTATTTCAACTGAATCTAAGTAGCGGTAAATGTACTGCCATCCCCATTACACGCTCTTCGATAAATGATTAATGTCGGTCAGAAATGAGAGACCAAAATATCAGCCATGCCCACATAAATCCCAGCCACCATGGAAACACCACCTGACCATCTCTCCACCGGTGCTTGAAGCCACTAGACCACAACTGTTTTAGCATGAACATCACTGTGACTACTACAAGTATATTCAGAGTCATCATAAATAACGCACAAACATTAATATTTACCGAAATCTTTTCACCCCACCCAGGCCTCTCTCTCTCTCTCTCTCTCTCTCTCTCTCTCTCTCTCTCTGTATGTGTGTGTGTGTGTGTGTGTGTGTGTGTGTGTGTGTGTGTGTGTGTGTGTGTGTGAGGCTGTTCCCTTTACCTGATATTCTTTTGTTTGTGGCTACTGATGGCGTTCCTGTAATTAATCATGCCATATTAATCGCAGTTGCATTTGATGAAGCCTAAGGACAATAAAGGTATTTGGCGTTGACCAGGATATACCACAGTCGCTTCCTGATTCACCCTGAGATTAGTCTATTGCAGCTCAGTGGTCCTCAGTCTGTCAGAAGGGTTGGAAGAAACGTGGAAGTTCGCATCCCTGGTTTATATTCAACTTCGAAGCTCGCACGTCAAAAAGAACTTCACATTTATGCAGTACTAGTATTGCCAAGGCAGTACAGAAAGAACAGTTCTAGTATTACAAAATCTTATCTGTCCTTCCTATCAACAGACAAGATTATTAAAGTGGTTTTCTTTCCTCCTCTTTAGAGTTATGAGACAGTGGACTAATATCGAAATTAGACCCTAGGAGGAGTAAGTTTTTAGAGAGAGAGAGAGAGGAGGGGGAGGGGTTATGACTATTTTCACCTCCTACAATGCTCTCTCTCTCTCTCTCTCTCTCAAGGAGTCGTAGGGTGGGGCAGAAAGTGTTTACCATAATGTTTCTCACTCCAGACGCCACCGCTTCCAGGGCAACCATTTTTCCTCCCAAGGTAAACACGAATAGCAACCTCACTTTCTTTTTACACCCGCGAGTGAAGGGGTGAGAAAGTTGTGGTTTTGGTCTGAGCTAGATTATGCAAAAAAGCTACCGCACGTAATCACACCAAAACTGTAACCAGGATTATGCAAAAAAAAAAAAAAAAAAAAAAAAAAAAACTGCGTGGAATCACATTAGATTTGTAAGAGTGACTTAGGATGAGATGGAGGGATGGAGTGGAGTGGAATATGAGGGTGTGTGAGCTGCAGAGTACAGGGCGACATGGAGGCAATTTAATTGTGGCCATCCCTTACCGGATTAAGGCGTCTGGCAATAGAAAGATAGACTTAGGACGAGTCAGGGAACACGTGAAATTTTTGGTCAAGGTCACAGGTCATTGTTCAAAGGGAGTCATCTCTGTTTTGAAACGATTTTGACCAAGCTTGGTGGAAGTGTTGATGGACAGGATAGAGTTAAGTGATTGGAATTTGGGAATCATTTGAATCTAAAAGTCACAGGGCAGTGTCAAGGATTCTATTTGGATTAAATCTGGGGGAAAGGTTTAAGGTTAGTCTGTCTATCTCTGTCTCCTGCCAGACGCCTTAATCCCGTAAGAGGTGGCCACAAACAAATCGCCTCCATGTCGCCTTGTCCCCCACCATTTCATTGCCCTGCTCCCAGGTCACACACCTCTCTCTTATATACCTCCATTTCATCCTTGGCCTCCCACTCACTCGCATACACTCTCCTCGTCAGTCTCTCGCTCTCCATCCTCTCCACATGGCCAAACCACCTCAGTGTTTTTCCTAACGCTTCCTATCACATCCACATCCGCACCACAATGCTTCTTCATTTCCACATTTGCCAGTCTGTCTCTCCATGTGAATTATTGTTTCTCTTTTTCAAAACAATAGGTCAAAGGTCAAGGTCGCATAGTAGGGTCAGCGTAAATACTTTAGATCTGTTTTGAAATATATTAGTAGATGTGCTGGAATTCGGGTAAGGAATTAAGTCCATTTTAAAAGCAATCTGTCCACTGTTACAGACTTTTTCTGAAGGGAGGACACCTGTAATCTGGAGTATGGATTTTTTTCTTTCGCTGACAAGGAGATTATGTTTCCACTCCCGTTTGTTTGTTTGTTTGTTTGTCTGTTAGCAGGATTACTCAAACACTAAAAGAGAGATTTGTACCAAATTTAGTGGGTAGATAGCCCGTATCCCAGGGAGCGATCGGTTAACTTTTGGGGCGGATCCGGGTCGTATTACAGGTTTTGGATCCGGAAAACCCTTTTTGGGAAACCCTAATCAGTGATGAGAAAACCTAACCTAAATGAAGATCGGTTTGGAAATTACGTTGCCTTTGTCGGAGAGATGCGCTCCACTGAGTGCCCTTCTAGTTTAATTTGTTTTCCTCTCTTTATCTGCTAAAAAAAGAGAAGAAGAAAAAAAAAAAAAAAGGGCACAGAGCAGCGTCAAATGTACTGCACGTTCCTAAGGCCTTTCCACACGATCAGGGGCACCTGCAGAATCCCTGACTCCGTTCCTCAGTTGTGAAGCATGGCAACAGGCAAGAAACTGTAGGTCAAGCGCTAGGAAGGCGCGCCAATTCATCACGTCTACATGATTATATTCTTAAACTTTTTTTTTTTTCAGTATTGTACTTCAGAATCACAAGTGCCCAATGACCGTGTGGAGGGAACTTCAAAATGAGTGTACAGCGACGGTGTTGAATTCTCTGAACGCTTCGTCTCTCGCTCTCTCTCTCTCTCTCTCTCTCTCTCTCTCTCTCTCTGTACTAACAGCACACACACACACACACACACACACACACACACACACACACACACACACACACAAGCCACGGACTGACCCTGAGATACCCAAATTTCTTTCCACATCCAAACTTGCACCCAAACCCACACCCACACACCAAATAAACCCCACACGGCCACTTGAATCCCCCTATACCCTCACTCACTCACGTCCAAGTTCGAATCCACACTTGGCTTACATATAAAACAAAATCCAGCACAGTCCCTGGCACACAATCATACCATCATAACCCACACCTACACATTACAAACCCTACACGACACCGCCCCTGGGACATGTATTTTTTTTCCTCTCCAGGTTCACTTAGTGCTTCGGTCATACTGCCAACGTTGGAGCGAGTTCAGCAAGAAATGATCCTCCAATGTCGCACTTTTGCTCTTGAATGAATGAAATAATTCGGCCCGTTAAAAAAAGAAAATCATCAAGAAAGTCGATTTTGACATTAAACCAACCTATTCCTAACCAACATAGGCTTAACCTAACCATAATTTACCGTAACACCTTATTTTGTTTGGGGGGATGACGAAGTTGCGGCGATGCAGAGTCTTTTCTCGAGGCCTATGATTCCACGTTGACATTATGACTGGGTGACAAATTATACCCGAAGAAAAAAAAAAATTGTCCCCGTTACACCCATATACCCACACACATCCACAATCACACTTACATTCACCCCTACCCCCGTACCCACATCCACACTCACGCCCACACATATCCAAGCTCACACCCACACACACTACCCCCCCCCCCGCAAGCGCCTGAAACAACCAAATACCGTACCCTCGCACACCAACATCCACACTTACCAATACCGACACCCACAAGTACACTCAAACCCACACCCGTACACGCCCACATCTATATTGTTACGGAACAGAGAAAGATAATGTACACTTTAAGTGAGAATACTAAAAATCACCACTGTCCCGCAAAGTTCCAGGTTCAAAACAAAAGAGTTAGGTAAAATTACAAGTTAAAGTTTAATGCTCAAACTAACAACAATACATTCGGGACTCATAAGGATAATGTAATGGCAAAAAACAGGTTAAATATATGGATAACTGCAATAGCCTCTACTAACACGAAATTAGCATGAGTAAATTTATCTAATTCAGCCCTGATAAAATGAGAATACTAGATAATACTCAGTGAATGCAAGATATATTATTACAGATACAAAATATTATTAACAATAGCTTGACATCCAAACTTTACATTAATCGCAAAAACCTTACTAGGCCTAAGAATTAACACCTTATGCGATACAGTACAAGGAAAATGTACTAACACTTATACTCAAATTACACAGCTGCTAGATGGTTGGAGACTTCCTGAGCACTCACAATAATAACAACTGTACAGGGGAGGACAGAGATGTGAACAAAATGAAGAGTAGATCTAAGTGGTAATTAATGCAGAGACTGAGCTCATTATATAGGGGCCGGCAGAGCTTGATACAAATTGTAAGAAGGACGCGCAAATGAAGCCAGAGGGGACAAAGAGTTGACACTCCTGCTCTGAACAACAGAAAGAACGACTTACTCTACTATAAGGGAGGACGGGGGGAGTGAGGTAGAACACGCTCGTGATCAAACATGCAGCATACTGTACGTTAGAATTACACAAAGGATGATGAAATCATAGGCTATGTAACACCTCCCCACAAAGAAAAAAGAAATTTACAAAGGAAATTTCTTATTACTCTAAAACAATCTGTCTAAAGTCTAGATAAGCAATCTGCAATGACATTTTCTTTCCCCATGACATGTTGTATGTCTAATGAATACTCCTGAAGAAGTAGACTCCATCTTGTCAATCTCTGATTTTTATCTTTAAACTTACTAAGGAATTTCAGTGGGTTATGATCGGTATAAATGACTATGGGGTCAAAACCAGAACACAAATAAAATGAAAAATACTGTAAACCCAAAATCAAGGCCAAAAGCTCTTTCTCAATAGTTGAGTAGTTCTTTTGAGGTGGAGTGAACTTCTTACTGTAATAAGATACAGGGTGTTCAATACCCTGATCATCCTCTTGCAGCAAAACAGCCCCAGCTCCTGTATCACTTGCATCAACAGCCATCTTAAAAGGCTTAGCAAAATTTGGAGTAGCGAGCACTAGCTGACTTAATAGGATAGCTTTAAGTTTGCTGAAAGAGGATTCACAGTCATCGGTCCAGACAAATTTAATTCCTTTTTTCAGTAGGTCTGTAAGTGGTGATACAAGAATTGAAAAGTTAAGAACAAATCTCCTGTAATAACCTACTATTCCCAAAAATCTTTGTAGCTCTTTCCTACTTTTAGGTCTGGGAAGATCACTTATAACCTGAACCTTAGCTCCTGGTGGTGCAACATGTCCATCACCAATTACGTACCCAAGGTACTGAACTTTAGCTTGACCAAACTCACACTTTGATAAATTACCTACAAGATTAGCCTGAACCAAACGCTCAAGAAATTTACTGACACGGCATAGGTGATCTTTCCAGTTGTCACTGAAGATTAATACATCATCAATATAAACAACACACCCTGCCAAACCCTCTGTTACAACATTCATGAGCTTCTGAAAAGTGGCTGGTGCATTCTTCATACCATATGGCATTACGGAACATGCAAAAGTCTTTCCTAGTGTTACAAAACATGAGATCTCCCTAGCACGTTCAGTCATACGTACTTGCCAGTATCCCTTTAACAAATCAAACTTACTTATGTACCTAGCCTTTCCGATCTTGTCTATGCAATCTTCCACGCGAGGGAGAGGGTAAGTGTCTGTTTTGGTTATCTGATTAACACGTCTGTAGTCAATGCAAAGCCGCTGTGAGCCACCTGGCTTAGGGACCAGAGTGACAGAAGAACTCCGCTCGCTCTGACAGGGCTCAATCATCTTGTGGTCCAACAGGTAGCCAAGCTCCTTCTGGATGAGAGGAACTTTCACTGGGTTCACACGGTAAGGAGGCAGTTTAATTGGCTTTGCGTCTCCAACATCGACATCATGCATCAACACAGTGGTTCTTCCTGGAGTGGCACGGAACACTTGCGGGTACTCCTGCAGTAATGCCGAAAACTCCTGCCTTTCCTCGGGAGCTAGATGAGAAAGCTTAGTCTGGAGATCATTCATGATATCAGGATTCTTCCCCAAACTATCACTCAGGCTCATACTGCATGGGAGAGCTTCACTTGCAGACTCGGGTGAAACAGCTACAGTGCAGACTGGATTATTTTCGTCCTGCCTGTGATATAACTTTAGCATGTTGATGTGACAAAGTTGCTTGTTCTTTCTACGATCTGGTGTGGCGATGACATAGTTGACTTCACTGAGTTTCTTCTCCACAAAATAAGGACCACTAAACTTGGCTTGAAGAGGTTGCCCATGCACCGGTAGCAGAATCAAAACCTGATCTCCTGGCTGAAAGTGGCGTAACCTGGACTTCTTATCATACCAAGTCTTCATCTTCTCCTGAGCAGCTCCTAAATTCTCTCTCGCCAGCTGTAAAGCAGTGGACAGCCGTTCTTTGAACTTCATCACATACTCCAGCAGGTTGACATCATCTTCCTCCGACAGCCAGCATTCCTTGAGTAGGTTAAGGGGTCCTCTTACTTCATGGCCAAACAGTAGTTCAAAAGGTGAGAAGAAAAGTGATTCATTTGGAGATTTTCATGCGGCAAACACAACGAATGGAAGACTTTTATCCCAGTCTTTCTGATGTTCCAAACAGTATTTCTTGAGCATCGATTTGAGTGTTTGATGATATCTCTCCAAGGCTCCTTGAGTCTGGGGATGGTAAGCTGAAGACGTGATCTGGGTGATGCCCAACTCTTTCAGAGACTGCTTGAAAACATTTGACATGAAATTACTTCCCCGGTCTGACTGTACCTCCTTGGGCAGACCAAACTTTGCGCAGAACACCAGCATTTCCTTAACCACGTTCTTTGCTGAGATATTTCTAAGTGGAATGGCTTCAGGATAACGAGTAGCCATATCAATCAGGGTCAACACATAAGAAAATCCTGAAGAAGTCTTAGGAAGAGGGCCCACAATATCCACCAACACACGGGTGAATGGCGCCTCAAAAGGAGGAATGGGAACTAGAGGTGCAACCTTTTCTGTCTGATTACACTTCCCCACAACTTGACAGGTGTGACAAGACTTACAATACCAGGAAACATCCCTGAAGATACCTGGCCAGTAGAAGTGTTTCAAAATGCGTGCCACAGTCTTCCTCACTCCAAGGTGTCCTGCCAAACTGGAATCATGAGCCACTCTAATGATATCCTGCCTACAAACACGAGGGATGACAACTTGATGTACAACCTCCCATTCACAGTCGGCTGATGCTGTTGGGGGTCTCCACTTCCTCATAAGTACTCCTGACTTTATATAATAACAAGTAGAAGCACCAGCTGACTCTTCCTCACTGCAAGCAGAGTTAGCTAAACGTTTCAACTCAGGGTCAGCAACCTGCAACTCAACCAACTCTAGACGAGACAAATTATCAACACAACGAGGTACTCCCTCATCTGGTGAGTGGTCCAAATTAGCAAGAAAAGTGTCAGCTAGGATAACATCATCATCATCATTATCCTCTAAGTCACCAGTAACTTTAGACTTAGCCCTAGTGACAGCACATGCAGAGAACACATCAGGGATATCACAATCCTGGGTCGCAGTCACTGGTTCACTAGACAGCTGAGGAGCTGGACACACTTGACTTCCACCAATATCATTTCTAAGGAAGAAAGTTACACCTGACATTGGGAGTGTCTCAACCAACCCAACCATAACGGAACCATTAACAAAACCAGACTCTAAATTCACTCTGCACAGAGGGACAGAGAAGTAATTATTCCCTACACCTTGTAAGATTACAGTTTCATCAGAGGAATTAACATTAGAGCCTAGAACACTGGTCAGCATAAGGGATTGGCAAGCACCTGTATCACGATATATTTTAACTGATTTCCTGTCATTACTGTCCAGAGGACTGACAAAACCATCAGACAGGAAATTAGCACATGAACTCTTGAGAGTGTCACCCACGTTACTGCTCAAAAGAGGAGCTCCATCATGAGGATTTAATTTACCCCTCAAAGCAGGTTCAGTTAACTCGGTTAAAGAATTCTGGGAACTCTCAAGGGTGGACACTAGACCAATTGACTGAATATTTAAAGACTCCTTTTTGTTCACATCACGCTGTCTCCTGAAACATTTCTCCGTAGTATGACCAAGTTTACTACAATAAGAACATTTACTTTTCTGAAATCTAGAGGTGAAGCTGGTATTTACTTCCTGAGGAACATCATCTTTATTCTCTTTCCTGTTACCTGTACTCTGAGTAAAGGCAACGTACTTACTCTCAGCTTTCCCTTTTTCTTTAGAATATCTCTTGTGAGTGAGAACATATTCATCAGCTAAAACTGCAGCATCAGACAAATTATCTATTCTTCTCTTATCAAGATATAGGCTTACATCTTTATAAATACACCTTTTGAAGTCCTCCAGCAAAATCATCTGCTTAAATTTGTCAAAATCAGAATCCACATTCTTAGAATTTAACCACTGCTCTAACAGATCTTCTTTGATTTTTGCATACTCAACATGGGATTGCTTATCTTGCTTATAAGTTGTCCTAAATTTTACTCTATAGGCTTCAGGAACAAGCTCATAGGCCTTAAGAATCAAGCTCTTAACTACATCATAATTATCAGATTGATCCTGAGGCGGTGGCTGAATCGGTAGAGAGGCGGCTTGCAGTCCTGATGGACCCAGGTTCGAATCCTGGCTGGGGCAGGGGACAGTTTAAGGATTTGAATTTCATAAAAAGCAGACTTTCCTGATCTACCAGATGACCCGCCGACATGTCGTAAAAATACCCCCGCTAATACCAGTACACCAGTCCTGTATGAGACAGCCCTAGCATGTATTCAATATGGACGGTGGGTGTTAGCGCCGAAGTGGTGACATGTGGAGGTGTAGGAGGACTACTGGGCCTTGGGATAGGCTACTGCCCCCAAGATATAGGCCCTGAAGCCTTTGCCCAGAGTCGGACAAAAAAAAAAAAAAAAAAAAAAAAAAAAAAAAAGTTACTTGAGCTTTACCGGTGAGAACAGTTTGAAGGAGTACTGGCCAATACTTTTTTGGCCAATTAAAACCTGTAGCTACCCTCTCAAACAACTGAAAATACTTTGTTAAATCAGATTCATTAAAAGGAGTGACAAGTTTAACATTTTTAGCCACATCAAAATTATCAGAGCTAGATGATCCAGTTCCACCTTGTTTCATGCGATACTCATGGTCTGCCTGAATCCTAGCTAGTTCAATTTGTGCCTGAGCCTTTGCCTCCTGAATACGAGCCTGAGACTCAGCCTCCTTAGCATTTGCCTGAAATTCAGCCTCCTTAGCACGAGCCTCCTGCAGGGTTAGCTGTAACTTAGCTAATTCAGTCTGCGTTTGCTCATTTGGAGGAGTTGCATTAAACAAGCTTTTATTAATCATGCCAACAATTTGATCTTTAGAATGATGAGAGCGAATAGCAATTCCCAATTGTTTAGCAACAAGCTTAAGTTCATTCTTTGTTCTGTTTTCTACATCACACACTGTTTGCACATTTGACAAAAAATCTTTGGCTTCATCAAGCGTAGTAATAGTCGACATCATGAATATATCACAGTCACAAAATATCAAGCAATATCCTTATGACAATATCCTGAATATCCTGATGAGAGGTCGCCAAATTTATGTTACGGAACAGAGAAAGATAATGTACACTTTAAGTGAGAATACGAAAAATCACCACTATCCCGCAAAATTCCAGGTTCAAAACAAAAGAGTTAGGTAAAATTACAAGTTAAAGTTTAATGCTCAAATTAACAACAAAACATTCGGGACTCATAAGGATAATGTAATGGCAAAAAACAGGTTAAATATATGGTTAACTGCAATAGCCTCTATTAACACGAAATTAGCATGAGTAAATTTATCTAAGTCAGCCCTGATAAAATGAGAATACTAGATAATACTCAGTTAATGCAAGATATATTATTACAGATACAAAATATTAACAATGGCTTGACATCCAACCTTTACATTAATCACAAAAACCTTACTAGGCTTAAGAATTAACACCTTATGCGATACAGTACAAGGAAAAATGTAGTAACACTTATTCTCAAATTACACAGCTGCTAGATGGTTGGAGACTTCCTGAGCACTCACAATAATAACAACTGTACAGGGGAGGACAGAGATGTGAACAAAATGAAGAGTAGATCTAAGTGGCAATTAATGCAGAGATTGAGCTCATTATATAGGGGCCGGCAGAGCTTGATACAACTTGTAAGAAGGACGCGCAAATGAAGCCAGAGGGGACAAAGAGTTGACACTCCTGCTCTGAACAACAGAAAGAACGACTTACTCTACTGTAAGGGAGGACGGGGGGAGTGAGGTAGAACACGCTCGTGATCAAACATGCAGCATACTGTACGTTAGAATTACACAAAGGATGATGAAATCATAGGCTATGTAACAATATCCACGCTCGCATCCACACATTACACACACCTCATACAGAACTACACCAACACCCATACCCACATCCACATCCACGCTCACACCCACACTCACCTCCACGCCCACACCCACACACACTCTCACCCACACACACACTTACTCACACCCACACCCACTCACACTCACATCCATAGCTACACCCACACCCACACCCACATCCACACCCACACCCACATCCACACCCACACCTACATCCAGCCCTTCATCTGCCTCCCCATCCCATCACTCCTCCACCCAGTAATCTGCTCGGTGAAGCAAGTAGAGGACAATTATAGTCTAATAGGGAATTATCACACAAACTGCCATGCCATGTCGGGGGCAGCCCTACTTTGTTCCCAGCATAACCCTATATTATTTCCCTCACTCTCATCCGTCACTTCGTCGAAATAACCCCACAGGAAGTCTATTATATAAAAATTGTCCTCCATCATCATTATTATGGACATAACGCCCTGAAATTTTTGTGTATTTTCAGGCAGCTGATGACCCGGCTAACAATATTCATCCTAACAAAGGGGGGCAAGTGCAGCCATATTTTGACACAAATGTAAAACTTTATCTTACGTGTGTATGATATTTTACAGTGAGTGGAGGAGATGAAGTGCTGGAATTAGGGCACACCATATACCCTTCAGACCAAGCAGAGAATGCAAACACTGAACATAGGCATAAAGAGGAGAAAGAGAGAGAGAGAGAGAGAGAGAGAGAGAGAAGGATTATGAAACATTTTAAACATACACACGTAAAGAACACAGAAGCAGAAAGAAACAAGAAAGATCTAATACCGCATATAAATTACCTACGAAAATATAATAAGAACGATTAACAAGCATTCAGAGTAAAAATGGACATAAAATATAACAGACAAGGAGAAATCGCAAACAGGTGGAGGTTGTACTGCACTGATGTTGGAGATGTAGAACGTGGATTTGGGTGAAACATTGTGGCTAGGTGATCATGAATGATGTTTTCGGGGCAAATTAAAAAAAAATAATCCTCGTATTTCAAAGACGTAATAATCAGATGCTTTACTGAACTTCCACAAGATCCACTGACTCGCCATTAAAAACACTCACTCTAAGTGCATCATATTAGTCCCAAATAAAGGGGTACTAAGATTTTATGGACTGTTGGGCCTATCATGCCTATGCCAAGAATCTGGACATAAATCGTGAGTTGCAGGTGAAAGAACGTATGAGCTGGGCGACCATACATCTCGAGGAATTTCAATATATTACCCCAAGAGTGCTTTCTCCATAGTTGCAGACACAGTATAAAATTCCACTAGTTCTGTACCAATAATGCCACTGCATCTTGTCAGGACACAAGCCATCACTACACTCATCACCACAGTCCTTCCACAAGTCCCATCACCATCACTCTGCCACAGTCATCACCAAAGTCGTGTCACCACAAGTACCATCATCATCACTCTGCCACAGTCATTACCACAGTCCTTCCACCACAAGTGCCATCACCATCACTTTGCCACAGTCATCATCACAGTCCTTCCAACACAGTTTTCACACAGATAATCCCTGCATAAGTACCACAACCATCATTTCGTCACACGTCAGTACACGATCACTGCACCGAGCAAGGTGTGAAGAAGTGAACAACAACGTCCTCCCATCGCTGGTTATATTTTTCTTAAAATCAACATACTTCCACAACAACCGACTCCACTGTTCCAAGACCAGTAACACTCTCATGCTTTCTGTGTGTGTGTGTGTGTGTGTGTGTGTGTGTGTGTGTGTGTGTGTGTGTGTGCTATGCTGTAAGAACAGTATGTGCCTTCACCATTATGCCATAATAATCTTCCATTCACCAGCGTGCAGAGTGTGTGTTATGTTTGGAGACGTGTGGCATGACAGTACGTACCCTTGTTCTAGCGCTGCCTGCCAGTGTACGGCATACTGTACATATATACCATGAGTGACACACCTGCAAGCGTGATATGCCATTCTCACACACACACAAATTCAGAAGTGGGATTATTTGTTGCATCATCGTGACCTTTATCCGTTATACCTGGATTTATAAATTAAAGATATTCACTTGTTTGCAGGTGGGTGATGCCTTGTGCTGACAAACGGACTGAAAAGGGAGCTTACTTGAATGACTCCAACGTTTTACTCATTACCAGATCGAGTATTTATTCTTATTTGTGTAGGTGTCTCAGATCCACTATCAATCAATCATTTCCTGTGGCACCCTCGGGGATGCATAGGGCCTCGATGAACTCACACCACCACATCCTATCTTGTGCTAACTCCTCAAGATCTCCCCAACACTCATCTCCAGCTTCCCGTCTCATTGTCCTCACCTACGTCTCTTTTGGCCTTCCTCTACCTCTCCTACCAAGTGCCACCCACCCTGGTGTACCTCGTACTATTCCCTGTCTCCTATACACATGTCCTAGCCACTTCCATCGTGAGAATCTAACATATTCATCGATCGGCTGCACTCCCGTTATTTCTCTAATTCTACTATTTGGTATCCTTTCCCACCACTTAACTCCTAATATTCTTCTAAGTGCTTTATTTTCAAATACCAAGAATTTATTTTCCATAGTCACTGTGCTGTACCAAGACTCGTGTCCATAAATTAAGATACTCCTAACCATTACCTTATAAAGTTTGATTTTTGTATGCACAGAGAAATTGTTATTATTCCAAATATTTTTAAGCATTCCCATTGCCTGATTAGCCTTCTTTAACCTTTCCTCGAATTCAAAGTTCAAAGAACCATCCTTGGCTAAATAAGTACCTAAATATTTAAACCTATCAACTTGCTTTACAACCATACCTCCAATTACACATTCCTGCGCATTTTCCATATTCATATTGATTATTTCAGTTTTTCCACAATTAATAACCAAACCCACCTTGCGACCTTCACTCACCAAACAGTCCAACACTCTCTGCATCTCTTCTGGCCCATCACAAATCAAAACTATATCATCTGCATAATCTAAATCCAAAAGTTTCCTGTTCTCTCCCCAAAGTATACCTGCACCGGTTTCTGTTCCAACGCGTTTCATAATGTAATCAATGACCAATATAAATAGTAAAGGCGATAGAACACCACCTTGAATTACTCCGGACTTGACTTCAAACGAATCACTCAGACAACCATCAACCATCACTTTACAAAATGTGTCCTCATGCATGTTCATAATGACCCTCACAAACTCCTCTGGTATTCCATAATGTCTCATGATCTTCCCCATAGTCTCTCTCGAAACACTATCAAAAGCCTTTTCAAAATCAACAAAACAAAGACTTAACGGTACTCTCATTTCATTAACTTGCTGCATCAAATGCCTAACTATAAAGATCTGATCATTGCAACCACGTCCCTTTCTAAAACCAGCCTGTTCATCCCTCAGAATACCCTCAACCACCGGCTCCAACCTATTTAACAACACTCTACTGAAAACTTTCAAAGCTATCGGTGACAAAGAGATTCCCCTCCAATTACCACATTCACTCAGGTCTCCCTTCTTCGGAACTTTAACAATTACACCATTCTTCCAAACTGACGGTAGTAACCCCGTCACCCATATCTTATTGAATAGCTTGGTCAAGATCATTATTAATCTATCCCCCTCCACTTTAAACATTTCCGGAAATAAACCATCCTCCCCTGGTGCCTTATTATTCTTTAACTGTTTTACTGCTTTCTCCACTTCTGCAAGCCTCAACTCTCCTGTTTCTATATTTAAATCTTCCTGAGCAGACGGTATATCCTCTTCTGGTGGTATTGGTCTATTAAGAACTGTCTCAAAATGCTCTTTCCATCTAACCAGTCTCAAATTTAATAAACTGTTCAAGTCACTGGGAACTGCATCTGTATCTGTGTTTAATTGGTTGTGTGGCATTAAACTCTAAAATTATTTGTAAGCAAGATACAAAATTCGAATATCTGGCTCATAATATATACGGATATTAAGGCTTTTCATACCTCTGTCTTTGAGTACAGGTAAGGTATTCATGTACAGTTTAATAGTATGGCAGGTCTCGATTGTACAAGACAGTTCATTAGCCATATTTATAACCACAAAGACAATAATTTTTAAGGTAGATTTCTGACAATTACCACTCCTTTACATGTCTGGTCAGTACTGAAAGTCATGCACTATATCATAACCATAACTTCTTCAAAGATAATTCCTGCATGTAGACATTGTTTTTATTGTGTGTGTGTGTGTGTGTGTGTGTGTGTGTGTGTGTGTGTGTGTGTGTGTGTGTGTGTGTGTGTGTGTGTGTGTGAGAGAGAGAGGGGGGGGAGGGGAAGGAGGTAACTCTAAGGAGCAGCTAAGCAGCAATCATACTCTGCTACCATTCCCATCCAGTCAGTCCTTTTGTACGATGTCCTCTCAGGTACCCACATTTCTCAGATCAATACTCTTCCCTGAAATCGAAATCTTCCCACAAATATCTTAAATGTGGGTATAAAATTAACAATATCAATTACTCGTTAACTTTCTGTGATGTTAATTCCATGTCGGGCTAATGGGTTTAGAGAAAAATTAATGGATGACCTTGTGTGTGTGTGTGTGTGTGTGCGCGCGCCCTTTATATTAATCGTAGTGAGTTATTATGCATGTGGGTGATTGTGAGTGTAATAATAATTGGCGATGGTGGTTGTGGTAGTGAGGCTGGGAATGGTAGTTATTCTGAGCACGATGACTACAAAAGTGATGAAAATGTAAAATTGCTAATAGTGGTGGTGATGGTGTTAAGGATAAGGAAGAGGAAAACGAAAATAGACAATGATGCTAACGATGATGACGACTTCAAGATCGGAACTTGCATCTGTCCTGGAGTTGCGTGTCGTGGCCATATCACGTGCAGTTGCGTGTGTCTGAGAAGATGAGGGTCAGGGAAAGATGTGTGTGTGTGTGTGTGTGTGTGTGTGTGTGTGTGTGTGTGTGTGTGTGTGTGTGTGTGTGATGAGGTGTTGCTGTGTGAACGTATTGTGGTATATGGATTAGTGTTTGTATGATGTAGGTTGATGTAGATATGTTAATAGGAAGAAATGAATTGTGAGACTGAAAAAAGTGTTGTAAGGGCGGCGCGGAGTTTGTGTGGTGTACTTGTGACTTAGTTGATGTGTGGTTGTCAGTGTCGTGTTTCTGTGGAGATACGTTTGGCGTGTATATATATATATATATATATATATATATATATATATATATATATATATATATATATATATATATATATATACTGTATATATATATATATATATATATATATATATATATATATATATATATATATATATATATATATATATATATATATATATATATATATATTGTTACGGAACAGAGAAAGATAATGTACACTTTAAGTGAGAATACTAAAAATCACTACTGTCCCATAAAGTTCCAGGTTCAAAACAAAAGAGTTAGGTAAAATTACAAGTTAAAGTTTAATGCTCAAACTAACAATTAAACATTCAGGACTCATAAGGATAATGTAATGGCAAAAACAGGTTAAATATATGGTTAACTGCAATAGCCTCTATTAACACGAAATTAGCAAGCGCAAATTAATCTAAGTCAGCCCTGATAAAATGACAATACACTGGATAATGCTCAGTTAATGCAAGAAAATTATTACAGATACAAACTATTATTAACAGCTGGCTGACATAACCTTACATTAATCACAAAAACCTTACTAGGCCTAAGAATTAACACCTTATACTACACAGTACAAGAAAAAATGCAACAACAGTTATACTCAAATTACACAGCTGCTAGATGGTTGGAGACTTCCTGAGCACTCACAATAATAACAACTGTACAGGGGAGGACAGAGATGTGAACAAAATGAGGAGTAGATCTAAGTGGCAATTAATGTAGAGACTGAGCTCATTATATAGGGGCCGGCAGAGCTTGATACAACTTGTAAGAAGGAAGCGCAAATGAAGCCATGGGGACAAAGAGTTGACAATCCCGCTCTGAACAACAGGAAGAACGACTTTACTATAACGGTAGAAGGGGGGAGTGAGGTATAACACGCAGCACACTGTACGTTAGAATTACACAAAGGATGATGAAATCATAGGCTATGTAACACCTCCCCACAAAGAAATAAGAAATTTACAAAGGAAATTTCTTATTACTCTAAAACAATCTGTCTAAAGTCTAGATAAGCAATCTGCAATAACATTTTTTTTTCCCTTGACATGTTGTATGTCTAATGAATACTCCTGAAGAAGTAGACTCCATCTTGTCAATCTCTGATTTTTATCTTTAAACTTACTAATGAATTTCAGTGGGTTATGATCGGTATAAATGACTATGGGGTCAAAACCAGAACACAAATAAAATGAAAACTGCTGTAAACCCAAAATCAAGGCCAAAAGCTCTTTCTCAATAGTTGAGTAGTTTTTTTGAGGTGGAGTGAACTTCTTACTGTAATAAGATACAGGGTGTTCAATACCCTGATCATCCTCTTGCAGCAAAACAGCCCCAGCTCCTGTATCACTTGCATCAACAGACATCTTAAAAGGCTTAGCAAAATTTGGAGTAGCGAGCACTGGCTGACTTAATAAGATAGCTTTAAGCTTGCTGAAAGAGGATTCACAGTTATCGGTCCAGACAAATTTAACTCCCTTTTTCAGTAGGTCTGTAAGTGGTGATACAAGAATTGAAAAGTTAAGAACAAATCTCCTGTAATAACCTACTATTCCCAAAAATCTTTGTAGCTCAATCCTACTTTGAGGTCTGGGAAGATCACTTATAACCTGAACCTTAGCTGCTGGTGGTGCAACATGTCCATCACCAATTACGTACCCAAGGTACTGAACTTTAGCTTGACCAAGCTCACACTTTGATAAATTAGCTACAAGATTAGCCTGAACTAAACGCTCAAGAAATTTACTGACATGGCATAGGTGATCTTTCCAGTTGTCACTGAAGATTAATACATCATCAATATAAACAACACACCCTGCCAAACCCTCTGTTACAACATTCATGAGCTTCTGAAATGTGGCTGGTGCATTCTTCATACCATATGGCATTACAGAACATGCAAAAGTCTTTCCTAGTGTTACAAAACATGAGATCTCCCTTGCACGTTCAGTCATAGGTACTTGCCAGTATCCCTTTAACAAATCAAACTTACTTATGTACCTAGCCTTTCCGATCTTGTCTATGCAATCTTCCACGCGAGGGAGAGGGTAAGTGTCTGTTTTGGTTATCTGATTAACACATCTGTAGACAATGCAAAGCCGCTGTGACCCACCTGGCTTAGGGACTAGAGTGACAGGAGAACTCCACTCGCTCTGACAGGGCTCAATCATCTTGTGGTCCAACAGGTAGCCAAGCTCTTTCTGGATGAGAGGAACTTTCACTGGGTTCACACGGTAAGGAGGCAGTTTAATTGGCTTTGCGTCTCCAACATCGATATCATGCATCAACACAGTGGTTCTTCCTGGAGTGGCACGGAACACTTGCGGGTACTCCTGCAGTAATGCCGAAAACTCCTGCCTTTCCTCGGGAGCTAGATGAGAAAGCTTAGTCTGGAGATCATTCATGATATCAGGATTCTTCCCCAAACTATCACTCAGGCTCATGCTGCATGGGAGAGCTTCACTTGCAGACTCGGGTGGAACAGCTACAGTGCAGACTGGATTATTTTCGTCCCACCTGTGATATAACTTCAGCATGTTGATGTGACAAAGTTGCTTGTTCTTTCTACGATCTGGTGTGGCGATGACATAGTTGACATCACTGAGTTTCTTTTCCACGAAATAAGGACCACTAAACTTGGCTTGAAGAGGTTGCCCATGAACCGGTAGCAGAATCAAAACCTGATCTCCTGGCTGAAAGTGGCGTAACCTGGACTTCTTATCATACCAAGTCTTCATCTTCTCCTGAGCAGCTCCTAAATTCTCTCTTGCCAGCTGTAAAGCAGTGGACAGCCGTTCTTTGAACTTCATCACATACTCCAGCAGGTTGACGTCATCTTCCTCCGACAGCCAGCATTCCTTGAGTAGCTTAAGGGGTCCTCTTACTTCATGGCCAAACAGTAGTTCAAAAGGTGAGAAGCCCAGTGATTCATTTGGAGATTCTCTTGCGGGAAACACAATGAATGGAAGACCTTTATCCCAGTCTTTCTGATGTTCCAAACAGTATTTCTTGAGCATCGATTTGAGTGTTTGATGATATCTCTGCAACGCTCCTTGGGTCTGGGGATGGTAAGCTGAAGACATGATCTGGGTGATGCCCAACTCTTTCAGAGACTGCTTGAAAACATTTGACATGAAATTACTTCCCCAGTCTGACTGTACCTCCTTGGGCAGACCAAACTTTGTGAAGAACCCTAGCATTTCCTTAACCACGTTCTTTGCTGAGATATTTCTAAGTGGAATGGCTCCAGGATAACGAGTAGCCATATCAATCAGGGTCAACACATAAGAAAATCCTGAAGAAGTCTTAGGAAGAGGGCCCACAATATCCACCAACACACGGGTGAAAGGCGCCTCAAAAGGAGGAATGGGAACTAGAGGTGCAACCTTTTCTGTCTGATTACACTTCCCCACAACTTGACAGGTGTGAAAAGACTTACAATACCAGGAAACATCCCTGAAGATACCTGGCCAGTAGAAGTGTTTCAAAATGCGTGCCACAGTCTTCCTCACTCCAAGGTGTCCTGCCAAACTGGAATCATGAGCCACTCTAATGATATCCTGCCTACAAACACGAGGGATGACAACTTGATGTACAACCTCCCATTCACAGTCGGCTGATGCTGTTGGGGGTCTCCACTTCCTCATAAGTACTCCTGACTTTACATAATAACAAGTAGAAGCACCGGCTGACTCTTCTTCACTGTAAGCAGAGTTAGCTAGACCTTTAAACTCAGGGTCAGCAACCTGCAACTCAACCAACTCTTGACGAGACAAATTATCAACACTACGGGGTACTGCCTCATCTGGTGAGTGGCCCAAATTAGCAAGAAAAGTGTCAGCTAGGATAACATTATCATCATCATTATCCTCTATGTCACCAGTAACTTTAGACTTAGCCCTAGTGACAGCACATGCAGGGAACACAGGTACATCACAATCCTGGGTCGCAGCCACTGGCTCACTAGACAACTGAGGAGCTGGACACACTTGACTTCCACCAATATCATTTCCAAGTAAGAAGTTACACCTGACATTGGGAGTGTCTCAACCAACCCAACCATAACGGAACCATTAACAAAACCAGACTCCAAATTCACTCTGCAGAGAGGGACAGAGAAGTAATTATTCCCTACACCTTGTAAGATTACAGTTTCATCAGAGGAATTAACATTAGAGCCTAGAACACTGGTCAGCATAAGGGATTGGCAAGCACCTGTATCACGATATATTTCAACTGATTTCCTGTCATTACTGTCCAGAGGACTGACAAAACCATCAGACAGGAAATTAGCACATGAACTCTTGAGAGTGTCACCCACGTTACTGCTGAAAAGAGGAGCTCCATCATGAGAATTTAAGTTACCCCTCAAAGCAGGTTCAGTTAACTCGGTTAAAGAATTCTGGGAACTCTCAAGTGTGGACACTAGACCAATTGACTGAATATTTAAAGACTCCTTTTTGTTCACATCACGCTGTCTCCTGAAACATTTCTCCGTAGTATGACCAAGCTTACTACAATAAGTACATTTACTTTTCTGAAATCTAGAGGTGGAGCTGGTATTTACTTCCTGAGAAACATCATCTTTATTCTCTTTCCTGTTACCTGTACTCTGAGTAGAGGCAACGTACTTACTCTCAGCTTTCCCTTTTTCTTTAGAATATCTCTTGTGAGTGAGAACATATTCATCAGCTAAAACTGCAGCATCAGACAAATTATCTATTCTTTTCTCATCAAGATATAGGCTTACATCTTTATAAATACACCTCTTGAAGTCCTCCAGCAAAATCATCTGCTTATATTTACCAAAATCAGAATCCACATTCTTAGAATTTAACCACTGCTCTAACAGATCTTCTTTGATTTTTGCATACTCAACATGGGATTGCTTATCTTGCTTATAAGTTGTCCTAAATTTTACTCTATAGGCTTCAGGAACAAGCTCATAGGCCTTAAGAATCAAGCTCTTAACTACATCATAATTATCAGATTGATCCTGAGGCAAAAATGCATTAGTTACTTGAGCTTTACCGGTGAGAACAGTTTGAAGGAGTACTGGCCAATACTCTTTGGGCCAATTAAAACCTGTAGCTACCCTCTCAAACAACTGAAAATACTTTGTTAAATCAGATTCATTAAAAGGAGGGACAAGTTTAACATTTTTAGCCACATCAAAATCATCAGAGCTAGATGATCCAGTTCCACCTTGTTTCATGCGATACTCATGGTCTGCCTGAATCCTAGCAATTTCAACTTGTGCCTCAGCCTCCTTAGAACGGGTCTGAAATTCAGCCTCCTTAGCACGAGATTCCGCATCCTTAGCCTGAGCCTCCTGCAGGGCTAGCTGTAACTTAGCTAATTCAATCTGCGTTTGCTCATTTGGAGGAGTTACATTAAACAAGCTTTTATTAATCATGCCAACAATTTGATCTTTAGAATGATGAGAGTGAACTGCAATTCCCAATTGTTGAGCAACAAGCTTAAGTTCATTCTTTGTTCTGTTTTCTACATCACACACTGTTTGCACATTTGACAAAAAATCTTTGGCTTCATCAACTGTAGTAATAGTAGACATCATGAATAAGTAACAGTCACAAAATATCAAGCAATATCCTTATGATAATATCCTGAATATCCTGATAAGAGGTCGCCAAATTTATGTTACGGAACAGAGAAAGATAATGACTGTACACTTTAAGTGAGAAAACTAAAAATCACTACTGTCCCATAAAGTTCCAGGTTCAAAACAAAAGAGTTAGGTAAAATTACAAGTTAAAGTTTAATGCTCAAACTAACAATTAAACATTCAGGACTCATAAGGATAATGTAATGGCAAAAACAGGTTAAATATATGGTTAACTGCAATAGCCTCTATTAACACGAAATTAGCAAGTGCAAATTTATCTAAGTCAGCCCTGATAAAATGACAATACACTGGATAATGCTCAGTTAATGCAAGATAAATTATTACAGATACAAACTATTATTAACAGCTGGCTGACATAACCTTACATTAATCACAAAAACCTTACTAGGCCTAAGAATTAACACCTTATGCTACACAGTACAAGAAAAAATGCAACAACAGTTATACTCAAATTACACAGCTGCTAGATGGTTGGAGACTTCCTGAGCACTCACAAGAATAACAACTGTACAGGGGAGGACAGAGATGTGAACAAAATGAGGAGTAGATCTAAGTGGCAATTAATGTAGAGACTGAGTTCATTATATAGGGGCCGGCAGAGCTTGATACAACTTGTAAGAAGGACGCGCAAATGAAGCCATGGGGACAAAGAGTTGACAATCCCGCTCTGAACAACAGAAAGAACGACTTACTCTACTATAACGGTAGAAGGGGGGAGTGAGGTAGAACACGCTCGTGATCAAACAGGCAGCACATTGTACGTTAGAATTACACAAAGGATGATGAAATCATAGGCTATGTAACAATATATATATATATATATATATATATATATATATATATATATATATATATATATATATATATAGATAGATAGATATATATATATATATATATATATATATATATATATATATATATATATATATATGTATATATATATATATATATATTAGCAGAAGAAACATCGTATGTTGTGAGCAGGGCAGAGAGGGAGGGAGAGGCAGTGAGAAGCATGTGTCGAACTGGGAGTAGGCGACGTGTGAAATGGAAATTAGATTATTATTTATTACGGCTTATAATCTTCATAGTACTAGCACAGGTCATATATAAAATAGAAAAATATCGTGTGAAAAAACTTTATATCATTTTTTTGCAAACAGTTGTTATGCTTCCATTTAGTCGTAAATAAGAAAGTACGATTATCCAAGACCGTCTATCTTTTCAGTGTTGAGAAATTGTTTATTACTTTCTTATTTACGACTAAATGGAAACATAACATTGTGCAGCAAGTACTCGATATTTTGCTAAAGTATTTTTCTGAGGAAGATATTTTCAAACGCAGTTTATGCTAATACTTCGAAAATTATCGGCAACATTTTCAGTGGCCTAGTAGTCAAAAACTCGCAAGAGGTCAATTACCTTGCTAAAGATTTTTTCTCTCGATAATTACTTCTCCATTTCATGTAAATTATATGGCCATCAGTTGGTGAAGCTGAATGCAGTACTTAGGGCATACAGGAATATCGGATATACAGAGCTGAGACCAACCGTCCTCAGGTGCTTAGCCGCAGTGCTTATCCCCATAGCATGGACACCTGAGCCTGTGGCGAGTTATTCACCCAATATCCTGGGATGCAAGGCCACAGTACCACCCAGGTTACCACAGTTATCTTCCTTAAGTGTTACCCTAGGGTCCCAACCCAGAAAGAATGGATGAACTACTGAGTCGAGTGACGGCAGCTGCCCGCACCAAGATTCGAACCCTGGCACTATCTGGCCGGCAACGAAGACAACAACGCTAACCATTCAGCCACCGTGGCAGTATAGGCCACATTGTTATTATATTTATGGCCTAGTTCAATAACCCTTTGGAGTACTGCAGTGAGAAGTTGTTTGTTGCCAGGCAGGTATCGATTCTGGGGTACCGGTATGCTATTGTGAAAATCAACTGAAATAATTTATAGTTTAATATAACAATGACTACGTCTGAAGCAAAATCAAGAGGTGAAGTTTTTGCAAAGGGCGCGGCGAGAATTTTGATCCATACAATGACAGAGCAAGAGAAAACATGAATGAGATGTAGTGAGATGGAGAAAAAGTGAGCTATTTGTTGATGTGGACTAAAGGAAGTGTTGCACAACGTAGGGAGCAGCCTGACAAACGTAAGGAACAGCCTGACAAACGTAAAGAACAGCCTTACACAAACGTAAGGAACAGCCTGACACAAACGTAGGGAACAGCCTGATACAGACGTGGGGAACAGCCTGACAAACGTAGGGAACAGCCTGACACAGATGTAGGAAACAGCCTGACAAACGTAGGGAACAGCCTGACACAAACGTAGAGAAAAGCCTGACACAAACGTAGTGAACAGCCTGAAAAACGTAGGGAGCAGCCTGACACAAACGTAGAGAACAGACAAAGGCAAGGCTG
Organism: Coenobita brevimanus; assembly: GCF_032717465.1. NCBI lineage: Eukaryota > Metazoa > Arthropoda > Malacostraca > Decapoda > Coenobitidae > Coenobita > Coenobita brevimanus. The sequence continues at coordinate 11,630,823 of NC_136959.1, forward strand.
TGGTCGAATGGCTACACCGAGGTTCACACTACCAGTTCTCGCTTCTCACACCATCGTGAGAGTTATGGTGAGTGTGTGTGAGAGTGAGCAGGAGGCACAGCTGCGCCACTGACTCAGGTCCCATCACCACCACATGACACACCACCAGATGGAAGAAGTTTTTTTGGAGCTTAACGTCTGAAGTAACGTGGGGGAAAAATATACTTGTAAAAATATGTTCGATCGCAAAAGCAAGAGGAAACATGTTCGGTCTCTCCCTGTGCGCCAAACTTTGCCGCCAAAAGAAACAAACTACTTTCGGTAAAAAATACAGCGGAAGTGAATTAGAGACTGGTTCAACTTGAGGTAAAAAGACGAAATCTACAGTTTGAAATATACGTGAATTTGTATTTTAGATCAATATGGGTGCTACAGAGGGATGACTTCAAGTGGTGGCACCGATATAGCAGAGTAGCTCCTCTACCAGATTGTACAATCTTTAACGCCTTCCCTATCCCCTGAAGGATTATGGGATACTGCAGGAAAGGACAATCTCGGTCTACAGTTTACAGGGTTCACGATCAGATGAACCCAGGGTCGTGACACCACCACCACCACCACCAACAACAACAACAACAACAGCAACAATAATAATAATAATAATAATAATAGTACTATAGTCGCGGCGCGCATCTCTGAGGTTATTATCGTGCCCTTGCAACCTACCATTGAAAAGTGCATCTGATTTCGTGTATAATATAAGACGCATGTGATTCGTGTATAATATGTTCGTGTATAATAATATTCGTGTATAATATATTTGTACATAATAATGTGATTCGGGTATAATAATATACGACATCGGACGTCCTTTTGAATGATAGGTTGCCAGGGTACGAAATGACAACCTCAGAGTCGTTTGCCGCGACTGTAGTAGTAGTAATAATAAGATTAATATGAGAAACCTCCACCATATTCTCACCTACCCTCCAATTCACACATTCGCTGTGCTTGGTTAAGTACAACACAGACCGCCTTGTTACCTCACCTCTCTCCTCTCCCTTTCTTCCGAGTGCACACTATTCCCCTCTTCCTTCCTTACATTTAAGTCTACCACAGAATCTCTTCATCATATTCTCTCTACCACAGTCACCGCCGTCGTTTCCCAACAGCTCGCTAATCTTCCTATGTGTAAAACTCCCAAACTTCCCCAGTAATTTCCCCAGACTGCCGTTACTCAGAGTGTTGATGAAGGAGTTCCCCCCTCCCCCTCCCAGCTTTCTACTACTACTTTTCCCTCCATCCCCCATACCCCTCCATCTTCTTGTCCTGTCGAGTAGCGTGCCCAGAGTTCAAACTTATCCGCCTCCCTGTTTCTCTTCTCTTCGTTTTTATCTTCTAGTGTGTTGTGTGCAGGGCTTTATTTGGTTTTATAGTGTTATGTGGATACTGTGCTCTTCATCTAGGCCGTCTCCAGCACAATGTGCCATACACCTAGTTTATTTGTGAGGGCTTAACAGAGGCATACTGAACAATGCTTGTGTTGGCAGCTTGGAGCCCGAGTTCTCTGTGTTTAATTTATACATACGAGTACAGTATATACTGGATGTCCGAAATGGTTGCACACATTTCGTGGTGTTATAGCAAAAGCCGAATAAAGATATTTTTAAAAAATGTAGCAAGATCATGTAGAGCAAGATCTAAAGTTCATGCAGGTATCCAAGTCATATGTATCTGGTTATTCTTTGAGAAATATAATTTCATTGATGGTGGAAGAGGGTAACTCATCTCTGGCTGGCTGAATCAGTATGAGGTAGACATTTCATGATGGCTTCATGGCATTGCTCATAACATACAGAATACCTGAGTGGAAATAGATAAAGTTACAAAGTAAAGTTAATTTTCAACTTGGCTTGTAAACTCTTTTATTAGCTCTATCTTCGGCTGCACACAACCCAAACGATAATTAATCGAAACAAAGCCATGTTTTATTATCGTGAAAGTTTGCCCTAGTTATAAATAATTAAGATTAATGTACTCCTTTAGCATACCCATTCACATCACTGGATTAAATGTTCCGTATTGTCTAATAATTATATAACAGGGCTTATTCCAGTAGCGGCAAAATGTATAAGGAGGCAAAAAGGTCTCATGAAATGCTTATCACCGAAGAGAGGGCACTGATACATGTATATTTAATGCATGTATAAATTTGTGGACTTGCGCTACATAATTATTCTTGATTAATTCTTAAGACATTTATTATTTTTGTTTATAATATGGAGTGTAGACAACCATTCGGACTCTCTCTCTCTCTCTCTCTCTCTCTCTCTCTCTCTCTCTCTCTCTCAATCTTATGTCTCATTTCTACTATCGAGTGATGCTAAGAGAACAACTTCATAAGCTGTTTGATCCACCTAGGTACACACACACACACACACACACACACACACCAGTTCCTGGAAGAAATATCCCCTCAGTCTCAAGATTTATTTGTTTTCTTAAGACAAGGGCTACGTGCCTTGACTTGCTGTTTAGAGCGGCGATGGGGAGAGGCAGAGGAGGGTGGAAGCGGCAGATGGAGAGGCAGTGTTATAAACTCATCAGATTGAATGAAAAGTTAGCCATTTTGGAAGACTGGTGGCGGGAAGAGATAAATGGTGGGGCAGAGGAAGACAAATGTTGGAAGGATTAATCGCTATCACCGCCAGCAACACACTACAGTGAGCAGTGTGTGTGTGTGTGTGTGTGTGTGTGTGTGTGTTTTATGTCGACATATTTTACGGATGTCCGCTAATTTCAAGCATAGTGTTCGTCTTACCATTAATGTAAAGCAATTGGCTAGGATGGCTTGTTGAAATAGGTTGGTCACAGAAAAAGGTAGACCAAGAAAGATATGAAGTAGTATAATTGAGGCTACCGTGATGGAACTGAGTGGCAGACTGACAGAGAGATGGGCTGATGGAAAGAAATAGAGACAGACAGACAGACAGACACACATTTAACAAGTAAACAACGTGTATGTAATTTTGGATGCAGTTCAGGGGGTAATCTGCCATTTACTGAACTAACTGTTTTTTCTTAATGACGTGGTGCCAGGTTTTAATGATAATTCTTTTCCTTTCTATTTTGTTTTCTGTTTCTCTCTCTCTCTCTCTCTCTCTCTCTCTCTCTCTCTCTCTCTCTCTCTCTCTCTCTCTCTCTCTCTCTCTCTCTCTCTCATTCAGAAACGATAGAGTAACTGACATAAACTGATGATGGGGTAGTTATTGCTTATCATTTTTATCTTATATTGAGGTATCAGTTTATTATACATAGCAATTCAGTGTTTTTCTTTCATTTATTGTATCCTTGATGATAAGAAACCCATTACTCTGTCAAGATATATTCGGAAAATGCTACTGATAAGGGTAAGAGGGTGGGCTGAAAATGTATCGTCTGTCATAGGGATTTGGCAGCCACACCGGAGACCACTCGTGCCGCAGACAGCCTTGTAAGTCTCACAACACAGGAAGAAAGAGGTGTTGGTATAACTGTCTTCTTCTAATTTTATGTCCTGGTCTAGATTAACGAACCAAAATCTATATATAAAAAAATATAACCATGGTTACAACGGTACGACAATCACCGCTATTGAAAGGTATGAATTACGTATATACTAAACACTGATATTATCTGATTTTGAACGAAGATACAGTATTCATTAGACATAACTACATTCCTTCCCTGGTGACTGCATAGTCCTGTCAAAATACTGTTAGACCTTGGGCATACTGTGACAGATTTTTTTTTTTTTTTTTTTTTTTTGTCATACATTATTTCAGAGGCACCCAAAGAACAACATACTGAAAATGCATCCCAGTCAAGTATATCTTTGGGAAATGTGCTTAGTTTACATAAAACCAGTTTGACCACTAAGCTTTGACGGTTCGGTTTCAATTTTTACCGCATACCTGGAAGTTAAAACGTTTTATGTGCTTATAAACCACTTATGATTAGTTTACCGTATACTACAATTTAGCATGAAATATATACGAGAATTTAGGGAGAAGAAACGTACTGATTGGTTAAGATTAATTTGTATAAGTCCAGTATATCTGCCAAAGTGTTCTGTTGGAGGTTTTACGGTGCAGATGTGATTACAATGTATGTACTTTTAATTTCCTGTTACGCCTAGGGAGGTATATGAGTGAGGGGGGATGTGAGTTGGGAGCGGGGCAGCGAAATGGCGGGGAACAGGGCTACATGGAGGCGATTTGTTTGTGGCCACCCCTTACGGGACTGAGGCGTCTGGCAATAGACATATAGATAGAGTAGGGATTCTTACAAGTCAAATGACATTCCAACCCGTTCGGTTAGTTCCATCACCTTGAAAAGCGTCTGGTGGTCTTATGGCAGTGTACTCGGTGGGTGACAGCCGTGCCTGGTGCCGGCTGCTCCAGTGCTAGAGGTGATTGCAGGGTTTTCTGTCATTTAAAGTGCTTTTATGGATTTAGATCAGTCTCCAAGCCTAAAATGACCTGGCCTGTGGTTATTGCCTAGCCTCAGAACCGTGCGCCTTGAAGGGGCGATATTTTCATTTGGTCTTCACAACAGATTACATGCCTACTGTATTTGCTTAGTTTCATTCTTTCTCTGCTTCTTCTTGCTCCTTTCTTCACCGCAATTCGCTAACTTGGCATCATTCCTCAATTCCATTATAAACTCGCCTCCGACTGAGTACAGTTGTTCCTTGGGCAAATACCCCTAGACACGTTTCCCTAACCCTAGCACCACACCTACTCCTCTCCCTCTCTCTAGCACACTACCAGGCTTAGTAGATGCCAAACCTAATATTTCCTTGCAACTCATCCAGGGACGAACTCTCATCAGACCCTGGTGAGGCGCTGTCCACCACAAGGGGGCACCGGACCCCGACACGACTTATGTGGCCTATCGTCCTGTACCTGAAGGATGGTCTCATAGAAGCTGTTTCTTACCTGTGGTTGACGGGTCTACTTGGCCAAATAGACGTGGGTGAAACGATAACACTGACCCTGTTCTCTGTACCAGACTACAAAAGGGGGATCTATTCTGTCCCTCACTATACGATTGTAAATATTTACTGTACACTCAACGCCTGAGCAGCCTGTCCTTAACACACAATCACACCAGGTATCACCTGAGCAAATATCCTTGAGCACCTCATTGGCCTGTGTTCATAATTGTTCTTATTTGCCCCAAAGTTGAAGCCATTATGCATTAGTAATTATGTCATGGAGGCATTTTGTTTGTATTTTTAGTTAGCTGTTTTCCGGGGAGGGACGCTAACCCTCCGCCAACCCACTTGTTGACAAGCAGGGAACACGTACTGGTTGGTTACAAGGTTACCACCCAGTGTATTAAATGATTTCCTGGCTTACAGGAAATCATTTGGCTTGTCACTCAATGTAGAATTACCCTGGAATAGAATACAACTACACTGAGTGGATGATGGGCGCCCCCATCAAGGAAGGGGGAGGCCGAGAATGAGTTGGAGGGATGGAGTAAGCTGAGGGGAAGGTAGCGAAATGGCAGGAGACAGGACGACATGGAGGCGATTTGTTTGTGGCCATCTCCTATGGGATTATGGCGTCTGGCGGTAGGTAGATATAATTATGTCACCGTCTGTACTCACTTCAATGGGTCCAGCGACTGTAATTAGGAGCAAGTGGCTAACTGGTTTGATCAGAGGGTTTCACTTTGGCAACTAGTGATTAGTGGCGAATCCAAAGAAGTGAACCCTGGAAGGATTAGTTAGGGCAGTGTATTTGTAGAGTGAGTTGCCACAAAGAGATGAGGTGAAAGGAGGTGTGATGGTGGCCCACTTCCCTTTGCGATGATGATTGTCACAGGCTTTTTAATGCATATTGCAATATTTAAGGATAATTATTCAATAATACTGAGAACAGGACAATGAATTGTCTTGCGAAAATCAAGCAATGATTACTTTATGCCAGCGTACTTCGCCAATTCTCTAAGGACGAGAATTTATGAACTTTCTCAACAGTACACAGCAGAGACTAATTCCTCACAATTGCTGTTTGTTAGTACTGTTAGCCTCTGGAGAAAGTGACTTCATCCCTGACAATCAATAACTAATGCTATTAATGATAACAGGTTCTTGCTGATGCATTAACTCCTGGTTGCACAACGGATTTTAAGCTTAATACAAAAGGACTGGCCTAAGTACCAGTTATGAATAGCAAAGTGTTTATGCAAACTAGGAGCTATAAGTGAAATAAGCTTAATATGGAAAAGAAAACACGAGTTTACATTACATTAAGCTCAAGAAAAAGAACTGTTAAATTTATTGATTACAATAAAATAAACTTACATTACATTTCAAAATGAATTCAAAATAAGGAGATCGCACGCACTCGCTCACTCAAAAGCTAACTCTTAAACCTAGGAAAAAAAACGAAAAGAAACTACTGGTCAGAAAAGTGGACAAAGTGGATAACTGGGCATCGTTACTGGAAGGACACTGGACACGCTAAGTCTCTCGCCAATCATGCTAGGTGGGAATACGGCAGCGGTGGGAACTAGGCGTCGTTGAGGAAGGACATTGCCACACACACTACCTGCTTCCACGGCATACAAATCTTGACTGACTTCAAATCGTGAGGAAGAGGCGAGTGTCGAACCGCATCGCTACTGGCTAGAATGAGCGAAACACGCCCATAATAAATCGCTCAGCAGAAGTGATAATGTCTCGCACAAAGATGATCATTTATGACACAGTGAAAAATTGTTCTGAAAACACTCCCAACCGGGTGAATACGTAGCGGCTGACTGAGTGATAAATACTGGGATTCCACTAGAATTCACGGTTTCCCACCAAAGTTGATGTCACGAGTTTATTCAATTACATAATCGCGCCCACTCGTGACATTATGCCCCATAATCAAATTTTTTTTTTCTTCAGAAAAAAAAATTTCAATATACATACATATAAATCCTAACTCAGTCACACAAGATTCACACTGTGGTGTGTGTGTGTGCTATCCTGCTACAAGGGAAAGTCACAGTCGCCAGTGAGCGAAAAAAAAAAACTCATATTTACGTTAATAGAAGCAAGCTTGAGGGAAAAACTCCGTGATGACGGTGAAAAATCCTGTACTCAGGTCAGACTGAGCGAAAAGTTCGCTACATTTACATTAACAACTAATTGTTATGTAGCGTGATGTATGTAATACACGGTGTAGGTGTGACAGTTGTGGTGTAACTGTACCTACGTGTAAATGATATAATACAAATCAATAGTAAATAATGACGATGAGGCAGAAGAGAAGGGGCGGCAGCATGCGACAGGGATGACCAGCTGTTCTGCACGGCAATGCTGCATCTGCCAGCTGCACCTGCGAAAGCAATCAGGGTGGAGCATCAAAAGTGTCATTTCTCTCTCTCTGTCTAGCAATCAGTACTGATGTTACAAAAAGTACACTATTTACATTATTAACCAGGAAATGTAGTCAAGGCGTTTCTGCAGGACATCAAACACTGACCCAGTTTACTGGTTAAACCCTAAACTTAATTAGCAAAAAGACTGGGCATCTGTGCAGGACATCAAACACTGCAGTTTGCTAAATTAACCAGGGAACGTGGTCATGAGCGAAAAGACTGGGCATCTTTGCAGGACATTAAATGCTGTGATTTGCTAATGGACCCAGTTTACTGGTTAAACTAACTCTACACTTACGATTAATGACAGGAAGCTGAGAATCCCTATGCAATCTCAGGCAGGTCACATTTTAACACCCACCGTGGGTGTTAACACTCCTGTGGATAATGTTCATTCTCCGGGAATCCTCTGAGAGGCACACAGCTCAAGACGTTCCACAAGGTAATTCATACACAGTCTCGGACTGTCTCTGCAGGGTTCTCAAACCTCCCCCTTAACTTAAGGTATACATGTATGTACAGGCCCTGGACATACTGTGTCCTGTGGGGCCAACGGGCGAGACGTCAGGTCTGCACCCACTTCACCACTGCCCTGTCTCTCAACTGACTCAGAGATTATGGGTGTGGGTTCAAACAGCACAGGAAGGACATGTCCCTGATTAGTGGTACATGGACACACATTGCAGGAACGTGCAAAACTATCTATTTCTTATCCCATCCCTGGCCAGAAAAAGTCAGCTTGGATACGGCCCAGGGTCTTCCTTTTGCCAAGGTGACCTCCTGAGGCTGAACAATGACCCCATTCTAACACTGCTAGGTGGTACTTAGCGGGAACGACAAACTGCAGTCGAACTTCGCCCTCGGGTGTTTGTGATTCACGGTACAGCCATCCTTGTTTGCGAAGGAACTTGGCTTGACCTCCCTGTGAATACTTTATCACTCTACCCTTTTGTTTCTTTCGCACGGCAGCAAGTGATGGGTCATAGTGTTGTTCTTGAACAACAACTTGGCTACACATCAGATCTTGCTGAGACTCAATGGTCACCGGGGTGACACAGTCTGGAGCCTCACCCATGGCTCGTGTTACTGCAGCTGAAGTCTGAGTAGCATCATCTTCGGTGCAACTATACTTGGCACCGGGAATATTGCCTATAATAAGGTCAAATAAGGGTTCTGGCATGACAACAGCGAGTGTCGTACCAGTGTAAAATGGAGATGCCACCTGGATACGTGCCTCAGGGAACAATCTCACTGATCCATCAATAAGGTTAGCTTGGATCTGTCGACCTGTGTACTCCTGATGCCGAACTAGACTCTGCTTGACAGAACTACCTGAGGAACCAATGTCTCTTAGGACCTTCACAGGAATGGCTCCCACAAACCCTGGCTGAACAAGGAAGGCACTGTCACCTGTGGGAGGGCCTGTGGAGGAAGCAGCTAGCCACTGATTAGGCTGCTGAATAAATGATGCAGCAAACATGGTGCCCTGAGAATTTGATATTTGAGGGGTTGTACTCACTGCCTGGGGAGATGGAACATTGGCCATCTGTGGAGGGGGGTTCACTGTTGCTGTGGGACTAGTGAACTGTGGGGAAGTACCCGTACTGGTAGGGACGTGACCACCGTGCTGCTGCTGAGGAATGAAGGCTGCGTTCACCTCCTGCCTGCTATTCACTGGAGCTGGTGGTGAAAAGGACAGTCCCGATGGTCGGTTGCGTGGCTGATACTGCTGCTGGTTAGGGTACCTGTTGTACCTCTTCCACTCAGGTTTCTGAGTGTTTTGCCCCTGGTCCTTCCTCTGCAGTTTTGGACCTTGGCCATTATTCTGAGAATGGCCTTGTTGCTGGGGTTCAGTCTGAGACGGTTTCCCAGATTTATCAGCTTTCCTGTTCCAGGTATGCTGCTTGCGAGTTTGATTCCCGTATGCAGTGAAAAATGCATCAGCCTTCTTCCCCATTTGGCTGGCATCTCTTACCTGGCAGATCTTAAGCTGAGCCATAAGTTCAGTAGGTCATGACTTTTCTAGCTGCGTGCGGAGCATGAGGTCAATTATCCCCTCACGAGTGGAAGGAGTTTCATCTTTCTCCATCCACTCATCTAAGTAAGCAGTAAGCCGGTCAAGAAACTGAACGGCAGTCTCTTTTTCCTGTAAACGTGCCCTCATGAACTGACTCTTGGCGTCTTCAACTGTGAGTCCTTAAGCTTTGACAAGTGCGGCCTTCATCATCTCATATGTGAGATTGTCTCCACGACTTCTGTGGAGAATATCGAGGGCAGGGCCCTAAAACAGGCTAAGAAACTGAAGCCGCTTAGCTGCATCATCCAGCTGATACAGTTGAGCCATGTCTTAAAAACGAGCTATGTATGGCTCGATTCGCTCGCCATCTTTGTATGGGGGAAGCTTGATGTGTGGGGTCGCCATAATATATGCAGGGAGAACGCTCGTGGAGCTTGGGCCAGCTGCACCAGATGTGTCTGAAGCCAAGGAATCTCGCTTGAGCTTCAGTACTTCAAGTTCATGTTTTTCGCGTGCTTCTCGCTCGGCACGTTCGTGTTCTCGTTCTCTCGCGTTGTTGTAACTCGTATTGACATTCTCTCTTTCGTTCCTCACGCTGTTCTCGCTCATGTTCTAACTCGAGTTCGCGTTGTTTTTGTTCGTGTTCGCGCTCCTTTTCGCGTTCCTCACGCTGAATTCGATGCTCTTCATGAGCATCATTCTCGCGTTGCTGTTCGTAATTAAACCAAGAGAGGACAAAGTCCTTAATTTTCTCCGGATCCATAAGCCCCATATCTTTGGCTTCCTGTACATAGATGCTGGTAGACATGATGCTAAATCAATCTAAGTAAACTAGCGACTCAGTACTAACTGCAATTTTTTCAGAGAAAGATGCCAATAATCGAGAATAAAGAATATAGGCACATGTAGAGTTGTATGGTATGTAGGAGGACTGCTGGGCCTTGATAGCAGGCTGTGAAGCCTATGCCCAGAGTCGGACACATAAAAAAAAAAAAAAAAAGGTTAGTGGTGACCAGTTTTATCTAATTAAACTGGTAAAGAAAGAAAATTAAACAAACAACTGACTGTCAACTATTACATAAATTAATAGAACTGAATCAATAATCACCAGTAAGGTAGTGCCTATAGACTCTAATGATAAATACCTAATATTGAACGAGTGAGTATTATCTCGTGAATAACTTTAGAGCTAGGAGTTAATATCCTGGAATGAGGTTGCCAACTGTCACGGGGTTTTTAATGCATATTGCAATATTTAAGGATAATTATTCAATAATACTGAGAACAGGACAATGAATTGTCTTGTGAAAATCAAGCAATGATTACTTTATGCCAGCGTACTTTGCCGATTCTCTAAGGACGAGAATTTATGAACTTTCTCAACAGTTCCAGCAGAGACTAATTCCTCACAATTGCTGTCTGTTAGTACTGTTAGCCTCTGGAGAAAGTGACTTCACCCCTGAAAATCAATAATGATAACAGGTTCTTGCTGATGCATTAACTCCTGGTTGCACAACGGATTTTAAGCTTAATACAAAAGGACTGGCCTAAGTACCAGTTATGAATAGCAAAGTGTTTATGCAAACTAGGAGCTATAAGTGAAATAAGCTTAATGTGGAAAATAAAACACGAGTTTACATTACATGAAGCTCAAGAAAAAGAACTGTTAAATTTATTGATTACAATAAAATAAACTTACATTACATTTCAAAATGAATTCAAAATAAGGAGATCGCACTCACTCGCTCACTCAAAAGCTAACTCTTAAACCTAGGAAAAAAACGAAAAGAAAATACTGGTCAGAAAAGTGGACAAAGCGGATGACTGGGCGTCATTACTGGAGGGACACTGCACACGCTAAGTCTCTCGCCAATCATGCTAGGTGGGAATATGGCGGCGGTGGGAACTAGGCGTTGTTGAGGAAGGACACTGCCACACACACTACCTGCTTCCGAGGCGTACAAATCTTGACTGACTTCATATCGTGAGAGAGGCGAGTGTCGAACCACATCGCTAACGGCTAGAATGAGCGAAACATGCCCATAATAAATCGCTCAGCGAAAGTGCTAATGTCTCGCACAAAGACGATCATTTATGACACAGTGAAAAATTGTTCTGAAAACACTCCCAACCGGGTGAATACGTAGCGGTTGACTGAGTGATAAATTCTGGGATTCCACTAGAATTCGCGGTTTCCCACCAAAGTTGATGTCACGAGTTTATTCAATTACATAATCGCGCCGACTCGTGACAATGATGACTGATAACGCTGATAGTGAGGTTGAGGGACAGTGAACAGCAAGATCGTGACAAACTTATACCTTATTCAAAGGTGGATAAGGAATGTTGTGTGGAGGCTGCTGTAATGAAGAATGAACACAGACTGATAGATGGACTGAGAATGCACCAAAGAACAGCATAAACAAGCAAGAGACAGTCAGATACACACCAAAATATTTCACAACACAACATATATGAACCGTGAAGTAGTGTGAGTGATTGGACATTCGTCAAAGCCTGTGTGTGTGTCTGTCTGTCATCACCACAGCGTTGGCAAATGCGAAAATATGAAACAGTTGCTGGAAAAACTGTACTCGTTTGTGCTGAAAGGCTTTTATGGGAAGGACTGTATTGCTCTTGTCATCATCATCATCATCATCATCACCCAGACTGCATTCCCACAAAAGACCGGAGTGATACAGAGTCCAGAGAGCAGGAAAATTAGGAAAACAGGCAAAATATCTATCTGATTAAATGAATCATACTCATCCACCTACATAAAATCAATCAGTTAACCATCGCATAGCCGAAGAAAAATGAAACGCCAAACCATTGTTATATATTCTTCCATACAAAACTCTTCCATCCAGCTCAATCCTCTGTCATTTTCCTAGCCTCATTAACCTTCAGTCTCGCTCCCACACATACTCATTTACCATATCTGTCCACCTCCATGTTTTGCCAGGCCTTCACCCACCTTCATGTTTGCCATTCATTTCACACCCATTATCTTCACATGACCATACCGTCTAAGCACGCACACACTTCAACTCTGAAATTCGCAGTCTTCCTTCCTCCACATCTTTCGCGAATCACATTAATTCTAATCCCCTCCCCATTCCTCACTCCATACACATTTGTCATTAATCGCATTTTCACTGATCTTACTTTTGATAAATCATTTGAATGCCGCACCGAAGGCCCGTATGATAATGTCGGCCCCAAAACGCCTCCATCCAAGATTCTCGCAGCAACCACACTCAGCTCTCTGTTTCGTATCAAGGCCTTCAAAGCACCATTTTCATTCTCTGTCATATATGAAAAAAAAAAAAAAAGTGTCAGTATGAAAGCGAAAAGTGAGATTCAGTAAAAGTCTGCTACGCACTAAAAATCTGAATACCCCTTTTGTTTTTTGGCGAATTTGTTAGTACTGTAGTTATTGTCATGTTGTCCTAACGTGAAATAAAAGACTGAAATTTCGACAATTTTACACACACACACACACACACACACACACACACACACACACACACACACACACACTGTTTCTGTATTTGTCAATCTATGTATCCATCTATCCATCTGTCTGTCTATAAAATTTATCTTTATATTTGTGTGTGTGTGTGTGTGTGTGTGTGTGTGTACACTTTTGGTCTTGCTGGTACTGTATTTAATCTATTTGCAGTGGAGCTACTTAATGACTTCGTTTTACTTGGATGAAAGGAGAGTTCTGGTAGTTGTGTCAGTAAGTACTGGGACAAGGCTTCATTCATCAGGGTTATTGTGCATCTTCGTGGAGCGTGGTGTACATCAGAGCAACATTCCGTCCAAACATAATTCGGACATTACATTTACTGAGTTACAAGTAGGTAATGTGGTGAGGACCGAAAATATGCTGCCAAATGTTTCCGCGTGTACTGGACCGTAACTGTAGGGATGGACAGTTGCAACAGAGTAAAGAGTAGACGGATATGGAGCATCGTTCTAATGAAAAATTAATAATGACAGGGTACATGTCAAGAAGGAAGATATGGCAGATGGGAGGTTAATGTGTAGTGAAAGAAGTCAACCGAATATTTTAACATTTTGAGAAGGCGAGTAAAAATGATGTGCTCTCTCTCTCTCTCTCTCTCTCTCTCTCTCTCTCTCTCTCTCTCTCTCTCTCTCTCTCTCTCTCTCTTTTCCATTTCCTGAAGGGGTCTGAGTGTGTGTGGCCATTGTGCGGGACGGAAAGAGACAACAGCCAAAAATGGAGAGAGAGAGAGAGAGAGAGAGAGAGAGAGAGAGAGAGAGAGAGAGAGAGAGAGAGAGAGAGACGTAACTAATAACCGTGATATAAAATCATTGCATTGTACCTTATATGTAATTATTGTATATAATATTAGTCCATGTGTCACTCTGCGCCTGATATTAAACCTACTCTTTGCTGTCTGGAATTTTAATGTTATCTTTTTTATGTATGCGCTCGCGAGGGGAGAACGGGGGTTGTTTTGGTCGGAGTGTGTGTGTGTGTGTGTGTGTGTGTGTGTGTGTGTGTGTGTGTGTGTGTGTGTGTGTGTGTGTGTGTGTGTGTGTGTGTGTGTGTGTGTGTGTGTGTGTGTGTGTGTGTGTGTGTGTGTGTGTGTGTGTGTGTGTGTGTGTGTGTGTGTGTGTGTGTAGGGAAGATGGAGGTGAACAAAAGAACTGAATAATTTATGTACAATTTTAAACAAAGTTGGTTGAAGACTTAGCGAACAGCCATTGATATAACTTATTGAATTTGAAAACATGATGTCAAGGGTCAAGGTCACTGGACAAGGTTATATATCAACCTATGTATATGGATTTTATCATAATTCAAACAGCCTTGCTCAGATTATACCCAAGTTTGGTAGAAGGCTTGTGGGTCAGGCACTGAGTAAATGAGGTGTTTTTAGTACAATACATCAAAGGTCAAGGAAACAGGGCTAAGTCAACTTAAAGAGTTTTTATTCACTTTATACCAAATGTGGAAAGGATAGTGATATACAAGAATAAAACTATTTGTCTTTGAGAACATTCAGCCAATGTCAAGGCTGCAGGGAAACAGCAGAAGCCAAAGCCACAGGGCACAGTTAAATGAGATAGTTATCTGATTTGAACCAGATTTGGTAAAAGTGTTATGGATAATGCTAGAATGAAAATATTCACTTTTGGTAGCAATAAGTCAAACGGTGAGATCACAGGGAAAGGTCAGTTTTCGGCAAATGTATCTGTGTGAATAAAATAGCCAAAGTAGTTTTAAACTGATTAAAACGATGATGGATATGTTTAGGATCAACCAAGATGTGGACTAATAGCTTTTGAGAAAGATACACCAAAGGTCAAGGTCACATGGCAGGGTCAATTTAGTATCTTTTAGTGTACATTAAACACTGTAAAAGGGTTCAGACGAAAGCAAGGATTAAGATATTCGATTCCGAGAACAATTAATCAAAGGGCAAGGTCACAGGGAAGGTGATAAATTCCCCCTATGACCTGTTGGAAGGAGCAGGTGTTAAGGCCAGTTCACACAAACTAAATCGCGGCCGTTTTTTTCGCCGATTTGCGGAAAATAAAAAAAAAATGCCGATTTTCGGCATTTCTCCCGCAACGGTGTTCACACGGACGGGGACTGCAGAAGCAGGAATGCGGCAACAGTGCTTACAAACAAAGACGGAACCCCGTACTCGTACTAGGTGTGCAGCTCTTGCATTTGCACTTTCCTGCTTCAGATATCCCTCACAGCCGCGATTTAGCTCTTGTGAACAGGCTTTTACTGTCACTCAGCTTTCCGGTGGCTTCAGGGGCCGTACGCATAAATTTTCTTTACCTTTAACTTGTTACCTTTAACTCATACTTAAATACTCATAATTTTATACTCATGCTCATATCAGATACATCCAAACTGGAATGAACGTTAAAGTGAGACTAGTAGTAGTGGCGGTGTAAACACAATATGTCGTATTCGTCTCCGTTCCCAGAGCTTTGCCTTGTTCAGTGCTTCCATTTAAATCGGCCCGGCTTCTTTCTCCCGATTTCGGCAAAAAAAGACCGACATGTCGGTCTCTCCATACCGGCGAAAAAAGCGGCCGGAATTTCTACCGGGATGCAAATTCCGGCAAAAAACAACCGCGATTGTGTTCGTGTGAACCGGCTTTTACGCTCCCTGTATGCTCCTTCTTAGTAATTTTGTCATCGGTGACATTGACGTCAGAGGCAACGGTTCATTAATCGCTATACTACTTTAACTTGGCCTATAATTTTGTCCTTTTGCAGTTTATTTCGCTGAGCTCAGGGACAGAAAAAAAAAAATACTGCGGACCTACATTTTTTCCACAGGACTTCTTGATTAGCATCATATTCTAGTGCCAGACTGTTGCTACAACTCACCATTGAGGATGGAAGGATGACAATTTTAGGCCAAGTTAGAGTAAAGAAAGAGAAGATAAAGAGTGAAAGACTAACTAGGAACGTGTATGTGAGTGAGGCGAAGGGGGAGAGAGGGAGGAAGAGACCGAGGAGGAGATGGAGGGATGGAGCAGATAGGTGTCCGAGAAATGGAAGTGTAAATTGGGAGGAGGGCAGCGAAAATGCAGGGGACAGGGCGACATGGAGGCGATTTATCTGTGGCCACCCCTTACGGGACTGAGGCGTCTGGCTATAGGCAGAGAGACAGACCAAATCCTGGGGAAATGAAAGAATAGCATTCGGGAGCCGAATTCGAATTACCCGCCAGAATATGCTCTTGACCAAGTCTAAGATTCTGGTCATATCTTGATACCCTGAAGGTTTGATTTTGATAGCTCAAGCCGTTCATGAGATACAATGGTCCTAAAGGAGGGCGAAGAAAACCCTTGACCTTTGGCAGCCATTTTGGTGACTTTGACCTTTACCCCGAGTGCCCATTTTCGAACTCGTCCAAGATTTTTGCCGTATCCATGAAGGTTTCATGTTGATAGCTCAAACCACTCATGAGATATAATAGGAACAGACACACACACACACACACACACACACACACACACACACACACACACACACACACACACACACAGAAAGAGAGAGCGGCAGGCAAAAACATTATCACTCCACCTTGTAAAGGCGGGCGATAATGAATTATCTGGTATGATCATAAAAAAGTGTAGGAAGTGTAGTAGGAATGTGTAGGAAGGGGATGTGGCAACCTAAGCTGCCAGTTCGTACAGCGGGCAAGTGGGAAGGTTGGTCTCAGCGGCGGACGGTCACATCTCACGGGGTTTGGGTGCTATTACGAGAAGTTCCAATTTCACGGGGCAGCTGCCTGCCCGCCCACTTCTTGCTACATCCGTGTGTGTGTGTGTGTGTGTGTGGTTTGCCACTAAGATTTTTTTTTCTCCTTTAATTGTGGGAAGGAGGGAGGTTTTTGTTATTTCTACTGTATACTCTTCTAAAATCTTTTGCTCTCTTTTACTTTTCCATCATTTTCTAAACATTTTCATATCTTTACTGGTGCCTCATTCCTTTTCTCTCTCTCTCTCTCTCTCTCTCTCTCTCTCTCTCTCTCTCTCTCTCTCTCTCTCTCTCTCTCTCGTTTTATGAGATTATTTTTCTTTTCCTCGTGTCTTTTATTCTGGTTTAGCTTCGTGCGGTGGCGCTTCCATCCTGCCAGTGATCCTGTGTCACTTATGTCTTCCATTACTATTATATATTTCTCAGTGGGTAGTTCTCATGTTTCTGTGATGGATTTCGCAATAATTTGGATTCGCTCTTATTTTTTTCTGAAACTTTACTTTTTCGTTCTTTATACTCGTATTTTTTAAAATTAGTGTTCTTGATACTGTGTTTAGCATTTATTTTTTTAGGGCAGTGATGGGAAAAGGCTAGAATCGTAATATCCGATCCAGTTTTCAAAGTATGCTCTTTCTGTGTGTTTCGTCATCTGTATTTCCCTATCTCTTTTATTGTTTTATTTATTTGTATATATATTTATATATTTATTTATTTTTGCTTTCCGTTTGATTAGCTGTTTACATGTGTTCAGGGAATTCCAGTTCCTGTATTTTTTTTTTCCTCGCTCACTGTTGAGCAATAGTAGTTAGAATTACGTTTTTCTTTTTCTTTTTCAGTTTATTCGATTTTGTCAGACATTTTTGTTACTACTACTGTACTGCTATTTCCTTCTTCCTTTATTAATATTATATTATTATTCATTCTTTCAAGACTTATAAAGATACACATATACATATAAATGGACGTAAAAATACCTGTAATAAAAAAAGTTAGACTTGAAATAAAAGGTCATATAATTCACTGGTATTATACAAGAAACCAAATAGATAAGATGTCAGATAATTAATACAAATTCTTTACACAACGCAAGTACAGGCAGAAGATAAAGGGCTGTAGTACTTAATGATATGTGATGAAAATTAGGATGAAATGGAAACAAAGTAAGCTATTGAAGGTGAATATAAGGAAAGAGAATTAATACGAGGGTAAGTGTTAGAAGTGAATGAGAGGTATGTGTGAGGTGTAGTAGGTAATTTAAGTGTGAGCAGTGCGCATATTGAATGTAAAAGAGGGAATATTAACGAATGAGATTGAGATGTCAGCCTATATCTCATTCTATAGGCCCGGACACACTTGCCTCTGAACATGTGACCCCCACAAGGAAACGAGACTCAGGGGCCCATCCAACGTTCAGACTAGAATACCATAGCAGCTCTAACCCGGTGATTCGTTTCATCTCGTAGGTCACTTTTCGAGCTAGTGTGGCCGCACACCAATGCAAGCTCATCACAGTCACCCTAGTGATTTAATATTACCAATCGCTTCATTTTCTTTTTCACATCATGGTTTCATTCACACATAGCCATTCACTTACTCTCATTACCAATATTGTAATAGCGCTAA
The DNA here is from genome assembly GCF_032717465.1 of Coenobita brevimanus. Lineage (NCBI taxonomy): Eukaryota > Metazoa > Arthropoda > Malacostraca > Decapoda > Coenobitidae > Coenobita > Coenobita brevimanus. The sequence goes on from NC_136959.1 coordinate 11,649,133, forward strand.
ATTTAATCGCGCTTATATTCCCCCTTCTCCTCTATTCGTCTTGTTTGCATCATTGGGACAGAAAACATGGTGATTGCTAATAGTCAACAACTTCTGTCACACTCGTTAATATTACCGGGTTTTTTAATGTTACAGGCCGTATACGATCCAGCCTTACCATGCCTGGGTTATCGTTGTGTATATTGCCAATTTCTTTTCTTATTCCTCCTCCTCCTCCTCCTCTTTTTCTTTTTCTTCTTCTTCAATGCCGAAAGACGGAACTGAAACCATAGAGCTATCTTACTCTATTCTTCCCCTTACCGTGCTGAACCCTTACCTTAAATCATTCTCATCACACACATACACGCACACACACACACATACACACACACACACACACACACACAGATGCCTCCTATGTTAGCTACTTGCAAATCATTAGTTAAAAAAAAAGAGGTTTATATCCTATTAACAGAACATCCACACTCTTCACCACCATCTCCACCTTTACATCCTTCTTCACCATCACCAACACTGCCATAACATCCACCACCACCATCATCACCATAATTCACCACCACCACGACCGTCCACTTCTCTACCACAGTCTACCACAATCACCACCACTTCTCTGACCTTCCCTGCTCCAACACAACACACCTCCCCGCATCTTAAATACTCTGCGAAAAGTGCGTCCTTGTTCCATAATCTTCCTCTTCTTCAAACGGTTTCTCATTATTTTTTATGCAGGTTTACAGAACTCTCTCTCTCTCTCTCTCTCTCTCTCTCTCTCTCTCTCTCTCTCTCTCTCTCTCTCTCTCTCCAAATATTCCCTTTCTCTCCTTTCAATTCCTCTGCTTCTCTCCCTCCTCCTTATTGCCCCGCTCTCAACCCTCCCTCTCGCCTCAAGCCTCGTCTTTCATTCCTTCTCCCTCTGTCTCTTCTTCCCTCTCGTCTTTTGCCCCCTCCTTATCACTCCCTATTTCTCCCTTCCCCTCTTTCTCTTTATTATATCTCCCTGCCTCTCCTTCTCCCTCTTCCTCTCCTCCTCCCTGCTCTCCTCCCCCAGGTCTCCCTTCCCATGTAATTAGCTTCATTAGACTCCACTCCGTGTTTTTAATGAGTTCTTGGTGCAGCTTGACAATACCACTTCCTCTCTCTCTCTCTCTCTCTCTCTCTCTCTCTCTCTCTCTCTCTCAGTGATAGTTCTAGTAAGCGATGCAGCCGAGAAAACTGTAGAATTATACCAGGTGGTAACGCGAAGCACTAAAACTTAGGTATGTCGGTAATTATTAAAGCTACAGCAGATCTACACACATCGCTGGAGAGGTTGTAGAAAAATAATACGTATTGCTTAAGTGATCCTTCTCAAAATTTGCCATTATATTGCTGAGGGGGGGAGAGAGAGGAAGGACGAGGGTGAGATGGAGGGATGGAGTGGGGAGGTATATGAGAGAGGCAGGGGTGGTGAGCAAGGAGTGAAGTGACATTGGACAGGGCGACATGGAGGTGATTTGTTTGTGGCCACCCCTTACGGGATTGAGACATCTGGCAATAGATAGATAGATATTGCTGAACAAAGCCAGAAGCGCCAAACTGACCTTTAAAAACTTACTCAGACACTGTTAAAGCTACAGCGGACTTTTATCTTGGGAAAACCAATGGGTACGTAATATATGTTACATAAGATAATTTTCTTTCAAACATCGGCAATATATGGCTGACAAAAGGCAACAAGCGCCCCTACAGATTCAGTATGTTTCCATATTAGTGTTACCATCAGAAGAAAGTAATAAACATAGGAAAGATCTCTCGTCGTGAAGAAATTACTGAAGGATGTATATGTCACTTCCACTTCATAAAGCCTCCCCTGGATTGAATAAAATCGTCTGGTAATAGCAATAATAAAATACGTAACGCATTATCAGGAGGAAGGGTATAAAACAAACGCAGACTTAAGCTCCTTGGTGGAAAGCTTATGGAAAAGTAGCCTGGTATGTATTACTGTACTTATGTGCCTTGTCTTCCAAAATTCTCCATTGTGATGAAAAAAAAAAAAAATGCTGAATTGAACACTTCGACTGCGGTGCTTTGGAAATTATTTTAGCTACAACAGAACTACGCACATCTTTGGAAATTTAATGGGTTTGTAATGAATGTGACTCAAATGACCTCAAAATTCGCCACCCTATTGCTAAAAGAAGCCCCCCAAACGCAAAAGTGAGCTCACACACCGCAACTCAGCCAGAGACAGGGCGTGTGTGCTGGGCATTCCCCAGGCCCTGTCTTCCCCCTTACCTTTACTCAAGACAACCACCACCAACCGGGCTACAGCAAGGCCCGGTCTCCTCGAATTGAGGAATCATCAACAACAACAAGCAAAAGTGAGCGCCAAAACTGTAATCTCGGAAGACACTGAAGCTACGGTAAATCTACGTACATCAGTAGAAACATATTATAATAGTAATAGGTGTTAGTCAACTAGCTTTTCTCAGTTTTAGCTACCATACTGCAGAAAAAGCCCCCCCGTCCCCTAAATGAGAGTGAGAAAAACAGAGAGAGAGAGAGAGAGAGAGAGAGAAGCTAAAAATTATTTTCATCCTTCATCTTCTCATATACTCTTTCACTGAAAACCTTGCATCATCCGCATATGACATTTTCAGGGTTCATTTTGCATTACGTGGATTACACGCCAAATCATTGCAAATTGGTTCCGAGGCAAAAAATTTCCAAGTAATTTACCTTAAATTCAAATGTATTGAAGGCGAACAAAAGTGCTAGAAAATGAAACACTTGGCAACTCACTGTTCCATCTTGTGGTCACTCTATGCACGCAAGAAGCTGCTGAGTTAGTAATCATTCTTTGGCATTTTTTTTTTCTTTCCATTTCATTTGGCTGTGGAAAACAAAGTCCACTTGAAAGCTAACCAAAATCTGCTTCTGGAAAAGTTCTTAGATTTTAATGGCATTGCAAAAGTTTGGACCCTTTACAGTGCGAATGCATTTACATTATATTTTATGTATTCACACTGAAAAAGGTAGTCATTGTTTCGTCGTTTTAATCCCTTCAGTCTAGTGACGTGCATTATGGAGCTATATTAATTTTGCATCCTTCAGAACTAACTCAGTTTTAAGGAGACCTTTTGCACTGAACATGTAAATGAATGATGCGTATTACTACGTCTCCAGGGGGTTTTGACGAGGAGCCTGCTCGTGGTGGCACTGTGGACATTGGGTGTGGCAGCTGCAATGTCCTCCTGGAACCCAGACTTCTTATTATTCTGCACCATTTCAAGGACAGGGCGATGGTCTGACCCAGGTGAGGCACTGTCTACCACATGGGGACAGTGAATCCCTACACGGCTTATGCACTATACTATGCTTGGAGGAGGGGTCTTCTTGGTCAGACAGACTGCTACTGCACAACGACACTAACAACCTCTCTAGTCTTAAAAGTCTCCCCTAAGCTAAATGGTTATGAGGCAAGTTCTTATTGGGAACAACTCATTTTTACAGTCTTTTTGCATTTGTTTTATTCTTTTTTGCAACAATTTACTTTTCATTTTTCATTTCTTTCATTTGATAACACAGAGGAAAGCATTAATTAATATGTCATATATGAAGTAAGCGAATAAAATAGATTATTGAAGAGGAAATGGGTCAAGAACGAAAATGCTGATCAGGTGGCGTAAACATCCAAACCAAAATATTTACAAAATTAAACGTAAAATGGTTAAGAGTTGAATTCTTCCTTATGGCTGATACCTTTCTTTTTCTTTTATGTGAGGAAGAAGGAACCAAAGGCTGAGCCCACAAAACACTTACCTTTAAAGAAAAAAAAAGCAAAAACAATACAAAAGAGAGCCAAATTCAAGATCCATTCGAGATGCCTGGACACACTGTTTTTGAGACTGGAAATCACAGGAAGTAGGAAATACAGACAGAGGGAGACAGTTCCAGAGTTGACCTGTTGCATAAATGAAAGACTGGGAGTAACGGTTAAATCTTGCATTAGAGAGTTGCACAGAAAAGGGATGAGAGCTTGTCGCTAGACGGGTGCTATGCACCAGTCGTAGAGGTGGAGGGATGCAATCAGACAGTTCAAAGGAGCAGTGACCATGGAAGTAACGATAGAAGAGAGATAGAGACAACAGAGTGGCGAAGAGACAAAGGTTGAAGGGAGCCAGTAAGAGGAGGAGAGTTGATGAGACGAAAAGCCTTTGACTTTACTAAGAAGAGCTGTATGTGGGGAGCCTCCCCACACATGAGGGTTGTACTCTAAACAGGGACGAATAAAACCCCTGTATAAAGTCAACAACTGTGCAGGGGTAAAGAAGGTACGGAGTCGGCTTAGCACACCTAATCTCCTGGAAGCAGATTTTACAAGAGATGTAATATGATCTTTCCAAGATAAGTCCCAAGTGAATGAAACCGCAAGCATGTTCAAAGATGATGCAGGATTTTGACGGGTTGATTAGTGTAAAAACTGAGTCTTTGATGCATTAAAAACAAGATTATTTTTTCCTCAGTCTGAGATACGAGACATGTCAGACATTAGGTGTGCCATAACCTCATCCCTTGTTTGTTGAAGTAACAGCTGAGATGGACGCTGCAGAAACCGAATGGAATCATCAGCGTACGAGTGGATAGGGATAGATCCACAGCTTAGAAGATCATTGATGATTAAAAGGAAGGGAGTTGGTGATAGGACAGAGCCCTGAGGAACACCACTGTTGATAGATCTAGGAGAAGAACGATGGCCGTCTACAACAACAGCTATAGAACGACCAGAAAAGGAGCTATAGATGAAGGCACAGATAGAAGGATAGAAACCGTATTAGGGCAGTTTGGTAAAGATTTATGCCAGACTCAATCGAAAGCCCTTGAGATGTCAAGTGCAAAGGCAAAGCTTTCTCCAAAGTCCCGACAGGAGGATGACCAGGAGTCTGAAAGGTAGGTGAGAAGATCGCCAGTGGAACGTCCCTGACGGAACCCATACTGACGATCAAAAATAAGGTTGTGATAGGAACGATGCTTTAAAATTTTTCTGTTAAGAATAGACCCAAAAACTTTTGAGACACACGATGTTAAAGCAATTGGACTATGGTTAGTGGGTTGGGAATGGTCACCCTTCTTTGGGACTGGCTGAATGGGAGCAAACTTCCAGCAAGAAGGAAAGGTGCAAGTTGAGAGACACAGGCGAAAGAGTTTACCTAGGCAGAGTAAAAGCACATGAGCGCAGTACTTGAGGACAACAGGAGGGACTCCATCAGGCCCATATGCCTTGTTATTATTGAGACCAGTGATGGCAGAAAATACATCAGCTGAAGAAATTTTAATGTCAGCCATGAGGAAGTCAGAGGGGGGAAGTGTTGGAGGAACAGCATCGGAATCATTTAAGGTGGAATTGGAGGAAAAAGTCTGAGCGAAGAGATCTCCCTTTTCAGTAGAAAAAATAGCTACAGAGCCATCACAGTAGAAAAGAGGAGGGAAGGATAATGAGGTAAAGTTGTTAGAAGGGTTTTTGGCAAGGTGCCAGAAGGAGCGTGAAGAATTCGAGTTGGAGAGTTGAGAGCATTTAGTTTGGATGAAATTATTTTTAGCAGAGTGAAGAACAGACTTAGCACGATTCCAGGCAGAAACAGAAGCAAGATGTGATTCAGGGGTTGGCTGGCTCTGGTACCTTTTATAGGCCCTCTCCTTGTTGGGGACAGCATTAGAACAAGTGTGATTAAACCAAGGCTTTCTTGCATTAGTCAAAGGGTATGAGAAAGGAATGTATGCTTCCATGCCCAAGAGAACCTCTGTAATGCGCAAGGCACACTCAGATGGCTCCAGGCCATGGAAGCGATAATCATTTAAGGTAAAATCAAACAAGTACTGTCTGAGGTCCTCCCAATCTGCAGCTCCAAAATAGCACAGATGACGTTTCTTTGGACGGTCCACAGGCCGTAGCGGAGCGATAGGACAGGTTAAGGTAATAAGGTTATGATCGAAGGAGCCCAACAGAGGGAAAAGATTAACAGTGTAAGCAGAAGGATTAGTTGTAAGGAAGAGGTCAAGTATGTTGGAGCTCTCTCCAAGGCGGTCAGTGATCTGGGTAGGGTGCTGTACAATCTGCTTTAGGTCATTAAAGATAGAAAAGATGTAGGCTTGTTCACCAGGTGGATTAGTGAAAGGAGAGGAGAGCCAAAGGTGGTGGTGAACATTGAAATCTAGAATGGAGAATGCAGAGAAAGGAGAAATGGATGGAATGTGTTCCATCATAGAAGTAAGATAGTCGAAGAACTTTTGATAGTCAGTAGAATTAGGAGATAAGTAAACAGCGCAGATATATTTAGTCAGAGAATGACAGGAGAGCCGAAGCCAAAAGAGTAGAGAATTCAGAATAATCAAGTTCAGGAATACGAGAGCAAGATAGGTCGTTGCGTAGATATACGCAATAGCCACCTTTGGCTTTGAAATGAGTATAAAGAAAGTAGGAGGATACAGAGAAGGATTTGCTGTCAGTTGCCTCAGATAGCTGAGTCTCTGTAAGGAAGATAAGGTGAAGTTTAGAGGAGGGGAGGTGGTATTCAACAGAGAAAAAGATAGAGGAAAGGTCATCAATGTTGCAAAAATGAAGTGTGTCAGACAGTGGTTCCAGGCACCTCATAGAGTCGTCACCGTGAGAGTGGCGGATGGTGGGGGCATTTATGGTCCACTCCCCCTGGGGACTCCGAGGCATGATTTTTGTCCGCCATTTTTCCTTTTTTAATTTTGAGAAGGAAGTGTAGTGTGTACTGTGCATGTAGATTGGTGTTGATAGTTAGAGAAACTTGTATTGGAGAGCATGCTGGCTTACTCTTTTGTTACTGAAACACAGAAAAAGTTCAGCAAAGGGGGATGGTCAGGAACTAGTCCCGTTGTTGCAGATGTAACGAATATTTTTCAAAAGTTATAAATCATCAGTTATAAACTAATGTTGATAACAATTTGTGGAGCCAAATTGGCTTAAAATTACAGGAATTTTTCCATACAAGTATATGAGTTTCAGATGGTAGCCAGCAAACCCCAGTGCACAGGTAATGGTATCAGTATCTTGGAAAGTTTCCAAACATTCAACTTCCTGAATTCTGAAAATCTCTCTTGTGAGCTTCCGAGATACCCTAAATTTCTCTAAAGCAAGAACGGCGCCTGGCTATAATGAGAACGGTTTTACATGACCTGAGCACCACAGGAGCCACTGGTTCAACAAGTCTTGTTCTAACAGTAGTCTTCCAGTTCTTAATACAGCTCCTCCATGCCAAACATAACTGAGACCAACAGTAACAGTAGAGAGAGGCGAGGGCACACCGTACCCGTCTGGGCAGTCAATGTCTTTTAAAGTTCCCATTTTCCTCCATAGGGGTAGAGTATTCTAGTGCGAAGCACACATAGGATACACAGTGGAATATGAAAGACTAGTGTATGTGAAGAACCAAACAGGTAACGATGGTGGTGGTGGTACAGTTAGAAGCACACTCGCCCTGCAGACCAAAAGCCTGGGCTTAGTTTCTTGGACAGCTGTGAGACCAATGGGCAAGATCTTTCTTACTCCAGCCAATCTGTATCTAGGACGGAAATAGAAACCTGGATTGTAAATGTGACATTTGTCTATCATAATCCGGCGGAAGATTCTGTTTTATCAGACTGATTGGTTGATCGTACCTTTGATACTCGTGCTGTCGATATGCATAATCTTGAGTTCTTCTTTCGTAAAGAAATTAGTTTGCTTGCCAGGCTTACATTACAGCCAAGATTTTACATTAGAACTAAAAATGATTATTATAGCTTAACTCAGAGCAATTCTGAACAGAAATAATATTCTCTTGTTCCCTTAGTTTCATGGGAATAGTTCAATTAGCATTGTCGATACAGGACCAGGCGGGATTTGCATGGTCAGTTGTACTTACCTGAGGGTTAACTGCACAATGCACAGCAGTCCTACACGCACGTCATCTTCAGCCCCAATTCTCCCAGGCCCTTGGCTCATATTCTCGTCTGGTAAGGAGGCTCCTCATCACTTCTTCCCAAGCGATTTATTTTTGGATATGGCTGGTTAATATCCCCCTGTACGTTATTTATGCAGAGTATGGTGATATTGGAAGAATTTATGTAACAAAGACAGTAAGGGGCAATAGACAAAATGAATCGCTTAGGAAAACGTGTTAGGGAACTTCCTTAATCAACGAGAATGCGGCTCTTAACACTTGCAGCCAGCAGTAGAGACCATCTCTCGTTCCCTGACCCACCACTGGGGCTTAGAGGCAAACACGCTGACCTGAACCTTGTTCCGAAAGAGAACCCGGAAGGCAAGTGAAAACAGCACGTGTACATCTGCATGTTAACTCCCAGACGCCCTGTAGTATGATGTACTCGCCATCTTTCTGTGTAACAGTGCCTCTTTGTACACAGACCAATTAGGCTGATTTTTCTGTCTTTGTGCACATTGCTTGTTGTACTTATTATATCACTGCATATTATACCACAGTATATATATTATAGTGTGTACCACAGATTCTAGTGAGAGAAGTTTGCCAGATAAATTCGTCTTGGGTTACGAAAATTATCAAAGCAGCTAATTTCATTCCATTCATGCTTCTTTGCCACCTGTCTTTGTGTCACTAAATTAGTAATAAAACAAAAACAACAACACTGAGCCCATCTCTGATGCTGGATTTGAATTACAGGTGGTACTGAAATGTATGCTTGAAATTGTTGAATCGTTGTCTATGAATCTGGTAGAAAAGTAAAAGTAATTATTTTCAAGACTAGGATGATAAGCAAGAATCTGCAGACTTGTTCACTCCAGTCATCATTGAATAATATTTGGTGAAATTTTTGGAATGGATCATTCACCCACCCAGCCACTCATCCACCTACCTAGTATAGTGTGTCTCAAGCAGCAGCAGGATCAGTCAGCAATTATTGGTATAGAGACAGACACAGCATCGTTTATCAAATCTGTAAATTTATCATTAAAAGCTCAAATAAGTTTAAATACTAGAAACAGTTAAATAGCTATGACTGAAAAAAATGACAAAGAGAGAGAGAGAGAGAGAGAGAGAGACCTGGTGACCTGGGTACACAACCTCGCAGCTGGTATAATCCCGAGTTCTCCCGTAACCCTGCGCCTAATGAACCACTTCACGTCCTGGTTCTCATTAGCACAACCCTTTCTTTGCAGTATGCAGCCTATTATATCTTCATTTTTTTCTCTCATTGTTTTCTTCTACACTTTCTCTTAATATTTTTTTTCACCTGTTTCTCTTGCTTTTTATTTTTTTTACACATATAGTCCCTTTGTTTCTGTCTTATTTCCTTCTAGAGTCTCTCCATTCCCCATCTCTTCCTTCCTTTCTCTCACTTTCCCGTTGCCTCGTTTTTCATTCTACCGTTTTATGGGTTCACTTTTCTTCCCTTTCCCTAGAAGATTTTGCCACACCCAAATGGGTGGCCAAATATAGTGCCTGTCCCTAAGAGAGTCAAGGGAGTCATTCACTAACTCACTGAGTAACTACTTTCTTGACGAATGGGGTTGACGCCTTATCGGAGAACTGTTAGGAAAACGAAGTTTTGGACAATTGTACACCTCCCCACCAGGAGAGGTTTTAGGGAGGGTGCGACCCTCAACGGGCGCCCTCCACAAGGGAGGCGGCCCTGGGTGTCCCACCCAATACCACTAGACATGACCCTTTTTTTTTATTTTTATTTATTTATTTTTTTTTTTAGGAACACAACTTTCCCACAATGGTAGCGCTTCACTTGCACCAGACTAAAAGCATGGTAGGATCCCATGTGCCGCCCCACACTTGGAGGGGGGCGGCCCTCGGTGGTCTGGAACAAAGTCCTTATGCACGGCCAAAGATTTTAACCAGAGATCATAAAACTGTGTATACTGATAGATGTTCATTTCCGCCACGTTTTGGAAGGGTGGAATCACCAAGGGTTGTCTCTTACAGGGGAGAGGACAACCCCTGTGGATTCCAGCAAAGCCATGATGCACGGCCAGCGTTTTTAACCTTGGAACACGCAACTGCATACTTTATGCCTGACTAAGACCCGGCCAGGTCTTAGTCAGGGTACGAGCCCCAGTGACCACCCTCCACGGACCAGAGGGAGGGGGAGGGGGGCCGTGAGGGAGAATAATGTCATCCATCCATCCATCCATCATCCAGGCCTATGTTTTCCCGTGAGGAGCGTAGGAACTCGGGGCTAGGCAAGTTGGTTCTGAAATTGAATAAGAGAGTGACCAGCCTCACTCATCCCTGAGTGGCATTACATGAGCAATAAACCCCAACCACCCCTTGGATATAACATACACAGGCTCAATCCGATTGGAGCACCTTTACCCACTAAATTACCAGGCACCATAAGTTGGTTATATGGTTACCACTCAGCGTAGTAAATGGTTTCCTGGTGTACAGGAAGCCATTTGGCTTGTCACTCAGTGTAGAGTTACCCGTAAGCAGAAGGAAGAGGAAAGAATGAAGGAACGAAAGACAGAAAAGGAATGATGCAAGAGAGGAACGGGCAGACACCCAAAGCAGCACTACATCGAGTGAGTGGATGGTGAGCGCCCTCACCTACCATCTATGTCATGGTTCTTTTCACCCAAGAACATTAAATTTTGCTCAATGTTATGATTTTACATGGGTCACGTTTTAGACAGAGTTAGACTCAGAAGGCATGGTCATGGCCTATAACACAGAACATCAAATTTTTCTTGCTTGTAGACGTTCTCTTGGCCACGTTTTAGGCAGGTAGGCCCCTGATGGCCATCCCCAGATAGGGCGGGGACTGCCCCCAGTGGGGAGCGCGCCATAGTTCTTACTTAGGCACATACAGTTTTCCACAGTAATCTATCTTTACCCGGGCCGCCAGAGTTTATAGAGGGTGGGACCCTTGGGGATCGCCCGGCTTAAAACTCAGTATACGAATATGTCAGTGAACTCATCCACATGACACGATTTCTCCCACCCCTTCTCTCTCTCTCTCTCTCTCTCTCTCTCTCTCTCTCTCTCTCTCTCTCTCTCTCTCTCAAATTTACCATAAGAATGGAAGATAAGTAAACTAGCAAGATTCGCAAACCAAAATTCAGCGGAAATGCTTGGCGTGTTATTCGAACAGTCTTGCCTTTGCCTGCAACATAGGTCTTGTCCTGGATGAGCTAATTTATCTAGGCTGTAAACACGCCGCCAGCCCGCCGTTACACACACACACACACACACACACACACACACACATAGCAATTTCGTTTGACAAAGCTTTTAGTAACTCTTATTATAACAAATACACTGGTTCATGTCATTAACATGGTTTCCAGACTCATGTCTTGTAAGGCATCTTTCCATAATCTGGTTCCCAACTTATTTCTCGTTTTTCCCTACCCACATAACACTCTCTTTCTATATCCTTCCCAACATCAATGCATTTTTCTTTGCCAGGTTATTTTTTTTTCTGTCTTTGCACTTAGTAGTAGTCTTCATTCGCTTCCCCTCGTCGTTTTCTCTCATGGCGGGCCTTAAGATCTTATCTGCTGGCTTTCCTTCAGTACCAAAGTCTTTTTCCGTCTCTCTTCTATCACATCAACGTCTGTGCATAGCCAATTAAAGGATCCAGTTTCGTCACTCTTCTCTCATTCCAAGAAGTAGAAATTCTCAGTGGTAATTACTGCTTAACCAGCTCCACATTCAAGTCTTACAACTTTTTGCATAATCCACTTAAAAGCTTTACTTCTATCTCTGTATAAGTTCACACAGTCATGCACTCACAAACCTTCCATTCCACTTTGCTCTACTTGTCTCTTCACCTCCACTTCCTTCTAAACCTCCCCACTGTTAAACCCTTTTCTTCGACCAGTTTCAAGCCATTCCCAGACTTCCTTTTTAACTATTTTTGTAAATCACTCACCTGATTCAGCCGTATTTACTGTTCATCTTTTCAAATATTTCGTGGAAAATTTCCTTTCGCTTCCGAGAAATCAGCTTCACCTCATTTTTCTTTCAAATCACGGAGTCTTGTTTTCTTATAATATTATTCATGCTTTACGTCAGACCAAAACAATAACACACTACAATGTGGGTTGCCATATATATATATATATATATATATATATATATATATATATATACACAAAAGTTTAAAAAAGATTATGGCATTACGCAAAGTTCTTTTATATCATGTCTTTTTTTTTTCTCACTTAACTCCAACCACGATCCTGAAAATAAAACAAGATTATTATTATTATTATTGTTTGTTTTTTTGTTTTTTTCAAAGACCGCAACAAGCGTGGCCACTAACTAGACTAACATTTTACTTTGTCCTGTGACATAGACTTTGGATCAACAGCTCTCAATATCGAATTGCTGTACTTTATTCCTGATGTAAGTTAACGCTTCCACCAAATTTGTTTGAAATTTGCATACTCTAAACCCTTCCGGAAAGTTTGATTAAAATGGGATAAAGACTGTTTCAGTTAAATTGTTACACACACACACACACACACACACACACACACACACACACACACACACACACACACAATAATTATGTCAGTGAAGGAAGATTGGTAGGTAAATGGAGAAAGACGAGCGATAGAGAGAGAAGTGTGATATAAGAGATGACCAACAGTGACATTATGTTGTAGAGACAGCTGACATGATGTAAACAAAAGATGACGAAGGAGAAAGGGGCAAAGAGAGTGGAGGGACGAGGAGTAATTAAATGTGAAGCTGTTACGTGAAGGGTGAGATGAAAATAATGTAAGATATACAAGCTAAGGAGAAAGGAATGGATGTAGAGAAAGAGAGGGAAGAGGGAAGAAAGGTTGGTGAGAGAGGAATAGGGTGGAAAAACATAGGTGAAGAGATGGAGGTAATGCAGAAACTGGACGGTGAAGTAGTGCGAGAGGCAACGATACAACTCTGAAAAAAAAAAAAAAAAAAAAAAAATAGCACAAGAATGATGGAAGAGAAGAGAGTATTTGTGTGGGAAAAAGGAGAAAAGATGAGAGAGAGAGAGAGGGGGGGGGGACCATAAAATCAGAGCATGATGAGGGAAGCGAGAGGTGGGGATGAAGGAAGATGATGGAGGCAGGAGCAGGGAGGCCACTAGGGAAGAAAATTTAGGAAAAGGAGAGAGAAAAAAGAAGGCGAGAAAGTAAAAGAAAAAAGAGATAGAGAAAAAGATGAGATAAAAAGGGAAGGGAACAAAATTGGAGACTAGAAAAACAAGAAAGAGGTGACTTGATGGTAGAGGAGGATGTGAGAGACAGAGGAAGCAAAGAGATATGGAAGGAGGAAGAAGGAGATATAATGAAACTGAAAATTTGAGTGAAATGCGAATATACAAGGGGAGAGAGAGAGAGAGAGAGAGAGAGAGAGAGAGAGAGAGAGAGATAGCAAAGCAAATGAGATGAGGAAGAGGAAGGACGTGCAAGAGAATAGATGTAAAAAGTGCAAATAAACGGATGGGAAAGAGAAAGATGAGAAGAAGAGTCGTATGAATTAGGAAATTTAGAAAGAGAGAGAGAGAGAGAGAGAGAGAGAGAGGTTATTTTTATGTTAGTTCATCAAGTATCAAGTATTTTATATCTTACCCAACCTTCCTGATCTCTCTCTCTCTCCATTGTTTCCCTTACATTCTTGTTTTAATATTCCCTTTCACTACTCTTGCTTTTTTCTTCTTCGTATACCCTTTCCTTTAAGCTTCCTCCTTTCTCTCTCTCTCTCTCTCTCTCTCTCTCTCTCTCTCTCTCTCTCTCTCTCTTTAGTTTAACCGCCTATGGACTCCCATTCTTTTTCTTGTTCCATTTTTCCCTTTGCCCACTTTGACTTCCATTATCCGTCTTTCTCTGCCTCATCAGATCTCTGAGTCTGTTCCTTCTGTTGCCTTTCCGCCTCCATCTTTTGTCCGTTCATCCTCCAAGTCTTTCGCCCTCCTTCCCTCTTTCCCTTACTTTCCTCATCATTCCCTCCCCACCACCTCAGTTCCCTAATAGCTCATATCTTTCAACTGTTTTTACGGCCTACAAACGCTGCTTGTTGAAGGAGTTGGAAAAAGAAAAATAATCTTCCTGCACTGGGATATATCACAAAGCTTTTTCTCAGCACAAAAATATAAGAAAAAGTAAGATTCATTGCTGAATGCCGAAGAAAGTCAATGAAAGGGAAGCTTAACTAGAACTTTTATTGGCAGTCTGTGTTCTGTAATTTAGTTTCGCATCGCCTAGCAGAAGCGGTGGATGAGAGGAGAGCACTGGAAAGGAGACTGAAGGAAAAATGTTTTCTCTGGCAAATGAAAAAAGTATTAATGAACGTGTAAACGGATAAACAAATAAAGGATTCAATGTTCGATTAAAAATAATTTCACTGGTGTGAGGAAAACCATACCGGTTCATCAAATGATCGAGATTCCCCGATTAGCGTGTGTATGCACCTGTTTTATTATTATTATTATTATTATTATTATGATTTTACTGGAAAAATACATTGCAAACAGGAACACACACCACCCTTCATACTGTATTTTTCTTTGTGGGACTATCCAGATTTAGTGCGTGTGTGATAGTACGACTGAGAATAATCAGGCATACACAATGAAGAAAAATATCTGACAAATAAATGTGATCGTTTGTATTGCGTGTTGAATAAAGTTACTAATAAAACTTAAATATACCTAGAGTCAACAAAAATCTATCCGGCTTGATGAGATTCAGTGAAATAATATAATAAAAAACTACTGGTGAGGAAGTGATGTTGCGGAAAAAGCTAAGGAATTGAAGAGACACGGGAAAGGATTCGACAATCGTGGAAACTGTACTTCTGTTCCTGCGTCTCCTGCCAACCAGTAATAAATTATTATTATTATTATTATTATTATTATTATTATTATTATTTCTACTACTACTACTACTACTACTACTACTACTGTACTACTATTGTTATTATCATTGGTATTATAATTATAATTATTATCATTATTATTATCAACATCATCATCACTATTATTATTATTATTATTATTATTATTACAATTATTTTTATTATTATTATTATTATTATTATTATTATTATTATTATTATTATTATTATTATTATTATTATCATCATCATCATTACTGTTGTTGTTGGTGGTGGTATTGTATTTGTTTATTGTAATTAGTTTTAAGTAAAAAGATAAAAGTCTTCATGGTGGATGATTATACATATTAGATGGAGCCAGGATTCCAGAACTTGGAAGTAAAGCAAATGGGATTGTAGTCGTTTAAAGTGGGAAAAATTTTGATAATTCTCATGTTAGTTTTTTCTCTACCTCACGCCATCTTTTGTTGGAAAATTTGTTCGGTAAAATTCTGAATGATTAAATAGAATTAGTAACCACTGTACAAAATCCAGGCAGAGAAGCATTGTGCCACTACACAGTTAACAGTAAATGTGGCTTAAGCAAGTCTGAGTTGTCAAAATAATTTTGCATAGTCCTTAATCTAATCATGGTGGAACTGCTCATAAATCAGTAGCGAACTCGATAATTACACAAACTTTACAAATTCGTGCACGTGCTTTTTTGCTATGGAGACAGTAACAACAGCATAACATTAATCAGTTTCTCAACTCTGCTAATACTTTGCACAAAAATGTGATAAAAACTTTCAATTCAAAGAGCAACGTGATGAATGAGAGAAGACAACAAATAAAAACAGTGATTATCCTCTCTTTCATTCTCTGTCTATCCCTCTTCTCTCCTCAACAGTTTCTACTGCATCACACATTCACGTCCTATATTCCTTTGTTTATATTTCCTTACTTTACGCCTTAGTCTGCACCATTCTATTCAGCTGCCCTGCATCTTTTTACCCCCTGTCATACACTTGTCCCATTCCTATCAGATTTACTTCTCTCGTTTCATCCCTCTCACCCTTCCATCCTCTAAATTCTCCTGTTTCCTACACCCATATTCCCAATTCGTCTCGTCCCATCACTTCCCACACAGCGCGTTCCCCAACTCTCTCTCTCTCTCTCTCTCTCTCTCTCTCTCCATCCTTTCTTCCCTCACCCCCTTGTATCAATTTCTCTCAAAGAAAAAAAAAAAAAATGTGGTTCTCTTTGTCTTCTCTGGATAAGCCGCGTCAGTCCCCCGGCAGTGGGACAAGACACTGAAAGAATTCCCATTACACGGTTCAGAATTTCTGGGGTAGGGGATGAGGAGGGAGAGAGGCAGGAAATGTTTGGGATGGGGGAGGGATGGCACTACAGGAAGAGGGAAGGGAGAAGAGGGGAAGGGGCAGGGGTGAGAATGTAGGGAGTGGGAGAGAGAGGCTGTGAGGTGGGGAGAGGTGAGGCGCTGCGGGGAAAATATTGTGTTGTTGCAAAGATTGGATGCCGACAGGCGGAAGTTGCGACGATCTCTTGTTTATGAATCTTGTGTGTTGCTGTTGTTGATACTCTGCATTATATTGTGTTCTGTATCTTCATGAGAGAGAGAGAGAGAGAGAGAGTAACCCTCTTTCTCTCTCTCTCTCTCTCTCTCTCAATAACTGTTTCTCTTTGCAGGTCTTCTGTATTTTTACGTATCCGCTTCTTGACCTGTCTGTTCATCGGCCTGCTCATAGTTTTTTTTTTTTCCTGACGGTCTGTCACTGTGTTGTGGGATACAAGGCGTGTGGCAGAGAATAATTACTGATTGCTGCATTTTCACATTTAATCTTGGAAAGCTAAAGAGCATATTTTTGAAGCAAGTAGCTGCAGCATTTTTGTCAGCTGATGATGGAACCTCAAATGGCTGACTGAGGTGTCGGTAAAGCCGATTGAACTGTTGCAACGGCTGGATATATTTTGAAATCAAAGGGTTATAGAAATGAAAGTGTGGATGATCCTTTGTTGCAGTAGGAGTTGAGTTATGCAAGAAAAGACTGGGATTTTGCAATAGACTATAGGGTTACAGTGTTAAAGGAATGGATTACTCGTATAATGCTTCTGGTGCACCAGAATGTCGAAAGAGCGAATCACAGTTTTGTTAACAAATACGAATGTTGTTGGTATCGTAGTAGCATTGTATCAAATGTCCCTAATGAGGTTGAGAATGGTGCGGTGTCTGGCGTGAGGCTCCTACACACAACACATCTCCATGCCAGAAGGAACCAGACTATGAAAATATGAGGGCTGTGCATAAAGATAACGAGCGAATTAGGAGTTTAATCAGTAAAGTTTGTGGCCGTGTTGATGTGTGCGGCTGTTCTGTCTGCTGTTGTTGGTAACCTGGCAAATTTGACTTGGGTAACAGATAAGAGGTGACAGTGACAGCAGGAATTCCTTGCGACAAAATTAACATAAAGAAGAGGTAGGCATTATCATCAATTTCCGATGTTCAGGATAATATCATATTTGTATGTTCTTGTCTTTGCCCAGTATCCCGTACACATTATCACTCACATTTGCTTCCATCTTTCCTTGTTTTGATCACACTTAGTTTAATACAGTATCTTGTTTTATTTCTTAAGTTTGTGTGATCTATCCAACTGTCCTCTAGCTTGTTTTCTACCTACATATTCTTCACATCTTCCCTTTCACATCTCACATCTGTCCATACATTCATTAGTGCACAGTTTTATTTTCTCCTCTCGCATTACTGACAATCTTTCCTTTTATCAAGAAATCCGCGAGTCCATACACATCTCATCATCACACGCCTAAGACTTCCCATCAATACCGTATGACCATACTTCTCTTTACTAAAACATCCATGAAATATAGATATCATGCCAAGTTTCTATCCCAGCACCCTTCACCACCTCAGTCCTCTTATACACACACACATCCCCATCCCTCAGTCTACCTCTTTCTCATTACTTTCTCTCCACATTTTTCATCCATACACTTACCTTCCGCGTTGGATAACATACATACCCAACTCACATCTTCACTCTTTCCATTTGCTACAGTATTTTTTGTTTCTCAACACATATTCCTACAGTTTCCCCTTCTAATCCTCTACACACTTTCACCAACTCACACATTTCTGTCCCGCCACTTATCTTGCACCTTCATTTACGGTAAAACCAAACTGCTCCCATCACAACTACCCAACAGATAAGCGCAGTTTGCCTTGATACAAAACAAAATCTTTTACATTTAATTAGCCTCCTTAAACTATTACAGTAATATTAACTTATCTTTAAACAGATGAAGTGTATTGCTGTCGTTATGAATGCCTGAATATTCAAGTGGGGCGGAGGAAAGTCTAGGACGGATGGTGTGTTTACCGTATGATCATTTTTGTTGCGTTATCGGCTTGAACTACCCCTGTCACCGTGACTTGGTACAGATATATACAGTACAAACTTTAACTGTTAGGCGAGAATTTAGAGACCAGTGTTGCATTACACACATTACATAGCTAAAACACAGGACTTGTCGTCCTAAGATTGCTCTAGATACTCCTGTTGTTTAAATACCAAAGAATATGAACTTTTTGAGGGTAGAGAGTATAAAACTATTGAAAAACTATTAGCATTGGAAAAACAAAAAAACGCATTCCCGATATTGTTTTCAGGTGAATGTTTAACCTACTGTTTCAACCATTGCGCTACACATTGGTGTATATAGTTTACACAGCACCAGTAATGGCATTCATAACTTCCCTAACCCGAATATGCGTTTCATATTCGGTGTAATACTTAAATGCCATGCCACAGAGGAATCGGGGATAACTAAAGAGGTGTAACATAATGGACATCACATGCAATATTTCCTAGTCTTCGGACAGGATGAAAATTCCCAACACCTTTGCGTTCCACAGTGTTAAATATATGATTCTATGAGCAGAAAGGAAAAGAAATGGTCAAGGCGTCAGAGCAAGCAAATTAAGGAGTTGGCTATAACAATCAGTTTATGCAGTTGTCTGTAATAGCTGCATCTCCCGTTACTCCTTGTATAACACTGAAGGAGTGTCAAGGTAGAGTGTGGTAGGCATGGTGGCAGCCACAGAAACAAACGGGTTAAACTAAAGTCAGTGTGTGTGTGTGTGTGTATGTGTGTATGTGTGTGTGTGTGTGTGTGTGTGTGTGTGTGTGTGTGTGTGTGTGTGTGTGTGTGTGTGTGTGTGTGTGTGTGTGTGTGTGTGTGTGTGTGTGTGTGTGTGTGTGTGTGTGTGTTTTGCAAGTATCGCAGAGATTTTTAACTGTTCCTTCAGAGGAAAGTATACAACCTTTAAATACACTTCCGTTCATTAAAGGAAGTCATAATCATCATCATCAACATTACAATCTATATGTGATACTAAAATTTCCAAAAAGCACCCGTTGGGTTAGCAGCTACTATGACATTAGTTATAATAATGGCAATGCTAATAATGATCCATCCATCCATCATGCAATCCTAAGTTGCCCCATGAGGAGCGTAAGAGCCCTGGGCTAGGCAAATTGGTCCTGACATTTAAGATGAGAGTAACCAGCCTCACTCATCCCTGGATGGCATTACGTGAGCGATAAACCCCAACTACCCCTTGGATATAAACCTTCACCGGCTCAATCCGATTGCAGTGCAGTAATTACCCACTAAACCACCAGGCGCCATAATTTGGTTATATGGTTACCACGCAGCATAGTAGATGGTTTCCTGATGTACAGGAAACCATTTGGCTTGTCACTCAGTGTAGAAGGAAGAGGAAAGAATGAAGGAAAGAAAGACAAAAGAGGGAGTGTAAAGTCACTCGTAGGCAGAAGGACGAGGAAAGAATGAAGTAAAGAAAAACAGAAGAGGAAGGAAGGAATGGAGGGAGCAGAGGAAAGGACAGACACCCGAGACCATCACTACACTGAGTGAGCGGATGGTGAAATGATACTAAGTTTATTAAAAATAAGATTAACAAGCAAAATCGAGATACAGTATCGATAATAACAGATATTGTTGGTAATCAACGATGGGAGAAATTTTAAATATCATCAAAAATCATACCCAGTGTCACTAGAAATCATATACAGCACTAACTGATCCTTCATCTCAGTTATCCCCCCATTTTCTTAACATTTTCTCTTTTTATCAGTCATTTGTTCTCCCAGTCTTCAAAGAGTCTTGATGTTTCATAAGTGCGGTATTAACAATATTATTTCCACTATGTCAGCCATGGATGTAGATCTTGGGGGGATGAATCCCCCCCACAACTGAGCCACAGGGATATTTTACTTATTAATTCCCCCTCCCCTACAGTTCAAGCAGTTCAGAATATATGCAAAATTAAGCTTACAGTTACCCTTAAAATATTTATATCTTTTAAAATAAAAAGGTATGTTTCTAGAAGTATTTAAGATCACTGAAACAACAAAGAATATTGTAAACCTGAAAGTAAATTGATCCTATGTATCAAGCTAAGCTTTTAAAATGAGCGTCAGTGTGAGGCTGGAGAGGTGCCAGATTTGGCTGTAACATTTTTTTTTTTCAGGTTCTCGCACTATCTAATTAGACATTTAGTTCCTGAGGTATACGTGCCGTCCTATCAGTTCATATCTTTTGGTGGTGGCCGGGTGCAAACTAACACTCTGCAGTGTTAAATGTCATATTCCCCCTCCCCCAAACTCAGAAAAAATCTGCACCAGTGATATGAGCCATGCAATTGTATATTTCTCTCTCTCTCTCTCTCTCTCTCTCTCTCTCTCTCTCTCTCTCTCTCTCTCTCTCTCTCCAAAACAACGACCACACCGACTCTGTACCACACTGCCACCACACAACTTATCCTCTCTCCAACGCTACCATTACAACGCTTACTCCACAGCAGTATCACTACACTACCGACTCCGCCACTTTCATAACACCACCTATTCTCCATGTCACACTACCACCACACCACCGAATCTCTATACCACACTTCCACCACACTACTTGCTCTCTCTCTCTCTACCATACTATCACCACACTATCTACTTTCTGTATCAGACTTTCACCACAGAACCCACTCTTTCTGTCACACTACCACCACATCTTATTCCACACGATCATCAAAATTTCCCTACTCTAGCATATCCTAATCAGCTGCCAGATAAAAACACACAATTACATCAGTAATCACTTAAACAAACTCCCATTAGCACCTCATTAGAACCTGCTCACAAATTTCCCCACTTCGTTCAATGCTGCATTAGGAAATGTCATTATGCCTCAGTAATTATGTCACCATCCGCACTTAATTCAATGGGGCCAGCAGCTGTAATTTGTGTGTAGGGCAAGTAGCTGGCTGGTTTGATTACTGCAGCGGCAAAATGTGAATGATTCTGTTGCCACACAGAATTCATTTAGGAAGAGGCGTGGGAGGATGTCTGTAGTTTGTGTAGTGATCCTGGATTATAGATGGCGTGTTTCCAGGGTCAGAGCTATGCAATCGGTCATTATCTCATCAGGTCTGAAGACAAAAATTATCAGATTTTATAAATAAATATATATATATACTGTATATATAGATAGATAGATAGATGGATAAACAGATATAGATATAGATATATATAAGGAAATATGATGAATAGATATATCAGGAAAATTAGTTTCGTACATAAGGAAGGATTTCAGCCTGACCTTCTGTCTTTGCTTGTGAGGACAATGGGAGAAATCGAATAAAGTTCGGATACAGAAAAAAATGTCTTTTTTTCAGTTAAAACGTTACCTTCCTATAAAAAAAGATTTACACCTTGTTTATACACTCTCACTCATGCAGTATGTTCGTAGTACTTGCACTACACACGTCAGGGCTGTTCAGAATAGAGTGATGTACAATACTAACTTAATCATTCACAAACCAGGCGCCCCACAAACTTCAGAAGTAACGAAAGGTAAGTTACACCTCATTAATAATTTTCCTGACACAAACATCACCTACTGTTTCACCCAGCTCTGCCAGTTACTTCTCGTGGTCACCTGAATTAGACATCTACCTCACACGCCTGCCTGAGACACCTGCCCCACACGTTTGCCCTGGACTTGTACCACAAACTCCGCCCACAAAACATTCCTACACACTTCACACAGACATCCGCACCAAATACCTGCCTCACTTGCCCAACATACTTGCCCTATGAACCTGTAACAATCACGTGCCACAGACACCCGTCAAAGACATCAACTTCAAATACCTCCCCAAGAATATTGCCATACACATTGCCAGAGACTTCCCACAGACACTTGCCCCAGATATCTGCTTCAAAAATCTACGGCACGCATCTTCCTAACACATCACCCTCAGAACATGTGCCCAGACACCCGTCCCCGACACCTGCTCAAGACACCTGCCACAGACGCCGACACAAGCGCTATCAGACACCTGCCTCGCACAGCTGCCACAGACACTCGCTGCCTACATATGAAGCTGACGGCAATGTGGCTACTCATTACCTCGGACATCAGGTTACATACTGAAAGACAACATGTAGTAACAGCATCTCTTATAGAAATTCGTTAGGACCAAAAAACTCCAATTGCGGCTCTGATATCAAATATATCCCACAATTCTATTCAGTCACATTTGTGAGTACTAAAAGGTAACTCCGTTGGATGGCCGTTTTGTAAGCGAATGGCATGGAAGGCAATACAGTAATTTTGTCTCTGAGTTATAGCATTGCAATATTCCTTGGTGGAGCCTGGATATGCTTGGATCGAATTAATATGTATAAATTTAGGCCATGGGAATAAACTCATAACCAGGGGCGTACCTGGAGATTTGGGGGCCCGGGGGGCTAAGTTCTTTGCGGGGCCCCCTTCCTGGAGGGGGCCCCGCAAAGAAACTCAAAACTTATCTAATATCTCAGCCGGGATTGTCGGGATGATATATATATATATATATATATATATATATATATATATATATAAATTTATATATATATATATATATATATATATATATATATATATATGTATATATATATATATATACATTTTTAATATTAATAATAAAGCTTATAAATTGTTAAGGCTTTTGGGACCCCCCTCTATTGGGGGCCCGGGGGGCGGTTCCAAACAGCCCCCCCACCTCCCCTCCTTCAGGTACGCCACTGCTCATAACTCCATCCAACCAGATGCTGTCCGGTAGCCAATGCTAGCAGTTAAAATGAAAGAAAAGGCGCTCAAACTGCGGCACAATGGATGCGGGAGTTAGAAAGAAAGCTTTGGATTAGTTCATGTTGACAAAAATATTCTGTGAATATATATATATATATATATATATATATATATATATATATATATATATATATATATATATATATATATGACAACGGAGGAAGGAAAAACAAATGAATTATAAAAAAAAATAATCCATACACCAGATTACTGATGTCCTCTGTTCATAAAATAACAGTAACAGTTAGATCTGAACAGCTGTGGGTCAAAATCCGGAGGGAAACAACTCCGGGGAAGCGAGCTCCAGTGAGATGCAGTTCGGGGAACTAAAGAATCCCGACAGGCAGAAGCTCCGCAACGTGGCTGAGCGACACCCAAGTCACGAGCGCCACCAGACGCCCGCGCAGCACGAGAGAAGGCACGAAGAGGCGGCACCACGGACTATATAACTATCTCTCTCTCTCTCTCTCTCTCTCTCTCTCTCTCTCTCTATATATATATATATATATATATATATATATATATATATATATATACATTATATATATATATATATATATATATATATATATAAATATATATATATATATATATATATATACATTATATATATATATATATATATATATATATATATATATATATATATATATATATATATAGATAGATATATATATATTACATACCAGTTACCACTGGACTGCGTCGTTGACACCAGTATATATAATATTTTTCCACTGACCCAGGTCTAGTGATTAGCGTGGAAACAGTGACAAATCACACTGAAACAGAAAATAAGATGAACTGGTACCAGCAACCTAAACAACCACAACTATTCCAACAAGACAGTTTGAATGAGTGAACTAATGTCCCTGTGTGATCATTGCACTGCCCGAGTAAAGTGTGACAGGTTTCTTGGTGTCGTATTTCATGGCAATCCCTGTGCTGGAGCAAATTATACGAGTTCATTATGTTCCGTGAGTGAATGTTCAAGTTGTTACTTCTGTGTTTTTATTTACTGTAAATTATCAGTTATTTTCTTTTAACTTTTTTGTGTGCATGCATTCTTCGCTTTCAACGAGTTTTGGTGCTAGATATTCTGATGTGAAAATACAGGCTACGTTTGCCCCTACCCTGTTTGACGCCAAACGCCATTGCTTAATTCACTTCAGTTCAAAAGTGTTTATTGGCAGAAAACACACAAAAAGTATTATTTGACAAATAGCATAAAGTCTGATATAGCAAATTTTGTCAGTAAGGATTTAATGCCCACTGGCATAGGCTATATTTCCTCTTAGTCCTCACTACTTTTGAACTAAACGACAGGAGGCAGTAAGTGGATTACCGCAAGAAAAAAAAAAAAAGGTAAAAGAAAGAAAACAGTGCAACACGCAGTACAAAAAGACCTAAGAGTACACAGTGGTTCAGAGTGATGCATGATTAGTTTTACTGCAGCAAGAACTAGTTAATTTTAGCTTGCATACCGAAAATCTCTGTCTCTCTCTCTCTCTCTCTCTCTCTCTCTCTCTCTCTGTATCAACTGAAAAATGGTAAGGATGTATTTCAGCTTCTTTGTTAATACATTTGGGGAACACACAATACCTAAATCATATTTAACTTAAACCAAAGATACACATGTTGTCATAATAAACCTGTCTCAAAAAAGATAAATAAATAAATAAAAAAACTCAGTCATATGACTTTTACAAAATTGGTAAATATCATTTTTTAGCGTTAAAGTATTGAAGAAATCCTGTTTTTACTCTGAGAGGGTGTTACCAATCCTGGAAGCAGCGAAGTACTCCCACTTATCAGAATTATTAGCCTGTAATATTTTCTTAGACTTCTGCACGGTGCTTCGCATGCCTGCAAGACTGAGATCAGACAACCACCACAGAGGTCAAAATTATTAATAACAATGTGGTGTATAACATTGGTGTCATCACCCACTACCCTCGCACCGCATAAAACCCTCAACATACAAGGGATAATTTCATGGCACTAAAAATTTTCCCAGCACCAACACCACCACCTGGTCCTCGCGCCTGCCCCAGACAAGAGAAGGTGCCGGAGGTGTGGCCATCCAGCAGTTTAATAATATAATGACAATGTGTTAGAGTCATCATCTGTGCGAGCATTCAGGGAAGAAATGAAAATTCAAGTAATGGCCCAGATAACAATTAAACACTTGAAAAAATATTCATTCTCATTTGTGCGTAATGAGAGGCAACCCTGCCAGATGACCCTGTGGTGTGGGAGCGGCGTGGAAGGTAATGGCGTAATAATGTCTGTGTTGTAACCGCGGGACAGCATGTTGAGGCACATATTAGCAACTAAGAAATTTGCTCTTTAGAGCTTATATTCCTCATAGGAAAGCTCCCTGACCCAAAATATTAACGATAATATTTGTCACTGCAGTATTTACCCATTCATTCTTGGTAAAAGCGTGAAATAGTTACATTAACTTTGACAAATTAAATTAACGGGAATGCACTTATATTTTCAGCCAGATACTGTGATTTGCACGGGAAATGATATGCGAGTCTGACATATAATAAATGCCACCACCATTACTTGTAACGCTTCATTGACACCACTAGTATATGGGTCCTAATTAGCGTGCCGACAGTGCTAAATAACACACACACACACACACACACACACACACACACACACACACACACACACACACACACACACACACACACACACACACACACACACACACACACACACACACACACACAGACTACTAATTCATTCTCACTGACATAGTGTCTGACTCATTAAACACGTTTGTAAACGATGCTGCTGTGGTAATAATGTATCATGTTGCTGCTACATAACTGAATATGGGGATTATCATTCATCACCACTATATCTGTATTCATCACAGTCTGCGCCTTCACTGATTTTAACATAACTCACAATCCATTATTATTTATAGTTAACGCTTTGTGCATTGTCCCATTACCGTATGTATATCCGGATGGGACTGGTAATTCCTAGTTCAATGCGGAAGTAAATGAGATGAGAATTCGGAGACATACACGCAGACAAGTTTAAGTAGTAATTGTGTGAATGTGAGCTGGGGTGGATGGCGTGATTGCAGCTGACCTGGCATAACACTGAGTGGAGGTAGAAAAATTCCTTTTTCTTTGAGACAGAATAACGACAAAACAAAGGATAAAGGGATACTCGTAGCCTTTCATAACGGTGACATATACGTTGAGTTTAATTAGTGGAACAATTTAATTTGATTGGAAGAAAACTCTGTAATAACATCCCGAGGTTCGAGTCAAAGAATTGTCAATTTTTTTTATAATATATATATATATATATATATATATATATATATAGATAGATAGATAGATAGATAGATAGATAGATAGATATGCAGATACTAAAATGAGCAAAAGACCATGATAACGAAATGAAAAGACGTGTTACAGTCGGATGGAAGCTTTCGGTAAACACAGAGACATCATGAAAAGTAGTTTGCCAATATGTAAGAAAGGAAAAGTATATAACGAATGTATAATTCCAGTTGTAACATACGTTTTTTTTTTTTTTTAATGCGAGGAAGACGGAACCAAAGGCTGAGCCCGCATGAACGTTCCTTCCAAGAAAAAACAAAATAAAACAAAAACAATACAACAGAGAGCCAAATTCAAATTCTATTCATTTCAAGATGCCTGGACACACTGAGTTTGAAACACTGGGGATCATAGGAAGTAGGAAATACAGACAGAGGGAGATAGTTCCAGAGATGACCTGTTGCATAAATGAAGGACTGGGAGTAACGGTTATCTCTTGCATTAGAGAACTGGACAGAAAAGGGATGAGAGTTTGTTGCTAGACGGGTGCTACGCGCCCGTCGTAGAGATGGAGGGATGCAAGCAGACAGTTGAGAGGAGCAGTGACCAATAAAGTAGCGATTGAAAAGAGATAAAGAGGCAACAGTGTGGCAAAGAGACAGAGGTTGAAGGGAGCCAGTAAGAGGAGGAGAGTTGATAAGACGAAAGGCCTTTGACTCCGCCCAATTGAGAAGAGCTGTAAGTGGGGAGCCTTCTCACACATGAGAGTTGTACTCTAAACAAGGACGAATAACACCCGTGTATAAAGTCAACAACTGTGCAGAGGTAAAGAAGGCACGGAGTCGGCTTAGCACACCCAATCTCTTGGAAGCAGATTTTACAAGAGATGCAATATGATCTTTCCAAGATAAGTCCCGAGTAAATGAAACCCCAAGCATGTTCAAGGATGATGCAGGATTAAGCTGAATATTATTAAACATTAGTGGGTATACCTGTGGAAGATTTTGTCGGGTTGATAGGTGTAAGAACTGAGTCTTTGATGCATTAAAAACAACCAGGTTATTTTTACCCCAGTCAGAGATACGAGCCAAGTCAGACATTAGGTGTGCCATAGCCTCATCCCTTGTTTGTTGAAGTATTTGCTGAGATGGACGTTATGGGAACCGAATGGAAAGGTGAAGGGTGGAGTCATCAACATATGAGTGGATAGGTTTAGATGTACAGCTTAGATGATTACTGACGAATATAAGGAGAGAGCTGGTGATGGGACAGAGCCCTGAAGAACACCACTGTTGATAGATCTAGGAGAAGAACGATGGCCGTCTACAACAGCAGCTATAGAACGACCAGAAAGGAAGCTATAGATGAAGGCACAGATAGAAGGATTGATACAGTAAGATGGTAGTTTGGAAATTAGAGATTTATGCCAGACTCGATCGAAGGTCTTTGAGATGTCAAGTGCAGTGACAAAGCTTTCGCCAAAGTCCCGAAAGGAGGATGACCAGGAGTCTGAAAGGTAGGTGAGAAGATCGCCAGTGGAGCGTCCCTGACGGGATCCATACTGATGATCAGAAAGAAGATTGTGATGGGAAAGAAGCTTTAAAAATTTTCTGTTAAGAATCGACTCTAAAACTTTTGAGACACAGGATGTTAAAGCAATGGGACGATAGTTGGAGGGTTGGGAATGGTCACCCTTCTTTGGGACTGGCTGAATGAGAGCAAACTTCCAGCAAGAAGGAAAGGTACAAGTTGACAGACAAAGGCGCAAGAGTTTACCTAGGCAGGGTGTAAGCACAGAAGCACAGTTCTTGAGAACAACAGGAGGGACTCCATCAGGCCCATATGCCTTGTTAGTATTGAGGCCAGTGATGGCAGAAAATACATCAGCTGAAGAAATTTTAATGTCAGTCATGAGGAAGTGAGAGGGGGGAAGTGATGAAGGAACATCACTGGAATCGTCTGTAGTGAAATTGGAGGAGAAAGTCTGAGCAAAGAGTTCTGCTTTATCAGTAGAAGAAATAGCTACAGAGCCATCAGAGTAGAAAAGAGGAGCAAATTGAAAAAAAAAAAATCGATGAAAAAACCAATTATCCTTTCTCAGAGGGCAATGGAAAGGTAAATGTTGGTAATATCTGTAAGAGAGGAAAAGATCAACTTGGGTGAGAGAGCAGACTAAAGTCAAAGACATTATAGAAGTTATAAAAGAACAGGAATGGAGGTGGGCAGGTCATGTAGCAAGAATAAGAGATGACCGATGGAGCAAGAGACTGAATGACCGAACTCCAAGGGATAATATAGGTGCAGAAAAAGGCCAGACAGGAATTGGAGAGATGAGATGAGAAGTTTGCAGGGAAAACATGGCAGAGATTGGCTCACTCAAGGAATTCGTGGAGAAGGTTGCGGGAGGCCTTTGTTCAGCAGTGGACTTGCAATGGCTGATGATATATATATATATATATATATATATATATATTGTGGTAGGTGGCGGCGCTCGCCTTTCACTCGCTCAGTGTACGAGTAGTGCTGCTTTGGGTGTCTGCCTTTTCCTTTCTTCTTTCCTTCCTCTTCATTCTTTCCTTCATTCTTTCCTTTTCCTTCAGCCTGCAGGTGACTTTACACTCCCTCTTCTTTCTTTCCTTTATTCTTTCTTCTTCCTCTTGCCTATGGATGACTGCACTGAGTGACAAACCAAATGGGTTCCTGTACACCAGGAAACCATTTACTACGCTGGGTGGTAACCATATAGCCAAATTTTGGCTCCTGATGGTTTAGTGGGTAATTAAGGCGCTCCAATCGGATTGAGCCGGTGCAGGTTTATATCCAAGAGATGGTTGGGGTTTATTGCTCACGCAATGCCACTTAGGGATAAGTGAGGCTGGTCATTTTCATCTTAAATATCAGGACCAACTTGCCTAACCCCGGGCTGCTATGCTCCTCATGGGGCCACAAGGAATGGATGATGGATGGAAGGATAAATTTATATATATGTGTGCTTGTATGCAGGATGTCCAGGTGTCGTATGCATGAAGTGACTTATGCAGGAATTACCATTCCATTCTCTATTTAGCCTAAATTAATCTAACCTAACCAGACCGACACTATCCTAACCTAACCTTATCCTAGATCAACTTAACCTAAATAAACCTACCCTAATCTAACCTTAATTTGTGAAATGATTGATTTCACAATCTGCCTGTAACATACATATGTATAATTATTTATATTATCTAAATATCGACCTATAGTTACCTACAGGTCGATAAGACATCCAACTATCTTCTTGGCACATGTATCTCATAAAATGTTGTTGATAAATGGAACAATAATTGAGATGACATGCGGATACCTTCAGCATAGCAGCTAAAAAGGCACTCGGCGCATGCGCACTGAGTGGAACGGTAACTTCCAGCATAAATCGCTCTGTGCATACGACACCGGGAGGAAAGGGCAAAGCTTTGGGAAATGACTGATGAGTAACTGATAAAAAAGATACACTGCTATGAAAACATTGGCCCAAATCCTTTGTCTCTCATTACAGGAAGTATAATTATCCTTTCTCGCCTGGACTCTCTCTCTCTCTCTCTCTCTCTCTCTCTCTCTCTCTCTCTCTCTCTCTCAAATTTTATTGCAGTATTCGAGAATACAATGAATTACCGTACATCATGCTATGGTGACATAGCTTAAAACTGTGTGTGTGTGTGTGTGTGTGTGTGTGTGTGTGTGTGTTTTACTGCTTATCAACTCCGTAGTACTTGATTACATCGAGAAAAACCGATTCCTTCTAAAATATTTATGGGTGTAATAAGAGTATTCTGTGTTAATCTTTAACGAATATAATGTCCTTTATTTAAACGGCTGCATTTAGCGATGATTATAGTATTATCATGCTGTGGAAGTATTAACTGGATTATGTATCACTTATTCTCCATAATTTGTTAATTTCACCACCACCACCACAACCATCATGGTCATCATCATCATCATCATCATCCAGACCTCCTTTCCCTCCCGAAGGTGGGGGATCAGATATCGACATTATATATATCTTTATTTCAACGTTAGGCTACAGCTGGTGGGTAGACACGGCATCTGCACGACTCGCATGCGGCTCGGGAGCTATAGGTACAGTCACTCATAAAAGAAAAGACCCCCCCTGCGTTAGAGGCAGTATAACTCAGGGTATTCAGTGTTGGTAACAATGAATTTGACGTCAGCCATATGGGGGGATGAGGAGGGGTGTTTGAGAGGAGGGCGGAGTTAATCTGCACGAAACACTGCTTCAGACAACATTTCGAGTCAAACATACATTATATCTGACTTGTTATGTTGTCCTGCACACAAAATCAACTTTATGCTACAATAACAAAGAACTTTCAAGTGATAACACACATGATGCAAATGAAACCCCCGGCCTCAAGGGTAAAATGAATGGGCTCGACACAGAATGAACTTTGAATGAACTTCCCCCAAACGCAGCTTCACACCCCCACCCCTGACGTCATTTACAGTGTTACCAGGACCGATATCATATTGATTGAAAGGTGTATTGGCCGGGGGGGGTCGTTTCTTTTATGAGTGACTGTACCTGCATCATGCTATAGGTATCTTACTTTCTTTCTATGATTTCTTTCCTCTTACTCTTGCTCACAAGCATTCAGCTCTCCCTTCTCTTCAGTTTCTGCATTTCTATAGTACAGTATAATCTAATTAACATTCCCTTTTTAACCTTCTTATATGTGACCATCTAACCTTTACCCATCATGACTTTCTTAAGTTTGAGAGTATGATTTTCCTAAGCTTGACCTAGAATGAGTTTCATGAGCTTGACCAACCTCGACATATCTAAGCTTGTTTCCTAAGCGTGGCCTATTATGGCCTTACTAAGTTGGCCTGAATGCAGTGTTCATTAGAATGACTTTGACTGACCTATAGTAGCCGCAGCGAGAAATGAACGCTGTGGTGGGGCAGCCGGTCATCCAGGGATTCCCCCACTGTAGCCATATCCTCATGTCACCGACCATAGAGGTAGGATGTCACCGACCATCGGCCACCACTGCAGCCCCGCTCCATGATCCTTACCCTGTGTCTCTGGCTTTCTCTTTCTCTCTCGGTTTCTATATAAACTGCTGTATTTCCGAAACTAATTATGAAATTATTATGACTTTTGTTCCACACCACCTTTGAGGTAAAAATCAAGGAGAGTTTTCTGTATAAAGGTTTCCCCCCCCTTGTCTGAGGGCAGGTCAGTTCTGGCGAGTGTATAATTATAGGTCAGGCGGAGGTATCGGCAAGGCCGCACTCCCCCGCTCATATGCCACATTTAGGAGGGGGGGGGAAACCTTTATACAGAAAACTCTCCTTGATTTTTACCTCAAAGGTGGTGTGGAACAAAAGTCATAATAATTTCATAATTAGTTTCGGAAATACAGCAGTTTATATAGAAACCGAGAGAGAAAGAGAAAGCCAGAGACACAGGGTAAGGATCATGGAGCGGGGCTGCAGCGGTGGCCGATGGTCGGTGACATGTAAATATGGCTACAGTGGGGGAATCCCAGGTCATCCCGGCTGCCCCACCACAGCGTTCATTTCTCGCTGTGGCTACTATAGTATGACTTCCCTAAGATGTACACAGTAATGTTATTTTAATTATGAATTTACCATTACAGTATAAGCCCCTCCTCCACCACATACCCCAACCTCACCTCCCTCACCAGCATGAAATACCCAGGCGTACAAGCTACGGGATTAACACGCCAGTATTATCGGAACTTGCATCTTCCTGAGCTAAATTCGAGGCTTTATATCGTGGCAAATCCTTGGTTGGTCGCTCTTGTTCTGGAGCTCACTGGTGGCTGGGCGGGGAGTGTGAAGGGATGTTTTGTGAACGTGTGCGTAGAGTAGAAGGATAAATGAGAAGTGATGGAGGAAAATAATAGCAAGGAGGAGGTGAAATAGATATTATATAAATATACGGAAGGAACATGGATGTGAAGCAATTACACCTACTAGAAACCATACATAGAGTGCTGATGTAGTGAGTAATGTGTACCAAGGCATACAAAGGAAAACAAACAGCAATATACCTGTTGGTCCTTTCGTGGCTATTTTGTATAGGGAAGGTTGTAGCTAATATAACTATTCTATCAGCTAAAGACAAAAATAGAAATGCCGGAAGGCTCCCCCCCTCCTCCTCACCATGCTGTCCAGCGAAAGCCAGTAGGAAATAGTGGGCAGGACCACCATGCAACATAGAAAGGTGTTATGGAAACTTGATAGTAAGGAAAGAAAAGCTCATTCTATAATATCTACCTGAAACTGAAAAAAGAAAAAAAAACATTGTCAACATTATTTATCGATGTTGTTAGGTGGTTGGATCATCCAGGTTCTGAGTAAAAAGAATAAATAAATAAATAAATAAATAAATATATATATATATATATATATATATATATATATATATATATATATATATAGATATATAGATATATAGATATGTGATAGATGTGTGTGTGTGTGTGTGTGTGTGTGTGTGTGTGTGTGTATACACTACAGAATTATAATATGCAGGAGTAAACATACTTAAATGGAAGTTGGACAACAGATACTTACTGTATCTAAATCATTTATAAAGATTAGTACTGAATAACAGTTTACTACACTGGAGGTAAGTATGTTCAAAATATTTACAACTCTATTAAAAAAAGTAATGTTTAGCTTCGTGTGACTGAAATCTTTTGCCGATAATTTAATGTCCATAATCTTTAATATAATTTGAACGATCAATTGTGAAGCATTTTTCGATATCCATGATATAATGTCCCTCGAATAATTTCAATACATAAATTTAATCTCCTAGTAAGCTTAATTTCAATACTTGAATTCAATCTCCTCGTAAGCTGTGTTTAGGGCTTGTAAACGCTCCTCGAATGGTTCATTTGTCAATCTAGGTATCATCTTTGTCACCCTTCGCTGTACTCCATCAAGTTTCTCCGTATCTTTTATGTGGATGGAAGTAGAGTGAGAAATAGATTAGGAATGGTAGGAGTAGGGTTGAAATGAGATTGAAAAAGACCTGATGAGAAGAGAAGGTACTAATTGTGTATCAGTTAGGGGTAGGAAGAGAAAATACACACTGAATGAAAGTGAACAACAGCAGAAATTCTACCATAGACGATACCAGCCAGAATGTCCCATTACTAGAACTTGACTCTCCCGAAATTGCCCCACTTTAAATACAGACAAGATACGTAAAATCCATCCTAGACAATTTACCCGCCAACAAAGCTCCAGGCCCAGATGGAATTCTGTCAATTGTTTTGAAAAAGTGTTCCCCTGAACTTGCCTCTGTTCTAGCTAAATTATTCAGGCTATGCATACTTACTTCTTTATTCCCAATTTCATGGAAAGAAGCCTATATCCACCCAGTTCCGAAGAAAGGAAGTTCCTCTGATCGCTCTAATTACAAACCATTAGCTGTCACATCTCTTGGTAAGGTATTTGAAACTTTGATTAATAAGCACATTGCTAAACATCTTGAATCCAACAACTTAATTAGTGATAGACAATATGGTTTTCGCCACGAAAGATCCATCATTGACATACTCAATCTCCCAACTCATACCATCCACCAATCAATTGATCTACATGGAGAAACTCATGCAGTAACCCCTGATATTTCTAAAGCTTTCGACAGAGTATGGCACCATTCCCTGCTGTCCAAACTCCCTTACTATGGACTAACGTCTTTTGTTCCACTGATTTCTTGATATCTTAGTGACGGGAAAATAAGAGTAAAAATAGATGATGTTTATTCAACCCTGCGGCGTGCCGCAGGGATGAGTTCTGGCTCCAACCCTATTCCTGGTTCATATTAATGATATCTTATCTGTCACCCACAATCCCATCCACTCATACGCAGATGACTCAACACTACATGCTTCATTCACACTCAGACACCCATTTGCAAAGTCTAATATCTCTACCTCTCAACTCAGAACAGCCATGTCCATAAATCAAGACCTATCTACGATCAGTGAATGGGGACAAAACAACCTTGTCTCATTTAATGCTAGTAAAACTAAATATATACAATTTACTAATAGACAGATATTGCCAGATTCGTACATTACCTTCAGTGCTACTAATATTCCCATCTACAAAAGTATTGAAATTCTCAGCGTCTCACTTAACAATGCCCTCAGCTGGACCTCTCATGTTACATCACTTGCTAAAACCGCCTAAAAAAAAAAAACTTGGATTATTGTACAGAGTCCGTAACTTCTTCGCCGATGAGCAGTTAGCTATAATTTATAAGACTCATGTGCGCTCTCAGCTTAAATATTGCTGACCCTTGTGGAATGGATGTGGAGAGGTTGCATTAAAACAACTAGACAAAATTCAGAACAAAGCTGTTAGAATTATTAACAACCCTGCCATTACAAATAAACTACCTCCTCTGCAAGTAAGGAGGAATGTTGCCTCCCTTGCGTTATTTTACAGATATTTTTATGGCAAATGCTCAGACGAAGTTGCGTCCATGGTGCCACCTCTCCATGCCTTCCCTCGTGCTACACGAGCATCTGGTAGCGCTCATGACTGGAATGTCACTCAGCCATTCTGCAGAACTTCTGCCTATCAGAATTCTTTCATTCTCCGAACTGCATCTCTCTGGAACTCGCTTTCCCAGAGTTGTTTCCTTCCAAATTTCAACCCACAGCTGTTCAAGTCAGTTACAGATATTTTATGAACAAAGGACACCAGTAATCTGGTGTATGGATTATTTTTTTTATTGATTTGTTTTTCCTTCCTCCTTTCTGTTATTAAAAAAAAAAATACAGGTTTAGATCTGCTAAAGGAGTGATGTTGATGAGAACAGGAGAGGAAAAACGTATCGTACATATGCAAAAAAAGAACACGAGGTGTAATTAAGGAAAGTGATAGACAGATAGATAGATAGATAGATAGACAAGTAGACAGATAAACCAAAATGCGGACATAGACTGACATAGATTATTTCTTACTTAACCAAACTGATTAATTTACAGCTTGCCGAACATAAAGTTCCTTGCAAAAAAATGAACACGATGACCATAACATGACTCTGGTTCCCGTACGGTTTTCCCATTTCCAGTGCTGAAGTGTATTTGTTTCTTAATATGTGAAAAGAAACAGCATACATTTTTATTATCCAGTTACCATAATCATGCCCACATCAACACACACACACATACACACACACACACACACACACACACACACACACACACACACACACAGATATTCATTTTAATACCGTCGCCCAGCAATAGCTTCAGTCCGTTTAACTGCTTGAAAATTCAAATCTTCAAAACCCCGAGCCTACCACAGTGCGTTGAGATGTGAGAGGAAAATTCCTGACCAGTGTTCCAAAATATGTGAAAAAATCGGGCAACAAAAACGCCATTCTGGTCTATCTGATGGCGGGAGGCGAGAACGGTTTGGCAGAAATTTGGAGAAACTATTTTGGGTGAGTAATGCCTGTGCGTCGAGGGGCTGGCGAGTATAGGGGACGGTGGTGGGATGGTTGGCTGGCGAAGGGTGAGAATTTCGTTGAAAATGAAGGCGTCATAGAAAGATAGATAGATAGATAAATAGATAGACAGATGGATGGATAGATAGAGAAATAGATATAGACAGATAGATATAGATAGATTAACAGCTACAGTGGACCCTCAATTTTCGCGGCTAATGTACATCTTGAAATTTTACCGTACAAATCAAAACCCGCAAATTCCACAATTGAGACAGATATTATATGGAAAATAGGTATGGAGAAATCACCCAATGTCCCGTCTTTGGTCCCCTTGAAAAATTTTTACCCCCTCCTTATCATACCTAACATTCATTGTAGTACACACACAACCTCTAGGAACATCAGTGGGTATAAAATGGGTTAAGTAGAGTGAACAAAGTGGTAAATAAGTGGTGATCTCTTACCATGACAGGGGACGGAGCAATGTTTGGGTGTCGAGGAAGGGGGTATAGTCGGGTGCTGGGGAGGTGCTTGGCTGGAGAGACGGAGATGGCAAGGTAGGCATCGGGGCTGGGGTTGGGACAATGTAGGCGGTGATGAGGGTCTTTATCTTTCTTCACAAGCTGTTCCCTCTGCTCCCACAATATGTGGCCAGTTCTACTCTTGAGGGACTGCTGCTTACCTGTGTTGTGCACCACCATCATTTTGCATCCTTGACCTGGTCGGTGATTTCCAACTCTTGGATCAGCTGCTGATGAGCAAGCCCCTCTGTGTGATGTGGCTCGGCTGCTGCTGGCTCTAACTGTTTGGCCTCAGGTGCCAGTGTTCCTACCCCTCAGCCTCATCAATGAGGCTGTCAATCGTAATTTTGGGAGCAGCAATGTTAATGTGAAGGATGTCGTCATCAGTGTTTCTGACACTGGGATAAACATGAGGCAGCAACTTCAGCAACCTACGGTAAATGGCCACTGTTAAAATCATTCCAGGCGGCGACGATTTATTTTTTACAGCATCCTTAACATTAAACGCCTTCCAATACTGTTTTATTGTCCTTGCTTGAGAGTGTGCTGCTGTAGGTGCTAAGTCAACCTTATAGCTTGCTCAGTCCTCAGATGTCATTACTGCCACCTCAGTCTCCTTGTCAGTCGCCTTACATATAGCTTCATATCTGTATGTATAGTATAGTCCTTGAAGGTTACGATGATCTGGTCAAGATGCTGAACAATACTAGTGGTGCTGGGTGGCAGAAAAATAGCCTTAGCCACTGGTTGACAACCAAAGACTTATCGTGAGTAGCCAAGACAATGTTAAAAACCACCGCCACTTTAAGAAATATAATTTTCTCCCTGCACTGCTTCTCAGCTGAGGAGACAAAAATCTTACTGAACTACTGCAGCACACGTGACGACGTCGCCCACCCCTTGGAATTATGCATCGGATGAATATCGGACCGCTTCACGGGTTTATGGTGTAATTCCCTCGGGCATGAATCGCCATAGGCCTTACCTTACATTTGCATGTGGCATTACAGGTAGACAGTTGGGGAAGGCATGCTTTGGAGGCCTTGTATCCACATGCTCAGCTTTCCTCCTTCATCAGGAAAGTGGAAGAGGGAAGGCGTTTCCAAAAACGACCAGTTTTGTCCTCAATGGATACCTGATCTGATGTGTACAACCATTCCCTTCCACCTTCTTAACGGAAGCAGAGAAAGCCTCAGCCATGGCCACGTCCACAGCCCCTCTCCTGTCTATACACCCGCAAGGGCTGGTGCATACCCGTGCTTGTCGCAGTTCTTTGCGCCCATGGAATCTTGCAAACCAGCCCGTTTCGGGAGAAGGGTACAAGATTTTCAGTTCATGTCACGTAGGTAATTTTCTGTAAAGCTTAGCAGTCTTTCGACAGATGATATGACTGTCAATTACCATATTCACTTCCCTCTGAGTACAGACGAATTTATAAAGCACTTGATCTGAATACATTAACACAGTATTTCTCACACAGCAACGCCTTCTTTCACTGTCATCACCTTCTAGCTGGACTGCACACTCGATCTTTTCATTGCATATTTGCATTGTGCACACTGTTGACCTGTTTATGCCAAAAGTGTTTTGAAATAGCCAACCAAAATATCCTTAGCGTCGAGTAGAAAGAGAATCGCTCTTTTCCACTCGAGAGACAAAAGTACACAATAAGGCCTCTCACTAACCCCATTGGCAGGCGTGGCAGAAGACCAGCAAGCCATAAAACATAAAGAAGCATCGAGATTATTACACGGCACTAGGATTGTGCAGGATTTTTGTGCGAGCTGGGAGGCCAGGACCCAAGGGCGGTTAGTGGAGATAATGAGGAGATGGAGGAGGACACAGGGGGCACATGCACGGCGGAAATGTTTGATAGTCATGTTGGCATATGCCACTGGCCGGTACCTTCTAATGTTGTCATAGACGGAGATCGACTTCTGGGGATCAGGCACAAACTTATTTTTTTTCCCACAGTTAATGAACGGGGTCGGGGATTATCCTATTTTCCGTGCAAAAAATGTTTAACGGAAGTCGGTCCCGCTTAAATTGTAGGTCTCATATATATATATATATATATATATATATATATATATATATATACTTTCATCAACCTCTGTTTCTTCGGCACAGTGTTGCACCTTTATTTCTTTTATATTGCTACTTCATTGGTCACTTCTCCTCTGAACCGTCCGCTTGCATCTCTGCACCACTTAGCAGCGGGCGTGTAAGACCAGTCTACCAGCAAATTCTCATCCTTTTTCTGTCCAGCTCTCTCATGCATGAGTTGCGAGTTACTCCCAATCCTTCATGTATTTATGCAGCAAGCTTACTCTGGAACTGTCTTCTTTTGCTAATATTTCATACTGCCTATGGCCTCCAGTCTCCCAAACGCAGTGTGTCCAGGCATCTAGAAATGAACGGATCTTGAATTTCCCTGTCTAATACTCATATATTTATTTATTTTTTTTTTTCTTGGAGGGAACAGTCTTGCGAGCTTCCAGTCTTTGGTTCCTTGTACTCTACATAAAGAAAGGTGTAGCCTGGGAAACTCATATTATGTTAGCCTAATGAACATTATAAAGCCCTAGCTTACCAAGTTCAAACTGGGCCACGCTTACGAAATTCTTAAGAGGCCAAACATAGTAATGTCCTTGTCTGTCAGGCTCATGGAAATGAAGCTCAACAACTTCATATGCACAGACATATGAGTAATACAATGCAACACTATAACAAACAAGCCAGTCATGACCCAGGCCGACATCCTGACTAGCAGCAAGTAAATCACCCCGTCAGCTGGTGCCAGCATGCGACAGATGGGTTAAAACGTCTGTGTCTCTTGTAGAATCTGCTGGACTTTAGCTATGGTGTTTGGGCGACTTGTATTGCTTCTCATTGTTACCTCTTGACTCTATTAATCTTTTTCTGTTCTCCCTCTTGATCAAAGGAGAAAGATAACGTGCTTCTCTCCTGCTGCTCTGTGGTATTAGGATTAGAGAACCTGATGCAAATTTTATAGAAAATTTCAATTGTATATGTTACTGTATGTACCAAATATATACCTGATTAATGTTAGGTCCCTCAGCTGCACCACTAAAATTCAACGACAGTTTGCTTTGCCATATTATTCTAATTACCACACTCCTTTTAGTAGTCCTACCGGATCCAAGTTCAAATTCCCGCTGGGGCAGGGAACAGTTTAAGGATTTGAATTTCGTGAAATCAGACTTTACTGATCTGCCAGAAGACCCGCCGACATGTCGTAAAATATCCCCTCTAATACCAATACACCAGTCTTGTATGAGACAACCCTTGCATGTATTCAGTATGGACGGTAGGTGTTAGCGCCGAAGTGGTGACATTTAGAGGTGAATTGTATGTAGGAGGACTACTGGGCCTTGGGCTGTGAAGCCTATGCCCGGAGTCGGACACATTACACAAAAAATGCAAGCCTTTATTATCCACACACACACACACACACACACACACACACACACACAGATATACCTAACTTTACCGCAGCATTCTCACCCACTCACACTTCCTCCAACCAACCACACGCACTCCACTCACCACACGTGCCAATCCCTCAACACACTGGCATTGTTCAGCCAAATGTTCTGTTTTAAAATTCCTGCCAGACTGTTCTCGCCTCCCATCATCAGACTGGCATTTTTGTTGCTCGATTTTTTCACCAGTCGCGTAGAACAAGAGCCAGGAAATTCCTTTCCACACCTCCAAGCATTGTGGTAGGCTCGGGGTTCTGAAG
The DNA here is from genome assembly GCF_032717465.1 of Coenobita brevimanus. NCBI lineage: Eukaryota > Metazoa > Arthropoda > Malacostraca > Decapoda > Coenobitidae > Coenobita > Coenobita brevimanus. Next base: position 11,689,347 of record NC_136959.1, read on the forward strand.
TTATTCTGGCTGCTCACTTTACCAAGTTGTGTGTGTGTGTGTGTGTGTGTGTGTGTGTGTGTGCGCTATACTTATGCTCACATATATAGCACCTTATCAGTAGTTTTAAAGTCGTTTCTCGCTGTCAATGTTTACTATGGAAAATAAGCGAGGATTATCTAGAGTGATGTAATGAAATCGAACATTGGTACTTTTTACCTGGGTTGTATCTGTTTAGTTAAAAATGTTAAAGTGACGGTCCTGAGGGTAAATTAAGGCCAGTCGAGTTACTAATCAAGACAATCGTATTAGTATTACAAAGGGTTGGGTGAGTCGTGGATAGGAGGGGAGGGCGTGGGAATGAGGTGGGTGGGTGTGGTGGGGCAGGGTTGGGCAATGTGGGTGGATGAATGGGTGGATAAGTGGGTGGCCAAGGTAGGTGGGTGGGTGGGTGGGGTGAACATGATGCGTGGGTAACAGGTGGGTGGTGAGTGGATGGGCAGGGTAGGTGGGTGGGTGGTTGGAAGGGTGAGTGGGTGGTTGATTGTGAAGGGTGGGTTGTTGGGTGGTGGGAAATAGGTCCATGGGGAATAGGTGGGTTGGCTGGTGAGTAAGGTGGGTTGGGGATGCAAGATAGGTGGATGGTAAGTGGGAAAATAGGATCATGGGGTTAATACATTATTTGTACTACTAGATCCATGGGGAAGACATATCTTTGAAAAGAAAAATGGGCCCAAGAAGAAACATAGGTCCAGTGGATAAAATCGGACTCCAGGAGTCCACTACCACTGGAGGTGAACCCCCTCAGGGTCCCAGGCAATGTCGGTATGCATGTTTTTTCTCTCTCTCTCTCTTTTTTTTTTTTTTTTGTAATACCCAGGCAATACCGGGTTCCCAGTAATTGATCATTAAAAGCTGTTTGTTGTTTCTTCCCAAAACTTGAGAAACACCTACATTTCTGGACAGATGGGAAAACCATAGCAAAAGTAAGATCATCCTGTTTATATTTTAGCACTGAACATCAAGTTCAGCAAAGCTGTAAATTAGGCAGCTTCTATAGTCTGTCTATCTATCTATTGCCACACGTCCTAATCCCGTAAGGGGTGGCCGCAAACAAATCGCCTCCATGTCGCCCTGTCCCCTGCCACATCAATGCCCTCCCCCAACTTACGTTCCCCTCTCTCATATACCTCTCCATTCCATCCCTCCATCATATCATCGGTTTCTCCCTCCCTTTCCCCTCCTCTGCCTGACTCACATACATTTTTCTTGTCACTCTCTCACTCTCCATCCTCTCCACATGGCCAAACCACCTCAGAATATTTCTCCTAGCAGTTTCTATCACACCCACATCCACACCACAAAGCTTCTTCACTAACTCATTTGTCAGTCTGGTTTTCCATGTAACTCCGCATGCTCCTTTCATATAACTCATTTCCGCTGCTCTCACTCTTGACTTGTGTCCTTCCAACAAGATCCAAGCTTCACTTCCATACGTTAGCGTGGGTATCTCTATAATATCATGCAGCAGCATTTTCACTTCCATGCTCGCTCCATTTATCATTGCTTTCAGTGAACCAACAACCTTTCTTCCCTGTTGTACCCTTTTAAGCACTTCTTTCTCTAAACTTTCATCCTTACTCATCATCACACTACCCAACTACTTAAATGGCTCACATTTTCCATTTTCTCACCATCCAGCAACCATGCACTCAGTGAATACATTTCTCTCGAAGTCCACATCTTTGCTTTTCCCTATATTCACATTTAGATTTCGTTTCTTACATACTGTAGTCTCCCAGACTCATTCACCAAGCCTTGCAGTTCCCCTTCGCCTTCTCTTAAAGTAACAGTATCATCTGCAAACTACATAACAGGAAGTTTCCAATCGCTGCCCCCTCTCATTAAGGCTGCCTCAGCATCCACTACCCTACCTTTTATCTATGTTGTATCTCCATCAATATACAAACTGAAAAACTATGGACACATGACATTCTTGTTTCAATCCAACATTCAGATAGAAAAATTCACTCAGTTCACCATCCACACTCACTGCAGGCCTAACGTCCTCATGAATACTCTCCACGGCATCCAGTGGCTTCCTATGTTCTCCATATACTTATTAATATTTTCCCCATTTCATTTCTAACCATTCAGTTATAAGCTTTTTCCAAATCAATGAAGGCCGCATACAATTTCTTTCCCTTCTCTAGAAACGTTTCCACTAAACACCTTTGGATGAATATCTGATGTACACAACCTCTTCCCTTCAACTAAATCCCCTCTTATTTCCCTGACTCTGTCAATAAGTATGCTACCATATACTTTTCCTATTACACTAAGATAAATGCCCCTATATTTACCACACACTTCCTTTTCCCCTTTTCCTTTGTTCAGGGAGATAATTATGCTTGACTTTCAATCCTCCGGGACTACCTTCCTCCCATGCAAATCTGCACACCATCCGTATCCATTCAACTGCTATCTCTTTCTCATACTTCAGCATTTTACCACACACTCCATCAGTTCCTGGGGCTTTCCCCACGTTGAGTTTCTTCATTGCTTCCGTTACTTCCATCCTACAGTAAAATAAATTTATCAATGTCTTTGTATTTGTTTTCCTACCTACCTACCTATCTATTTATATATCTACCTACCTAGCTACCTATCTATTTGTCTATCTCACAATTTGTTTGCCTGTCTGTCTGTCTCAGCATTTTTTTCTCAACTGCCTCCTGTTTCATCATAAATGTACCACTCCTTTCTCTCTTTCCAGCATCCATCAACACCACCCCTTAAATAGATCTCAGCTTATTTTTCGTGAATCCTTGTCATTCTCTATTTTCACCCTAATCGATTCACAAACGGCAGTCCTCCTCTCATCAAACCTCCTCCACTCGCACTTCATCCACATTGATTCCACTCCTGGCCTTCTCACTCTTCTTCCACACACATATCTAACTAACAGTCCTGATCACAGCTCACACCATTTGTTTCGCTTGTAGTACGCCACACCCATCCATATCCCTCCCATAACTGATATATCTGTTTCACCGTTTCCTAGCCATTATTGTCCTCCAGTTTTCCTCATTTACCCTCCATCTCCCCTAGACGTTCCAAAAGCATTCCTTCACACCCACTCCACCGCCACTGAGCACTATAACGACAGCGACCAACCAAGGATTTCCTGCGATATAAAGCTTCGAATTTAGTGCAGACATTTACAGGTTTCCGATAATATTGGCGCGTTGCAGTTATTCGGCCGTTTGTTGGCTTTTGTATTTCCGTGTGGTGTGACGGAGGTGAGGTTTGGGTGTGAGATGGAGGGAGGGCGTATTAGGTAATGCTAGGTCGTTATTAGAATAGCCATACTACGTAAATACTAGGAAAGTTATATTAGATCAAGCTGTGGAAGCAAAATTACGTCAAACTAATGAACATTATACCAGTAAAGTGCGCTCTGTGGGCGCGTGATGAGAGAACGAGCGTTTGTACATACGCCTATTATCATAATTTCATCTTGGATTAAACTTTCATCATTTCTGATGAGGTAGTTGAACAATAACAGAAGAATACTTAAGCCAAAATATTTATTCTCTCATGTTATCTCTCTCTCTCACGTTTTCTCTATGGATTTGCACATAGCGAGGCGCCGCAGCATTTACCACATGTGCAACTTTCAGTTCTCTGCTCCCGACTTGACTTGTCAATGTAATGCGTCGTTAAACAATTAGCTATTGATCGAATGATAAAGCCCAGAAATGGGGCAATTACCCTTGCTGATTTCACCCCCTAAACATAGAAAAAAAGGTTCATGTAAAATTATGAGCTTAATATCTTATATTCAGTTGTTAGAATTCATGCAAGAAAACATAGTGTTTCAGCAGGAAATCTTTTTTAATTCGATTTCATAGTGGGGCATGTCAGTTGAAGCCCTCGGTACAGTCAGAGACAAAAGTTGGCTTTCGATATCACAGCGTCTACTTCACACTTACGGCTTATCTGTCAGTCTCTCGCTAATGAATTATGTAAAACATAATCACCTACGGTCAGAGAAACATATCAGACCTCTCCCAGCCAAGGAATATTAGGCAACAGAGGGATGTTAGACATGAAAGAGGTGAAACAGAAAGCAAACTTTTGTCCTCGACTGTACATTCCCTTGGAAAGCTGGGAGTCCATGAGGTTTCTTTGGTCTCATGAGTAAATATATAGCTAAAAACAAAATTTACTGAATGTATCTACTACCTGCTGAAAGAATCTCCTCTCTTTCTCACATACTAAAAGTTATTAGCCACTGAAAACCATCTCAGTCTGGTCGTGTCGTGTCGAGCCAGGCAGGGTTGTCTCTGGCCGCTCATTTCTCAGCTGAATATAAAGCAAACATCGCTTCGGTCGCTGCGTTCGCTCGCTTGTAACTAGATCTAGTTTAGTAAGGTCATACTAGGCCATGCTTACGAAATTCATAAGATGCCAAGCATAGCAATGTCTTGGTCAGTCAAGTTCATGGACGTCATACTAAGTCAAGCTTAGGAAGATCATACTTTTTGAAGCTAAGGGAGGTCATACTAGGCCAAGCGTAGGACCATGATCTATATAGGGGTGGTCAGCCAGACAGTGAGGAATCCCCGCCTGCATGACGTCACATGCGCCCCACTGCCTTCCCAATCCTTGCTCTCAAAGCTGGCTGGCTGGCTGGCTGGCGTCGACCTGGACGCGCTATCTGAGATTCCACCACACTGCTTCATTCATAGCTTCATCTGTCCTACAGTATAGTTTATGTCTTTATAACCATTTACCATAACCATAGTCAATACGTCATTAAATTACATTATCGTCCGCCTGTAACATTCCACAGCAGGACTTAATTTATGATTATCATGTCTATCTATCTATATTATTTGTTTTATACTTAATCGCACCTCCCCACCAAGGTGGGGCAGCGATACGACTAAGGAAAAGAAAAAAAAAAAAAAAAAGCCTCCACACACAAAAACACATTTGATCCCATTCACACTCATCTCTCTCGCTCTCTCTCTCTCTCTCTCTCTCTCTCTCTCTCTCTCTCTCTTTCTCTCTTTGGTAAATACTCTTAACATTATTCGAATTTTCGGCCCACCTCAGGCCATCATCAGGTATTACAATTGTCCCATATAGTCAGCTCAGAGTTGATGAAAATAAAAAAACAGGACTTTATTGAACAATAAAACTAAATAAAAGCAAGTAAAATCAACCCTCCTTCCAGTACTTGCTTATATTTAGTTTTATGGTTCAATAAAGTCCTGTTCTTTATTTTCATCAAGTCTTAGCTGACTATATGGGACAATTGTAATACCTGATGATGGCCTAAGGTGGGCCGAAAATTCTAATCATGTTAAGAGTATTTACTACATTAATTTTGCTACTGTTCTGGAAGTTGTGATGTCCAAGATCGCCTGCAGATGTCTTATTTGGTATATATATATATATATATATATATATATATATATATATATATATATATATATATATATATATATCCCATTGGATCCCAGGGATGCTGGGCGAGGCATGGCACTGGATGGGCATTAAGCGTACCGCCCTCCGCCTATCGGCTCATAGTCGTGAAGCTCATAGGTCCCTACCCGGGGGTTCCGTACTTTATAAAGACTTGAAAAATTCCAGTTCTGTCCAATATTCCGGACACTGGGCTCCAATGGAATATATATATATATATATATATATATATATATATATATATATATATATATATATATATATATATATATATTTTTACATAGCCTATGATTTCATCATCCTTTGTGTAATTTTAACGCACAGTTGCTGCATGTTTGATCACGAGCGTGTTCTGCCTCAGTCCCCCACTTCTACCGTTATAGTAGAGTAAGTCGTCCTTTCTGTTATTCAGTGCGGGATTGTCGATCGTTTGTCCCCATCGCTTCATTTGCGCGTCCCTCTTACAAGTTGTGTCAGGCTCTGCCGGCCCCTATATAATGAGCTCAGTCTCTGCATCATTGCCACTTAGATCTGCTCCTCATTTTGTTCACATCTCTGTCCTCCCCTGTACAGATATTATTATTGTGAGTGCTCAAGAAGTCTCCAACCATCTAGCAGCTGTGTGTAATTTGAGTGTGACTGTTGTTGCATTTTTTCTTGTACTGTGTAGCATAAGTTTAATTTGTGGGCCTAGTGGTTCGTGTGGGGTTCTTTATGTCAGTCATTTTTGATAATAGTTTGTATCTGTAATTATTTATCTGGCATTCACTGAGTATTATCTGGTATCTCATTTTTATCAGGGCTGACTTAGATAAATTTATTCTTGCTAATTTCGTGTTAATAGAGGCTATTGCAGTTAACCATATATTTAACCTGTTTATTTGCCATTACATTATCTTTATGAGTCCTGAATGTTTTGTTGTTAGTTTGTGCATTAAACTTTAACTTGTAATTTTACCTAACTCTTTTGTTTTGAACCTGGAACTTTACGGGACAGTAGTGACTCTTCGTATTCTCACTTAAAGTGTACATTATCTTTCTCTGTTCCGTAACATAAATTTGGCGACCTCATATCAGGATATTCAGGATATTATCATAAGGATATTGTTTGATATTTTGTGACTGTGATATATTCATGATGGCTACTATTTCTACACTTGATGAAGCCAAAGATTTTTTGTCAAATGTGCAAACAGTGTGTGATATAGAAAACAGAACAAAGAATGAACTTAAGATTGTTGCTCAACAATTGGGATTTGTTGTTCGCTCTCATCAGTCTAAAGATCAGATTGTTGCCATGATTAATAAAAGCTTGTTTAATGTAACTCCTCCAAATGAGCAAACGCAGATTGAATTAGCTAAGTTACAGCTAGCTCTGCAGGAGGCTCGTGTTAAAGAAGCTGAATTTCAAGCAAATGCTAAGCAGGCGGAGTCTCAGGCTCGTATTCAGGAGGCTGAATTTCAAGCACGTGCTAAGGAGGCTGAGTCTCAGGCTAAGGAGGCGGAATCTCAGGTTCGGATTCAGGAGGTACAGATACAGGCACAAGTTGAGCTTGCCAGGATTCAGGCAGACCATGAGTATCGCATGAAACAAGGTGGAACTGGATCATCTTGCTCTGATGATTTTGATGTGGCTAAAAATGTTAAACTTGTCCCTCCTTTTAATGAATCTGATTTAACAAAGTATTTTCAGTTGTTTGAGAGGGTAGCTACAGGTTTTAATTGGCCTAAAAAGTATTGGCCAGTACTCCTTCAAACTGTTCTCACCGGTAAAGCTCAAGTAACTTATGCATCTTTGCCTCAGGATCAATGTGATAATTATGATGTAGTTAAGAGCTTGATTCTTAAGGCCTATAAGCTTGTTCCTGAAGCCTATAGAGTAAAATTTAGGACAACTTATAAGCAAGATAAGCAATCCCATGTTGAGTATGCAAAAATCAAAGAAGATTTGTTAGAGCAGTGGTTAAATTCTAAGAATGTGGACTCTGATTTTGGTAAATTTAAGCAGATGATTTTGCTGGAGGATTTCAAAAGGTGTATTAGTAAAGATGTAAGCCTATATCTTGATGAGAAAAGAATAGATAATTTGTCTGATGCTGCAGTTTTAGCTGATGAGTATGTTCTCACTCACAAGAGATATTCTAGAGAAAAAGGGAAAGCTGAGAGTAAGTACGTTGCCTCTACTCAGAGTACAGGTAACAGGAAAGAGAATAAGGATGATGTTTCTCAGGAAGTAAATACCAGCTTCACCTCTAGGTTTCAGAAAAGTAAATGTACTTATTGTAGTAAGCTTGGTCATACTACGGAGAGATGTTTCAGGAGACAGCGTGATGTGAACAAAAAGGAGTCTTTAAATATTCAGTCAATTGGTCTAGTGTCCACTCTTGAGAGTTCCCAGAATTCTTTAACTGAGTTAACTGAACCTGCTTTGAGGGGTAACTTAAATTCTCATGATGGAGCTCCTCTTTTGAGCAGTAACGTGGGTGACACTCTCAAGAGTTCATGTGCTAATTTCCTGTCTGATGGTTTTGTCAGTCCTCTGGACAGTAATGACAGGAAATCAGTTAAAATATATCGTGATACAGGTGCTTGCCAATCCCTTATGCTGACTAGTGTTCTAGGCTCTAATGTTAATTCCTCTGATGAAACTGTAATCTTACAAGGTGTAGGGAATAATTACTTCTCTGTTCCTCTGTGCAGAGTGAATTTAGAGTCTGGTTTTGTTAATGGTTCCGTTATGGTTGGGTTGGTTGAGACACTCCCAATGTCAGGTGTAACTTTCTTACTTGGAAATGATATTGGTGGAAGTCAAGTGTGTCCAGCTCCTCAGTTGTCTAGTGAGCCAGTGGCTGCGACCCAGGATTGTGATGTCCCTGATGTGTTCCCTGCATGTGCTGTCACTAGGGCTAAGTCTAAAGTTACTGGTGATTTAGAGGATAATGATGATGATGATGTTATCCTAGCTGACACTTTTCTTGCTAATTTGGACCATTCACCAGATGAGGCAGTACCCCGTAGTGTTGATAATTTGTCTCGTCAAGAGTTGGTTGAGTTGCAGGTTGCTGACCCTGAGTTGAAAGGTCTAGCTAACTCTGCTTGCAGTGAGGAAGAGTCAGCTGGTGCTTCTACTTGTTATTATGTAAAGTCAGGAGTACTTATGAGGAAGTGGAGACCCCCAACAGCATCAGCCGACTGTGAATGGGAGGTTGTACATCAAGTTGTCATCCCTCGTGTTTGTAGGCAGGATATCATTCGAGTGGCTCATGATTCCAGTTTGGCAGGACACCTTGGAGTGAGGAAGACTGTGGCACGCATTTTGAAACACTTCTACTGGCCAGGTATCTTCAGGGATGTTTCCTGGTATTGTAAGTCTTGTCACACCTGTCAAGTTGTGGGGAAGTGTAATCAGACCGAAAAGGTTGCACCTCTAGTTCCCATTCCTCCTTTTGAGGCGCCTTTCACACGTGTGTTGGTGGATATTGTGGGCCCTCTTCCTAAGACTTCTTCAGGATTTTCTTATGTGTTGACCCTGATTGATATGGCTACTCGTTATCCTGAAGCCATTCCACTTAGAAATATCTCAGCAAAAAACGTGGTTAAGGAAATGCTAGGGTTCTTCACAAAGTTTGGTCTGCCCAAGGAGGTACAGTCAGACCGGGGAAGTAATTTCATGTCAAATGTTTTCAAGCAGTCTCTGAAAGAGTTGGGCATCACCAAGATCACGTCTTCAGCTTACCATCCCCAGACCCAAGGAGCGTTGGAGAGATACCATCAAACACTCAAATCGATGCTCAAGAAATACTGTTTGGAACATCAGAAAGACTGGGATAAAGGTCTTCCATTCGTTGTGTTTGCTGCAAGAGAATCTCCAAATGAATCACTGGGCTTCTCACCTTTTGAACTACTGTTTGGCCATGAAGTAAGAGGACCCCTTAAGCTACTCAAGGAATGCTGGCTGTCGGAGGAAGATGACGTCAACCTGCTGGAGTATGTGATGAAGTTCAAAGAACGGCTGTCCACTGCTTTACAGCTGGCGAGAGAGAATTTAGGAGCTGCTCAGGAGAAGATGAAGACTTGGTATGATAAGAAGTCCAGGTTACGCCACTTTCAGCCAGGAGATCAGGTTTTGATTCTGCTACCAGTTCATGGGCAACCTCTTCAAGCCAAGTTTAGTGGCCCTTATTTCGTGGAGAAGAAACTCAGTGATGTCAGCTATGTCATCGCCACACCAGATCGTAGAAAGAGCAAGCAACTATGTCACATCAACATGCTAAAGCTATATCACAGGCGGGACGAAAATAATCCAGTCTGCACTGTAGCTGTTCCACCCGAGTCTGCAAGTGAAGCTCTCCCATGCAGTATGAGCCTGAGTGATAGTTTGGGGAAGAATCCTGATATCATGAATGATCTCCAGACTAAGCTTTCTCATCTACCACCCAAGGAAAGGCAGGAGTTTTCGGCATTACTGCAGGAGTACCCGCAAGTGTTCCGTGCCACTCCAGGAAGAACCACTGTGTTGATGCATGATGTCGATGTTGGAGACGCAAAGCCAATTAAATTGCCTCCTTACCGTGTGAACCCAGTGAAAGTTCCTCTCATCCAGAAGGAGCTTGGCTACCTGTTGGACCACAAGATGATTGAGCCCTGTCAGAGCGAGTGGAGTTCTCCTGTCACTCTAGTCCCTAAGCCAGGTGGGTCACAGAGGCTTTGCATCGACTACAGACGTGTTAATCAGATAACTAAAACAGACACTTACCCTCTCCCTCGTGTAGAAGATTGCATAGACAAGATCGGAAAGGCTAGGTACATAAGTAAGTCTGATTTGTTAAAGGGATACTGGCAAGTACCTATGACTGAACGTGCTAGGGAGATCTCATTTTTTGTAACATTAGGAAAGACCTTTGGATGGTCTGTAATGCCATGTACAGATTGTTTTAGAGTAATAAGAAATTTCCTTTGTAAATTTCTTTTTCTTTGTGGGGAGGTGTTACATAGCCTATGATTTCATCATCCTTTGTGTAATTTTAACGCACAGTTGCTGCATGTTTGATCACGAGCGTGTTCTGCCTCAGTCCCCCCTTTCTACCGTTATAGTAGAGTAAGTCGTCCTTTCTGTTATCCAGTGCGGGATTGTCGATCGTTTGTCCCCATCGCTTCATTTGGCGTCCCTCTTACAAGTTGTGTCAGGCTCTGCCGGCCCCCTATATAAAGAGCTCAGTCTCTGCATCATTGCCACTTAGATCTGCTCCTCATTTTGTTCACAACTCTGTCCTCCCCTGTACAGATATTATTATTGTGAGTGCTCAAGAAGTCTCCAACCATCTAGCCGCTGTGTGTAATGTGAGTGTGACTGTTGTTGCATTTTTCTTGTACTGTGTAGCATAAGCTTAATTTGTGGGCCTAGTGAAGTTTTTGTGGTTCGTGTGGGGTTCTTTATGTCAGTCATTTTTGATAATAGTTTGTATCTGTAATTATTTATCTGGCATTCACTGAGTATTATCTGGTATCTCATTTTTATCAGGGCTGACTTAGATAAATTTATTCTTGCTAATTTCGTGTTAATAGAGGCTATTGCAGTTAACCATATATTTAACCTGTTTATTTGCCATTACATTATCTTTATGAGTCCTGAATTTTTTGTTGTTAATTTAAGCATTAAACTTTAACTTGTAATTTTACCTAACTCTTTTGTTTTGAACCTGGAACTTTACGGGACAGTAGTGACTCTACGTATTCTCACTTAAAGTGTACGTTATCTTTCTCTGTTTCCGTAACAATATATATATATATATATATATATATATATATATATATATATATATATATATATATATATATATATATATATATATATATATATATATAACCTCCATACACAAATACACATTCGATCCCATTCACACTCATCTCTCTCTCTCTCTCGCTTTATATATATATATATATATATATATATATTGGGAGAGGTCTTCATGCAACGTACTGCTTTGGCGGACATAAGGGGTGCTGTGGTTGAATCAGTGTCGCATACTGTAAAGTATGTTTGCACCCAGTCGGCTTGCACTGCCGATTACACTTGGTTCACAGACTACACACACATCCAAAGCCACTCCAACACTACACTCACACTTACAGGCACTTCTCACCCTACATACAATCTCTGCCAGACAGCCCAAGCCACTTGGTAGAGATTCATTGGCTGTATCATCCCCACTTCGGTCGCGAGCAATGTTATGATGGCTCTTAGACTGATAAATGAAGAGATCAATGTAATTTCCATCATTCATTAATGTGAAAAAATACAACCATCATTACTGGTGTATATAATATTCATTCTCTCTCTCTCTCTCTCTCTCTCTCTCTCTCTCTCTCTCTCTCTCTCTCTCTCTCTCTGTCAGGGCTTGATGCTGTGGTGTCTAGATCATGGTGTCCCCATTCATTCATTCATGCTATCTCTCTCTCTCTCTCTCTCTCTCTCTCTCTCTCTCTCTCTCTGTTACCATGTTCATTTTCAATTTCTTCCTAGTCGCTGACCTGCATGTTTGTTTATTTGCTTTTTCGATTGCTATCAGCTTGTTAAGGGATCTGATCTTTAAATATATACAAAGTTTGGCAAAAAAGCACAAAATATCATCAGGTAAATTAACACTTGAGGAGAGAGCGCAGACTGGGACAAAACTGAACCCGCTCGCCAGAGGGCTGATGTGATGTCACGCGGGCTCACGCGGTGCGCTGTTTGGCTGACCTTCCCTACTTAGATCATGCATAGGACAATCATACTCTGTCAGCTTTCGGAAATCGTACTATGTCATGCTTAGAAAGATGTGACTCGGTCAGTCAGATGTTCACTTTAACGAGATTAAACTTGGAATATTACAATATATCATACCGGTACTTACAGAAATGTAGAGATAAAGAGAAGAGAGTTGAATGAGAATTAACAGAAATATGAGGAATGAAAGGAGAGGATCGAAGACAGTCGTAGAAAGAAGGTATGATGCCTGTAGCTAGCGGTAGGTACCCTATGGCTTCCTAGCCGCATGAAGGTCGTTAGATGACTTGTCTCGCTCCCACCTGTTGCCTACAGTTGAAATAAATATTTATGATGTCAGCCATGAAATGTTTAAACTGCTGAGACAAAATGTTATGTAATCATGCTTATTCAACTAATTTTCAAGGACATGGCAATGTTATAAGTATGCAAAATAGGTCTGTGGCAATAATTGATTCTGTCTTTGATAAAGAATGGTTCAGACTGATCATGAAAGAACCAATGATATTCTGCAAGGACTCAGTTATTCGCTACATAATAAAGTAATATCACACACACACACACACACATACACATTCGTCGTGAGCGCTGGAAGAAATGATATTGAAATACAGTATCGTAATAATCCAGTATACTATAGTTTCATCCTAAAATACGGTACCCATTCGTGTGTGTATCTTTTTATGTTTGTATGCTGTACGTGTGTTTGTGTATATGAGTCTGTGTATGTTTGTTTGTCAGTGTGTGTGTGTGTGTGTGTGTGTGTGTGTGTGTGTGTGTGTGTGTGTGTGTGATTGGACTAAGCCTTGTAAAACTATGACCCAAAAAATATACATATATATATATTTTTTAAGTTTGAACCTTGTGGTTTACCAAAGTCAAGTGCGATTATGAAGGACAGTGATCAGTGATCTTGGTTTTTGGAAAGAAAAGAAATAATCTCTAGGCTGATGTTAGTCCCCGTCGTTGAGGCGTCTTACCTGTGTTTTTGTCAATATTCTTCTTCTTCTTCGTCTGATTATTATTATTATTATTATTATAGCTGTTGTTGTTATAACTTTCCATACTCCTGTCTGAAGTTTTCTTGTTTTTGTTAATATTATTATCACTGTGTTAGGGCAGATCTAAATCGTTGCCATCAGCATACCGTTTAAGTTACAGCCTTCATTCTTTGCCATATTATAGTACTGGTCGGCTGAATCATTTGGCTAAATATCCTCCTGATCTGACTGCAGGAGCCAGATGGGACCCGAGAAAAAAAGTTACCCAAAGAGCAAGAATCACATAAATTTGAAGGCTGATGATTTTTAGCATATAGCTAGGACATGGACAGAATGAAATGCTTACTATAGTCCAGATTGGATCATTATTCTCTGAGATCACCTATGGTCCAAAATTTTGGACTAGTCCGAAAGACGGAGAGTCACCTAAATTTTTCAAGAAAGAGTAAAGCTAGAGCCAACAAACTTGATGGACTTTTACATCTAAGGTGACATGTACAAGATCACTGACCTTGACCTCAAGGTCCTTTTATAGCTCGCCTTCTAGTAGGCAATGGCTGTGGGAAGTTTTCATGATCAAAATCATCCTTGGACAGTTTTTCGGTGGTCTAGTTATTATCATTATTATTGCTATTTTTATTATTATTATTATTATTATTATTATTATTATTATTATTATTTTTATCATTATTATTATTATTACTATTATTTTATTATTATTTTTATTATTATCATCATCATCACCATCGCCATCATCATCATCATCCAAAACTTCCCACATCCCTGTGGGAAGTTTTTTTGTTTTTGTCAATTTTATCACCGAAACTTCCCACATCTGTGTGGAAAGTTTTCTTGTTTTTGTCGTAATCATTACTATTATTCTAGAGAAGATCTCAGTCATTCCCACTTGCATACCGTTTGAGCTACAGCCTTCATTCTTCACCACAATATAGTACTGGTTTGGCTGCTTAATCTGACTAAATATCCTGCTGATCCGATTACTGGAATCCTTACCGGATCCGGAAAATAAGTGACCTTAAAGCTCATGAACCACTCACGTTAGAAGGTTGAAATCTTTATGGCATATACTTGAGGCATGGCCAGAATACATTTCCCTAATATAGTCCATATCGAACCATTATTCTCTGAGATCGACAATAGTTCATAATTTTGGACTACTCTGGAAGAACAGAGACGTCATCTAATTTTACACTTGAAAGAATAAGGCAACTTGGTGGACTTATAGATCATGATAACTTAAGGTGATGTGCAGAAGATTACTGACTATGACCACAAGGTCCCATTTTAGTTCAGCTTCTAGTAGGCAGTGGGTGTGGGAAGTTTTTCTTGATCAAAATTATCCTTGGACAATTTTATGCCATTCCAGTCATTTTCATCCTTTGTTATTTTAAAGTTTCGATATTTCAAATGCTATTTGGCCTGCACCATTCAAACCCTGACAACGTATTTAGATAGCTGTTAGCTTGTTTTGGTCAAATATGATGACAATCTGTCAATTGGATTTCCAGATTTTATCCGGAACACACAATCGTGAGTCATTCACGCTATCTCAACAAATGCTTAAGTTAGGAAGCTGAAATTTTACAAAAATATAGTCTTAAGTCGGATTCAGTGCAGAAAGGGATGTTGTTCCCATCAGCTGATTATTCTCTGAGACTGCCTAGAGCCAAAAAATTGGAACTTTTCCGGATATTCCAGATGTCATATAAATTTCCATGAAAGATTAAAGCTAGAGCCACCAAACTAGGTGGACTTATTGCCTGCGATGACCTAAGGTGACATGCACAATATCAGTGACCATGGCCTCGCCTGGTGAAAAAAAAAAAAAAAGGGGCTTTCCCGTATATTCCAGATGTCACCAATTTTTCCTTGAAGGATTAAAGCTAGAGCCAACAAGCTTTGTGGACTTATAGACTTTGATGCCACAAGGTGACAGGCATAAGAACAGTGAGCTTAACCTTGCATGGAGTATTTAAAAAAAAAAAAAGTACTTTTCTGGATATTCTGGATGGCACCTAATTTTCCATGAACATTTAAAGTTAGACCCACCAAACGTGAGGGACTTATAGACTGTGATGACCTAAGGTGACATGAAGAAGACTAGTGACCATCACCTCAATGTACCTTTACAGCTCGGCTTCTAGTAGGCTATGGCTGTGGGAAGTTTTTTCATCGTCAAAATTGTCCTTGGACAGTTTTATGGTGTTATAGTTATAACTTCCTACATCCTTGTGGAAGGTTTTCTTGCTTTTGTCAATAATAATAATAATAATAATAATAATAATAATAGTAATAATAATAATAATAATAATAATGACAATAATTATTATTATTATTATTTTTATTATTATTATTATTATTATTATTATTATTATTATTTTTATTAAATTTGTTGTTGTCGTTGATGTTCTCGTTATCATCATTATTATTATTATTATCACCATCATTATTATTATTATTATTATTATTAGGTGAGTTCGCTCACCATCCACTCACTCAGTGTAGTGGTGTTCTCGGGTTACTGCCCTTTCCTCTCTTCCTTCCTTCTGTCCTTCCTTCCTCATCTGTTTTCCTTTCCTTCATTCTTTTCCTTCTGCCTATGGGTGACTCTATACTGAGTGACAAGCCAAATGGTTTCCTGTACACCAGGAAACCATTTACTACGCTGAGTGTAACGATATAACCAAATTATGGCGCCTGGTGGTTTACTGGGTAATTAAGGCACTCCAATCGGATTGAGCCGTTGCAGGTTTATATCCAAGGGATAGTTGGGATTTATTGCTAACGTAATGCCACTCAAAGATGAGCAAGACTGGTCATTTTCATTTGAAATGTCAGGACCAACTTGTCTAACCTCGGGGTCCTACGCATCTCATGGGGCAACACAGATGATGATGATGATGATGATGATGATCATCATCATCATAATTATTATTATTATTATTATTATTATTATTATTATTATTATTATTACACATTTCAAAACAGCGATATTTCAAAGGCTTTCTGGCCCGGAATCGTGCTAAGTCTGTTCTTCGCTCTGCTAAAAATAATTCCATCCGTACTAAATGCTCTCAACTCTCCAACTCGAATTCTTCCCGCTTCTTCTGGCACCTTGCCAAAATCCTTTCTAACAACTTTACCTCATCATCCTTCCCTCCTCTTTTCTACTCTGATGGTTCTGTAGCTATTTCTGCTACTGATAAAACAGATCTCTTCACTCCGACTTTCTTCTCCAGTTCCACCTTAGACGATTCCGGTGCTGTTCCTCCATCACTTCCCCTCTGACTTCCTCATGGCTGACATTAAATTTTCTTCAGCTGATGTATTTTCTGCCATCACTGGCCTCAATACCAACAAGGTATATGGGCCTGATGGAGTCCCTCCTGTTGTCTTCAAGAACTGTGCTTCTGTGCTTACACCCTGCCTAGGTAAACTCTTGCGCCTTTGTCTATTAACTTGTACCTTTCCTTCTTGCTGGAAGTATGCTCTCATTCAGCCAGTCCCAAAGAAGGGTGACCATTCCTAACCATCTAACTATCGCCCAATTGCTTTAACATCCTGTGTCTCAAAAGTTTTCGAGTTTGTTCTTAACAAAAAAAAAAATCTTAAAGCATCTTTTCCTATCAAAACTTTCTTTAACATCGTCTGTATGGGTTCCGTCAGGGACGCTCCACTGGCGATCTTCTCACCTACCTTTCAGACTCCAGGTCATCCTCCTTTCGGGACTTTGGCAAAAGCTTTGCCAATGCACTTTACATCCCAAAGGCTTTCGATCGAGTCTGGCATTAATCTTCAATTTCCAAACTGCCCTCTTACGGTTTCTATCCTTCTATGTGTGCCTTCATCTTTAGCTTCCTTTCTGGTCTTTCTATAACAGCTTTTGTAGACGGCCATCGTTCTTCTCTTAGATCTATCAACAGTGGTGTTCCTCAGGGCCCTGTCCTATCACCAGCTCTCTTCCTTTATTCATCAGTGACCTTCTCAGCTGTGCATCTAACCCTATCCACTCATACGCTGATGATTCCACCCTTCACCTTTCTATTCGGTTCTCGCAACGTCCATCTCGACAGTTACTTCAACAAACAAGGAATGAGGCTATGGCACACCTAATGTCTGACTTGGCTCGTATCTCTGACTGGGGTGAAAATAATTTTGTTGTTTTGAATGCATCAAAGACTCAGTTCTTACACCTATCAACTCGACAGAATCTTTCACAGTAGTTCCTGCATCATCCTTAAACATGCTTGGGGTTTCATTCTCTCGGTACTTATCTTGGAAACATCATATTACATCTCCTGTCAAATCTGCTTCCAAGAGATTAGGTGTGCTAAGCTGACTCCGTACCTTCTTTACCCCTGCATAGTTGTTGACTTTATACACGGGTTTTATTCGCCCCTGTGTAGAGTACAACTCACATGTATGCGGAGGCTCCTCACATACAGCTCTTCTCAATAGGGTGGAGTCAAAGGCTTTTCGTCTCATTAACTCTCCTCCTCTTACTGGTTCCCTTCAAACTTTGTCTCTTTTTCGCACTGTTGCATCATTATCTCTTTTCTATCACTACTTCAATTGTCACTGCTTCTCTGAACTGTCTGCTTGCATCCTCCACCTCTACGACGTAGCACCCGTCTACCAACAAACTCTTATCCCTTTTCTGTCCAACTCTCTAATGCAAGAGGTAACCGTTACTCCCAGTCCTTCATTTATGCAACAGGACAACTCTGAAACTGTCTCCCTCTGTCTGTGTTTCCTACTTCCTATGATCTCCAGTCATTCAAACACAGTTTGTCCAGGCATCTCGAACGGAACGGTTATTCAATTTGGCTCTCTTTTGCATTGTTTTTGTTTTATTCTTGGAAGGAACGGTTTGCGGGCTCCTGGCCTTTGGCTCCTTCTTCCTTGCATAAAAGAAAAGCCTTCAAACTTGGTTAAGTTAGTCGGATAGCTGTCCACTTGTTTTGGCTAAGTATGGGGGCAATCCATCAACCAGATCTCTTGATATTATCCGAAACTCAGAAGAGTGAGTCAGCCATGCTATCTCAAGGACTACTTTAACAAGGAGTTTGAAATTTTACTACAATATATTTGTAAGACAGAACGCTATGGAGATAGTATAATACCAACTGGTTGATTATTCTCCTTGATAGCCTGCAGTAAAATACTGGGACTTTTCCAGATATTCCAGATGTCATTTTCCATTAAGGATTGAAGACTAGAGCTACCAAGTTTGGTGGACTTGTAGAGTGAGATGATCTAAAGATGGCAGGCAAAAGATCCAGTGACCTTCACCTCGCCTGGGGTTAAAAAAAAAAAAAAAAAAAAAAGAGAAGAGAGAGAGAGAGAGAGACTTTGGGGGATTTTTCCAGATGTCACGTGAACCATGAAAGATTAAAACTACTGTAGAGCCACCTAACTTGGTGGACTTACCCCCAGACCATGAACCTCAGGTGACATGCTCAAGGTCAATGACCTTGACCTCGCCTTGGGTACAAGCAAACTTTTCTTGATATTCTGGATGTCACCTAATTTTCCATAAGGAATTATAAACAGCTAGAGCTATTAAATTTGATGGACTGAGATGACCCCTAAGATGATACGCACAAGATCCAGTGACTTTGACCTCAAAGGTCCTTTTATAACTCGGCTTCCAGTAGGGAATGGCTGCGCGTGAAGATTTCTTTATCGGAACTTGCTGAAAACCGCCTTCGGCGGCCTCCTCTTGATGTCAGGTCACTTCCTATCTTCATTCAGAAGGTTACAGTAATTTAAATAACTAATGCCGTGAAGAGACGGAGCGAGGAATTTTCCCATATTTTTACCCTGCTGGGACACTCGTTGAGGAGAGAGAGAGAGAGAGAGAGAGAGAGAGAGAGAGAGAGAGAGAGAGAGAGAGGATAGTAGTGTTTGCTATTATGCAGAATTATAATATACCATTATACTATACAATTATACTATACCAGATTATACCATTAAACAAAATTTGAAACATAAAAGGCCAAGAAATGAGCCAGAATTCTGGAACCGGTGGCCCAGGTGGACTGGAAATTGTTTTGTTTCTTCAAGTTAGTGCATTTTTTAACGGTACCTTGCTCTAACACATGCACCCGTTTTTTTGTTGTGTTACAGTAACAAACAAATATATAGAAATTGGATCATTATTATATAGACTGTCATTTGACAATTTTACGATGTTCTACTTCATTATTATTATTAGTAGTAGTAGTAATGGTAGTACTCGTATTAGTATCATTATTATTATTAGTTTACTTGTGATGTAATTTTTTTTATCTGATAATTATGTTGTCAAATATAACATGTCTGCTTAAGGACTCGACTGTCTTTACAATATCACTGGTAGTTAAAAGTTTAGAAAGAACTGGAGAAGTTTGTGACGATGGATAAACATACCAAGTGACTGGGGAGGAAGAAATTAATAACGAGCAAGAGAGGACCATGCACTGAAGATGAAACAAGGATCTGGAGAAGCGAAGGAAAGAAAGGAAAAGCTAACTTGAAAAGATAATGAGGACACACATGAAGGAAAAAATGATGAGAAGAAGGAAATGTTGGATTGGAAAGAAAAGAATGGATAGGGAGAATGGAGAATGGAAAGAATGATGTTGCCCAAGGAAGTGAAAGGAAGAGAGACCAGTTTTTCCAAGACTCGAGGAAATTATGGAATTGGTAAATATGGAAAGGACACATGAAAACAATGATGAAAAGTGGTGAACTAGGATTGGGGAGAAGTCTAGAAGAAGAGTAACCGTGAAGTGATGGTTAGGAGGAAGTAATAGAAGCTATCACCAATATACAAAAAGAAAAGTCAGAGGAAAAGAGAAGAAGGGAAACAGAGATAATGTTTGAGATTATGCTGTACAAAAAAGATAGTTATACAGGCAGTGGAGAAGAAGTAACTGATTTCACTATGAGATTATTTATAACACGCAAAACAAAGATAAGAATAAGAGGTACAATAAGTTCTCTCTCTCTCTCTCTCTCTCTCTCTCTCTCTCTCACTCTCTCACACACACACACACACACACACACACACACACACACACACACACACACACACACACACACACACACACACACACACACACACACACACACAAAACATTCTTCTTGCTCTTTTTCGGACCCTTAATTTCGTTCCAGACCTGGAAAAAGCAACCCTTAGTGGTGGGGGGAGCCAGCCGGAAGTGAATGTTGAGTGCTGGAAGTGATTAATGTCCTCCCAGACGAAGTTCTGATGTTGGGGATGAGTTGGTGAGGCTTTGGTGAGATTTCTTCTGACTGATGGGGTATGATAAGGCAATTTGTAAACATAGCTACAAGACACACACACACACACACACACACACACACACACACACACACACACACACACACACACACACACACACCACCTCCTTGTCTCTCGTGTCAAGATATATCAACGTGGTAAAAACGGAACATTTTGACATCGGGGTTAGCAAGAATGGGTGGGTGGAAAAACAGGAGAGGAAAAACTTAATTTCGTTATTTCTCTAACGTTTTGAACCACACAGAGCCCATCCCTCATTCTCTTTATAAGGACGTGCTTTGTGTAGTCAGAAGCATTAGAGGGAATCGAACTTTAGCTCTTGCTACTTTTCCCTCCCACTCATGCAAGTCGACGTCCGTCGCCAGATTTCCTTTCATAAATCGCTTCCACATTTTCAGTAGCTGCAGTTAGAAACTGAATTTCAATGAATATCTTCAAAGCAATGTGTAACCTGCAATGCTCTTGCTAGAATCATTATAACGATGTAAAAATACTATATTTTCAAACCATTAACATCTCGGCAGGCTACCGAGCCCAGCTGTGCATCTGCCAGTTATCATCCCCAGCCCTCCCGTCGTCTGTGAACATGTGACCAGCGCAAAGCTTGGATTATGCAGTTTTCTTACAGAGCACTTTTATATAACCTTTATAGTTAAGGCTGTCTCATAATCTTAGCATAAACCCTTATTATTATAGTTTCCCCAATTTACTATTTCTTATGGAGGGCATAAACTTGAGCTTCACAGCTGGAAAATATCTATGTTGTTATCACGATGACTATTACTTTTTCATTTGTATCAATTATGATTAATTCTCTGGATATGGAGAAATGGAATCGATTACAGTTTCAATTTGTCAGAAAAAAGTGGAATCGATTCCAGTGATTGTGATTCCTGATTACGATTACATCATGCATGGATGGGACCAACTTATTTCTGTAGCTCACCAAGGTGTCTACTTGGATTGCCACCCAACTCAGTAAATGGTTTCCAGGGCTACAAGAAACCATGTGGCTTGTCAGTAAATATAGAATCACCTGATGGTGACACTACAGCAAGAGGTGGCAACTTTGTAACCACAGAATACTAATAGCACGTGTGATGTGTTTCGTGAAATCGAGGGAAACGAGACAAACATATACAAAGGCTAATAGGAGGTTATGATATAAGATTAGGGATATCAAGAACCAAATTAACACTCGTACTCAGGATAACTTAGACATGTGTTGCGCATATGATGCCTTATTAGTTTCCTTGTTGTAATAACCCTCCCCATTATCGTAATCATGTTCTCTCGTTACATTCCTTCCCACGACTCCCACGTGTGAACTTTTCAATTAATATGACCATTATATCGGAAAAGATAACACTGCCTCCGCCCACATACTCTTTCTCTTCTAAGCTATCACCATACCAAATACACTTTCCACCACACCACCATCATACCACGTCACCACATGCCCATTTCTACCATCATACCACCACACCACCTACTCTGTTACACAGTTACCACACTACCACCATATCCCGTCACCACATACCCTCTCTACCATCATATCACCACACCTGCCTACTCTATCACACAGTTACCACACTACCACCACTACCACCATACCACGTCACCACATACTTTAACACACTACCACCATATCACCACACCATCAAGTTTCCCAAGCACATTCAATCACACCATCTAATTTCTCTATTATATTACGATACATCACCCATCCTGTCTACCACACTGCCACCAGACCACACCTACTCTCTCTACCACACTGCCACCACACCACCCTAAATCTATTAGAGCACGCACACCACCTACATTCTTTTTCTTTAAAATATTACCACCACACCACCCACTCTGTCTACCACACTAACAATACACCACCTACTCTGTCGACCACACTGCCACCACACTACCTACTCTCTCTACCACATCACCTACTCTCTCTTCCGTACTACCGCCGCACCCGACTACTTTCCCTGCCCACACCTATCACCACACCACCTACTCTTTCTCTCTGCCACTCTATACCACCATGCAGCCCACTCTCTCGCTCTATCACACTGTCTCGAAAACAACATATCTAAAAAGAAAATTATTGGCTATGGGGTCCCACAAGGCTCGATCCTTGGTCCAATTTTATTTGGCATCTATGTAAATGACTTACATGCACCACGTTGACTGTTTCCTGATACAATATGCTGATGATACACAATTTTTGCACTCGGGAACTATAGAAGATCTTAATCAAATCATTAAAAAGACATCTGAGGACACTCATGTTAAATGTCGAGATTATTTTCTAAAGAATGGTTTGATGTTCAACTCTCCTAAAACTCAATGTATTTTTATAGGAAATCGTCAGCTGTTATCTAACATTCCACCAAACACAACGATAAATTTTAATGGGAACATCATATACCCAAGCAAACATGTGAAAAACTTAGGAGTCTATATTGACCGTTTTATGCTTTTTGACGGCCACATTAACGAGTTAAATAAAAAAGCTATGGGTATATTAATGTATATCAGTAGAATAGGTGACAGCTTAGATAAACAAACCAGAGTCATTGTTGTACAGACACTCGTTCTAAGCTTAATTGAGTATTGCATTAGCATATAGGGGGACTACAAGTGACACAGTAATATCTTGTGTGCAGAAATTGCAAGAATTTTACAGCAAGGGTAGCAGTGGGAGGAGTAAAGAAATATGACCATATATCTCCATCTTTCAAGGAACTGAAATGGCTAAGATTAAAGCAGAAACATGTATTTGACGTAGGTGTAACTATTTTTAAAGTTTTACGAGGATTTTTATCCAGACTGGTTTTTACCATTAAGCAGTAGACAAGCTGTCTGTAGCATCACCAGACAGAGGCACAGCTTGTATGTGCCGCGCACTAAGACACACAGTGGAGACAGGCGCACTGCTGTACTGGGGAGTCAAGCTGTGGAACAGCCCTCCCCGCCCTCCCTCACACATGCGCCCTCCTCTTAGCACCCAAGCTAGACTTAAGGAATTTCTGCTAACAAATAATGTTTAAGTTAGACTTAGGTTTTTATTGTCATCTTTTTACAAAATTTACTCTCTAGTATGTCTCTTTTACTTTATACTTTTATCTTACTTTATTTATTTTATTTTATTTTATTTTTACGTTTTTGTGTATGTGTATGTGTGTACCTTTTATTTTAACTTTTTACCTTTGAGGTTTAGTGGTAAACAATTTATCAAATTTTATATTACCACATATAATAATTGTAGGAGACTTATGCATCTGTAAGTATTGTAATTCGTGTACCTATTGCAATTACTGAATATTCATTGTAATTTGTGTAATAACCACTTTGGTGGATAATAAAAAATCTGAATCTGAATCTGAATCTACCACACTACCACTACACCACCTCTCTCTCTCTCTCTCTCTCTCTCTCTCTCTCTCTCTCTCTCTCTCTCACACACACACACCACACTATACTGCCACCACACCACCCACCCTCCTTTCTACAGTCCTACCACACCATCTACTCTCTCTCCCCAGCACACTAGCATCGTAACTTCCTTCTCTCATTACACAAAATTATCCCAGTCATCAGCCACCTCCCACTCCAGTAGTCATTCAGCAAAAACCACTTTAGCACTTCACTTAAACATTATTATAATTTCTCCAGCCCCTTTGAAGCTGCAGTTGTAAAGACACATTTATGCATCAGTAATTATTTCATCAAAAAGTATATATAATTAATATGGCTTGATGACCATGGCCTCAGGTCAAATGGTCAATAGTCATTATTTGAAAAATTTATCATCTCTCGTACCTACTGTAATTCTGTGAGTTCGGTGAAGATAGCCTGTGTGTGCGACAAGTGACTGACAAGTTTAATCACTCGAGTGACGAAGTGTAGGTAATACATTTGCCACACAAGATTCACGAAAGAAGAGGTGTGGGAGTGTGGCATCTGCAGTTTGTTCAGTGATCCTACTTACACTGCACAGCAGTTTGCTTTGCTGGATGGAGTCACTCCGCTATACCATAATTCATATATTTAAAGTCAGATGACATAATTATTAGAGTGCATCCTGTACATATCCATTTGTCCCTTCAAATGATGAAACTAAAGATATGTTGATTGACTGGGCTGTTACAGAATGAAAGCCCTCAACTCTGACTTGATAGCTCAGCGAAAGCTCATTATTCTCGCTTTCCTTTGTGATAACAGGACTGCAAAATTCTTTCCAGGAGCGTATAAAGGGAAAATAATAAATGAGCAGGATCACTTCTCTGCATTTGCAAGGAATGACCTACCGTACTACGGAAGCACACCTTCTTTGCAGGGTCTTTGTCCTGCAATGCATCCCAA
The DNA here is from genome assembly GCF_032717465.1 of Coenobita brevimanus. Classification (NCBI taxonomy): domain Eukaryota; kingdom Metazoa; phylum Arthropoda; class Malacostraca; order Decapoda; family Coenobitidae; genus Coenobita; species Coenobita brevimanus. The sequence goes on from NC_136959.1 coordinate 11,714,284, forward strand.
GTGTCTGTAAAGTCGAGGCTAAATGATCACCCCAGAGGTCAAATCTTCATGTTGTGTGGTGTCTCGTGTAGCCGTCATCATCCTAAGCTACGAACGACAAAGAGCCCACACCACGTAGCTTTGTGAGATAACATCTGTCTCATTAATAATTTAACAACACCTTCCTCTCAGACACATACTGAGACAGCACTCACAGGCACCAGAAACAGACACCTCACTCCAGGCCGCCTGACACAGACAGGTGCCGCCTGACAACTAAAGTTACCGGGGACGTAGCTAATATTCAACTGCCATCATGCTTGTGGCCGCCACTTTCAAGGTAATGCTGATTGATAAGGAAACCTGCAAGATAAAAGAACAGGTACAGCAAGAATGAGCACTCAGATAATGTAACACCCACGTTCCACATTCCCCTTCATGGCCAAATTTTTACCCTGCCCTATGACCTTGACCTTCACCCTTAACATCTTTTATGTTAAATCTACCACTACAGTGATGTTCAAATGACGAGAAGTATTTTTGTCTCAAAAAGTAGGATATATTTCTTTGATTTGCTATAGAGGGTGACACTGAAGATTTGCTTATTTTTCATATGGATATTATAGTCAACTTAAGTTAACGGGCAAAGAACTGAGAGGCGTAGATGAAGGATTTTTGATGAAGTGCGGGACTGTAACTTACTTAAAACTGCTTGGAGGTCTTTTGTACCTTTTGCGTGAAAGGAAATGTGGAAGCAAAATAAAAATAGAGAAAATAATGATAGCATTACCATTCTTGAGGACGACATATGCAGTCGGTTTGAAGAAGGGAACTTTATTATATAATAAGAGTTAATAACAGTACTTCATGTTACTTTCACCAGTCCGTGTTTGTGTCGGGATGAATCGGCCAATTATTCAGAGGTAAGTATGGCACAGAGAAAAAGAATGGGTGTGGATTTAGAGTAAGCTGGTGGTGGCCAGAGAGCAACATGGAGCAGTAAGTTTGTCCGTGTCCGTGCGTTTTTAGGGACGGCGGTAAAGCCTGACGGTAGCCTGCACCTCCTGTAAGCTGCGGAAGATTTGTATCGGATATACCCCGTTCAGATTTACAACACTGAAGCTCAGGTCATGACTGTGAATAATGCAGTGGTCACTAAGGCTGAAACTCACTACTTAGCAATGGTTGGGGCTGTGTACTGCATCACTAACGATGAAAATTGTCACGAACTGATGGGGAAGGCGTGTGTTGCGAGTGGCTAAGTTTTAGTGTGTGTGAGATTGAGGTGGTTTGACTGAAGCAGAGTATTTCGCCATGCTGAGGAGTTGTGCCCTGGAGACTGAATACTCGCTCACAAATTACGGGTGATTTATGTCACTGGTATTCAGAGGGTGGCTGTAAGAGGCAGTCATTATAATATAGTGGATCGATGCTGTATCAAGAGGAATTGTGCTGTCACTAAATTGTAGGATGAAAATGTATTTAGCCTTTTTATTTCAAAAGCTGCAAAACAATGTCCGCGACTTGCTGTGTTGTCTGTAAATTTGCTAGGATGCGATGGGACAAGATCTAATATACTTGTGTGTGTGTATTTTGGGCAGCCAAAACTACACATTCAAATCACACCAACGATGGCACAGAAATCGTAAAAACATCGCTGATGTGAAAAACCTTAGTTCCATCACGTTTGAAAAACTTTTACTGTATTTAATGAGCGATCACATTTTGACCAAAAAAACGCCGCTCCCGGGGCCCGACATAGGATCTCCGTAGAATTTATTGCCAACAAGAACAACTAAAGTATTACGTACTTGCGAACGGAAAACTTGGGTTCAATACCCGAAGCTGCAAATAACACGATCAATTAGATTTAGCTGCAAAATATCCAAGTGACAACGTTACACTAGAACAACACATAAACACGAGAGCTCTCTGCAGGAGCAAGTGCGAGGGGCCCTGGGGCCCACGGGCACTTGCCAAAAACTAAAAGTACACAGAATGAAAAAGAGCTGGAAGACGCCCATGCCATACAGGGGACTAACGTAAGATCAGGCTAATGATAATGACAATGATGAGATGATGAAAATATTATACTAATTACCATTTTGCATGTACCTGTAGGTAAGCTCCAGCCTCCGTAATATACATAATAATTCCAGCTGGTTATAAAGCTAATAATGATGTGTATCTAGCTTACTGACAATGACACTGGCTTCGCATCATTATGCGTAAAAGGAGACATTGCCTTGAAGTACGAGTATACATTACTGGATTTTCATTATGTCCTCGGAGAGAGAGAGAGAGAGAGAGAGAGAGACAGAGACAGAGAGAGAGACAGAGAGACAGACAGACAGACAGACATAGTGGGGAGAAGGGGGAGTGTGTGTGTGTGTGTGTGTGTGTGTGTGTGTGTGTGTGTGTGTGTTCTTTACATTCTACTATTGTCTCGGGGATCAGTATTCACGGAGAAATCATTCCACTTCCATACCATTTCCTCTGCAAAATCGTATCCCTATTTTGCATTTCAGCAGTCAAAGATAATTCCCATCCACTGTCAACCGCATTGGCTAGCCTCCACGGTTTTACTATCCTTCCACAGGAAGAATAAGTGCAAACATTTGTTTTTCCTTCATCATGCTCGCCAAAGTCATTATTAATAGGTTTGCATTCTGTGAGTGCCACCCACTTTTTTTACTTTTTTCTCTCTCAACATATCGGACTTTTACCTACGAGCGCTTCACCGAGATTTAGTTATAATCTTGATACCAAAATTATCATAATGTTCCACTCCCCTCATTTGCTTTTTTCTATCTTCTAAACTATTTTTCAGCCTCTTGCTATAACTTCGTTTCTTCATCTCACTTCTAACGTAGTGCAACTGTTCCTTTTTATT
>NC_136959.1:11717255-11979755 GCF_032717465.1 Coenobita brevimanus
TAAACTCATTTTACCTATGGCCTATTTTACACCCTGGATTTATTTTTCCACTCACTTGATGTAGTGTTGCCCTCTTCGTCCCTCACCTTTATCACTATTTACACCATCACCTCTTCTCTTCCTTTTTCTCCCATCTTACCTGTCACATTTTATTACTCTTCTTTCCTGTTCAGGTGGCTTTACATTGAGCAACAAGCCAGATGGTTTCCTGTAAGCCAGGAAACCATTTACAACGCTGGGTAGTAACCATATAACCAACCGATACGTGTTCCTACGTAACAGCAAGTGGGTTGGTGGAGGGTTAATGTACCTCCCCGTATAAGCGTAGCTCAAAGTGTACGGCCACCGCTTATGGGATTATGGCTGATACTGCCAATAGATAGATAGTTATTTTTTTCATAGACCAATTTTTTTCCAAAGGACCCTATTTGCCCTTTTGATGCCATACATTCTCCATGATCCTTTTCTAATCATAACAAAAACAAACGTCCATACCATCACAGAGGCGCTGAAGAACGTCTAAACCATATATAATAAAACCGACGGAAAATAATGATTAAAAAAAAAAAATGTCCCATGAGCCAAAGAGAGTGGTAATAGATTTGAAAATGCACATGCTAGATTCCCTGCACCTGTTTTGATCAATGAAATTCCAGAAACCAACAGTTCTGGCAAGGACGCACCTTTCATAACGAAGCGATAACTGATGCTGCGTTGATGAGAACCAGGTCGATATGGAAGGCAATGTGCATAGATGATATGGAGACAGTCATGCACTCAACATGAGCTGGCTTTAAGCAGCTATCATACAGCATGTACTTAGAGCTAACAGGGCGACGGTGTTCAAAATCACACAAAATTTAACGACCACACAGAAGCCTGGTAGTCATAAAGAACCTGTCGACAAACTTTAAATGACAGGCAGAGAGCTGGATGACAAAGCACCAAAACAAGTAACTGAAATGGATTATTCATCGAAACTTCTCTGTATGGTTTGATTATTCTAGACTTTTTTTTTATAGTCCATTCAAACCAGTGAGAGTGGACATAAGCTTTTTCAAATGTTTATATTGGACAAAAAAAAAAAAAGCAGGTCTAGAACCCCAGAGGAACCTGTGGAGTCATATGGAGAGACAGTGCTGACGAATGAGGATATAAAGGGAGCGTTGTGGTGTGGGATGTGGATGTGATAGGAAGCGTTATGAGGAACACACTGAGGTGGTTTGGCCATGTGGAGAGGATGGAGGGTGAAAGACTGACTGTGAAGAGAGTGTATCTGAGTGAGGTGGAGGGGGAAGAAGAGGGAGGGGGAGGCCGAGGATGAGATGGAGGGATGGGGGGGAGAGGTAGATGAGAGAGGAGGGGCGTGAGTTGGGAGCAGGGCAGTGAAATGGCGGGGGACAGGGCGACTTGGAGGCGATTTGTTTGTGGCCACCCCAAACGGGATTGAGGGCGTCTGGCAATAGATAGATAGATAGATAGAATCCCCGACAACAATATACTCATCTACAGTTATTCCAAATATGCCATGAGCGGGAAATTAAGAACGAGGACGACTGACAGTTATACTCTTTATTGCTGGGTTGCGTTTCGTATCCCAGTCCCTACACCACTTGGATATCGTTCGCAAATCTCTATGCAAAGATTCGAAAACAGACTGACGAGATTTGGAAGAAAAGTGATAGAAACCATAAAACATGTCCTTAATTTTAATGAGAAATTATAATTGATGTGGAGGGATGGAGTGGAGAAGTATATGAGAGAGGGGTGTGTGAGTTGGGAGCATGGCAGTGAAATGGCGGGGGAAAGGGCGATATGGAGATGATTTGTTTGTGGCCACCCCGTAAGGGATTAAGGCGTCTGGCAATAGATAGATAGATAGATAATGACCCCCAATATTTCCTCCGGGTACGCCTGAGTAAACATTGATGGACCTGCTACAACTAGACAAACACAATGCCTTGAACCTCCTAGAATTGGTTTATAGTAGAGAATACCCGACCGACACATATCAAGGAGCTTGTGTGGTATCCCATCAATATTTACACAGTCAAAGGCAACCAAAAGTATTAAACACGTTATCAACACGTTAGTTTGAGGCTAAAATATATCTATCAATCTATCTACCTATACAGATAGATAGATAGATAGATATAGATAGATAGACAGATAGATAATGTGTATGTGTATACATGAGCAACGTTAACGTAGCCCAAACTTTACTTACTGATATATTACAGATAATACTCAAGGCATTGCTCTGTACGTCCAGATGAGGACTGGGGGGGAAAGAAAGTGATGAGGAGGCTGGCAGGACTGTATGGACAGGAAGGAACCGATTGAAATTAGGAATATAGATTACTGATTATTGAGGCGGAGTGTTTGGAGATAGGCTCACCAACTGGTGGTCGAAGGAAACTGCATATTGGTAAAATATTTCTGGCAGTTCATCACTCTCTCACCACATTAACATAATTTTGTAAGATATTAAAGGCAGTGTTTTAGTTTTGATAAAAGAATATATAGATTGTACACGCCTGGATTTCCTTACAGCACTAAGTATATTCAGCATGTCTGTGAGTAAAATTATAATACTTACGATTTTGTACAGATACTTCTCATGATTGTAGTCACAGGTGGATAGTAACTACAATATTTAAGTGAAAATACTCCACGTCACTGTACTCGAAAAAAAAAAAAGGTTGATGCAGGGGTACAGTGAGTAGAGGGTTAAGTCAAAGTAGTTAAGCAGAGGGGAGAGAGGCAGAATATGAGATTGGGGAAAGAGGTAGCTAGACATAAAGTGTGACAAGGAAATGAGGTATGGCATTGCAGCTGAGTGACATTTTAAAGAGCCGAATTTGTCATTATGGTGAGTCAGTACCTTACACAGGCGGGCAGCCTGTAAATGATCCGGCACTGACATACCAACGCCTGGCACACTCTGTCTACCTCTTTCAGTTACTCAGACTCTCTTATTTTTTCCAGGTCTGCAAGGTCTGTCGATCCTGCCCGGAGTCGCTAAGTGGTAGAGGATGAACTCTTGTGATTGATCGGTAGTTTAATGTGTGTGTGTGTGTGTGTGTGTGTGTGTGTGTGTGTGTGTGTGTGTGTGTGTGTGTGTGTGTGTGTGTGTGTGTGTGTGTGTGTGTGTGTGTGTGTGTGTGTGTGTGTGCAAGTTTTTGCCGTTATAAAGGCCAGACCAAGAAGTGCAATGTGTGTCTTTGGTCTTTGCAAATGGTTCAGATTGCCCACAACTTGTCTCTGGTCCAAATCATCGAGATGGGCATTGTCTAGATTTAAGTTTATCCGATGTTCCTGTTGTGTGAGATTTAATAAAGTTAGTGTGTGTATGTGTATTGCAGTTAGCCGTTATATATTATGGTTGTTATGCATTTTGTAGTTCTTTGATGATATGCAATTGTATAGAGTTTGTTAGCGATGAAACCTTGAAGTATTTCGATTCATGATTTTTGTTCGAATCAGTTTTTCGGAATTAACATCTTCTAGTGCCCTCGCCAAGTCAGGGAGTTCACGCTGTTGGCTTGAGCAGAGAGGTAATCACTTGTACCAGAGACTATCCTGACATTTTTCTGTGTGAATAAGAGCTGACAACAAGACCTCTGCTATTTTAATGAAATCCTACAAGCTATCTAGGCATGTCTGAAAAAGAAGACACCACTGCCCAGACGACCCCTACAGACAGTCTGCCTATGGATCTACGGCTGATTCCCGAGTTCACCGGATCATCGCACGGTGTGAGTGAATGGCTGGACAAGTTGGAGTTGGTGTGCAGTCTACGTGGGATTTCGGAATTGCACAACATCGTCCCGCTAAGGCTTACTGGCGGAGCATTTGCGGTTTACCAGCAGTTGAGCAGTACCGACCGATTTATCTACAAGAAGATTAAAGAGGCGCTTGTTTCTGCATTTGCAGTCGACCAGTTTCGTGCTTATGAGCAACTCATCACTCGAAAGTTGGGCGATGGTGAACCAGTGGATGTGTACCTTGCTGATTTGCGCCGTCTGGCAGGGTTGTTTGGAGGTATGCCTGACACCAGCCTTGCTTGTGCCTTTGTGACGGGTCTACCTGATGCTGTCCGCCGTACCTTACGAGCTGGTTCACGCATTGAGGCAATGGATATTGGCCAGATTTTGAAAAGAGCTCGTGCTGTGTTGGCGGATGAGCATGTTGGCGCAGTTGTGGCAGGAGCTGCGTTTAGACCTGCACATTCTGAGGGTGAGACAGCACTGTGGCCTGCCGAAGTTGTGGACAGCCTAATCATTATGCCCGTGACTGCTTGGCCGGGCGTGAAGGGACGTAGGAGTGGGCGCATCAACTACCGATGTTTCCTCTGTGGCGGCCGGGGACACATTGCTTCAGCATGCTCGGGAAACTTCACTGGAGAGGTGGTGTCAGCGCCAGCTTCCTCTCCAACGCAGCAGTGATGGGCGCTCTGCCACAAACTCGGTTGGTTGTAGATGGTGTGAGTTGCGACACACTAGTGGACACCGGTTGTACGAAGAGCATTGCACATGTGTCGGTGTGTTCCAATTGGACGAAAAATAAATTGAGTGTGACAACGATGAGCGGTGAGCAATATTTGTGTGAAGGATCGGTTGTGGTATGCGTCCAGCTGCCGTCTGGGGCTGTGTCACCTGTGGAGGTGTTGGTGGTGTCCACTAGGCCACTGAACTTCAGCTTCATCCTTGGTATGAATGGCATACGTGCTTTCAAGGGGGTAACCGTACGAGCACCTAACGATGTTAAGTTTGGTGTTGATGAATCTGTGCAGTCTATTATGGTGGCAGCACCAACAGACCACATCATTGATGAGAGGGATTTTACAGTGACTTATGAGGCAGCAACAAAGAAGTGGACAGTGTCTTGGAAGTGGTGTAATAACTCAGAAAACCCATGTCTTGTGAATACTACTACAGAGTACCGGATTCAGCCTGATGTTCGTGACGAATATGAGCGTGAACTGTTGCAGTGGATTGAGGATGGTTGGTTAATCCCCTACGATGAGACACTTCATGGACCAGCTAAGGGGACAATTCCACTAATGGCTGTTATCCAACAGAATAAGGGAAGTAAGGTACGCCCTGTGCTCGACTTTCGGGAGCTGAATTCCTATCTTAATCCACACACAGCCGACGCAGACGTATGCTGCGAGAAGATAAAGAGAGTGGCGTCGCTGTGGACAAGATGTCGGACTCATAGACCTACGTAAGGCCTACCTTCAAATTCATGTGGACAGTGCATTGTGGCCATACCAGACTGTTGTGTTTAAGGGACAAAGGTACTGTCTGACGAGATTGGGATTTGGGTCAAGCATTGCGCCTCTTAGTTATGAAACGAGTCTTGAGCGCTGCATTGAGCTGGGACGAAAGAGTTAATCAAGCAACTTCTCCATACTTAGACGACATACTGGTGGATCAGAGAATAGCGTCTGCAGCTGATGTGGAAACCCATCTCAATCATTACGGTCTGGTCTGCAAGGCGGCTGAGCAGGTATCCAAGGGAGCCAGAGTTTTGGGTATGAGGGTCTGGGGGGAGCGACAGGGTCTCTTCTGGCGACGGGATAACGACGTCGGTGAGATTCCTAAGAAGATTACGAGACGTTCGGTGTTTTCCTTGTGTGGGCGCCTCACAGGCCATTTGCCCGTTTGTGGATGGTTACGGGTGGCAGCTTCATATCTGAAAAGGAGAGCCAATGCACTCACTACCTCTTTGGGACACCGAAATCGATGATGCGGAGTTACATTCTATGCTTGTTGAAACTGTACAGCGAGTGAAATCTGCGGATCCAGCTCATGGCCGTTGGGATATTAGTGGTAGTGAAGCTGTCGTGTGGGTGGACGCCAGTTCACTTGCTATTGGAGCCATGTTGGTGGTGGATGGCTATGTAGTTGAAGATGCTTCCTGGCTGCGGCAAGATGAGTGTTCCCACATCAATTTGGCTGAATTGGATGCTGTACTACGGGTGTGAATTTGGCTGTAGCCTGGAAGGTGGTAAAGGTTTGCCTGATGACAGATTCGAGGACAGTGTATCACTGGGTCACGGATTCGCTGACTGGAAGATCACGTTTGAAAACGAAGGCTGCCAGTGAAATGCTGATTCGACGGCGTCTGGAAACTATAAGGAATGTGGTTTCTGAGTATGGCGTGCAATTGGAAGTGAAGTTTGTTACCTCTGCTGAGAATAAGGCTGACGCACTAACCAGGGTGCCAAGCAAGTGGTTGTCCCCTCCGCGTGCCCAACTAGTGTGTAGGGCTATTACATCGACCTCACAGGATGACATCTCTAACATCCACATAACCTGCGGGCACCCAGGCATCAGGCGCACGCTGTACTTTTGCCGCCGTCTTTTCCCAATGACTACTAAACGACAAGTGCGTGACATCGTCCGTCAGTGTAAGGAATGTCAATCAATCGACCCTGCACCTGTGAAGTGGCAAAAGGGGATGCTGGGAGTCTCGGTTTGCTGGGATAGGGTAGGCATGGACGTTTGTCACATCCAAGATCAACACTACCTAACCTTGGTTGATTGTGGTCCATCGCGGTATGCTATCTGGAGGAGACTACGTCGGCAAGATACTGCGTGTGTGGTTGAACAACTGGAATCTGTCTTTTATGAACGTGGGGCACCGAAGGAACTATTGACGGACAACGCCACCAGCTTTCGCAGTTCAACATTCCGTGAGTTTGCAAGTCGCTGGGGAATGAGACTTGTATATCGCTGTGCATACGTTCCTTCAGGCAATGGAATCGTTGAACGTTGTCATCGTACAGTGAAGACAATTGCAGCCGGGAAAGGTTGTTCTATAGCCAAGGCAGTCTATCGCTACAATGTGATGCCACGAAGTAATTACCCATCCTCCACTCCAGCAAATCAGTTATTCAAATATGAAGTGCGATTGCTCGGAATTGACGGTGTGGGAGATTGTGAGCAGCCGGAGTACCTGCAACATCCCTTCAAAGTTGGTGACAGAGTGTGGGTACGTCATCCTACCAGAAGATGCAACATTCAAAGCACTGTTGGAGTCGTTACAGACATACTTTCTGCACAGAGTGTTGAGGTTGATGGAGTGCCTCGGCATGTGCGTGACTTGCGATTGGTGACAGCACAGTTACCGCAGAGAGAGGAACGAGAAGAGCAACAGGAAGTTCAGGATTCCTGGATTGACAACGAGGACGACAGCCTGGTGATACGTCTACCTGCCAATATAGATGAACTGGAGGAATCGACCAGGGAAGGATCCAGTGACTGATGAAAGCAGGGGAGAGAGCCCAGGACGACCGATGCCACGGAGAGGATCAAGGGAACGTCACCCAGTTCGCCTGTTTCAGTATAGTGATCTCCCTTAGGATCAGGGGGGAGTGTTGTGTGAGATTTAATAAAGTTAGTGTGTGTATGTGTATTGCCGCTAGCCGTTATATATTATGGTTGTTATGCATTTTGTAGTTCTTTGATGATATGTAATTGTATAGAGTTTGTTAGCGATGAAACCTTGAAGTATTTCGATTCATGATTTTTGTTCGAATCAGTTTTTCGGAATTAACATCTTCTAGTGCCCTCGCCAAGTCAGGGAGTTCACGCTGTTGGCTTGAGCAGAGAGGTAATCACTTGTACCGAAACTATCCTGACATTTTTCTGTGTGAATAAGAGCTGACAACAAGACCTCTGCTATTTTAATGAAATCCTACAGTTCCATATACTTTAATGCTACTAGATGGTAGGAACAAGTTTGTAAGACAGAATTACGTATGTTAACAAAGGAAATGAACACACACACACACACACACACACACACACACACACACACACACACACACACACACACACACACACACACACACACACACACACACACACACACACACACACACACACACACACACACACACACACACACACACACACACACACACACACACACACACACATACACATACACATACACATACACATACACATACACATACACATACACATACACATACACATACACATACACACACACACACAAAATCAATCAATGGATGAAAGTGGATAATATATAAGTGAAAGTAAAGCCATGCCCCAGAACCAAGAATATCATTCCTTGATACTCCGACTACGTACTGTATATAATTGTGTTAAAATAGTAAAAGATTATGTGAGTATATTCACCCATTTGTATAATTTCTCGGTATTTAAAAAAATACTCGAGGTAATATGCTGCTCATGAGATAACTGGAAACCGTATGCTGAATTAATAAAGTAATCCTTTATTTTAACCAAATTTTTTTATTATATTTCTTTGTTCATTGGCCCCTTTTCCTGAAGTCTTCTTCAGTCCGTTCCTACTACTTATTTATCTACGAGTAATCCGTGATCCTGACAATCCTCCCTTCCTTGTGCCATAATTATCGTCACTAGTAATATTATTATCTATAATGGTACATATTTCTCCTCTTGCAATTCCCTCTTTCCCTCTCCGCCCACACAGTTACTCTCCGTCATGATCTTCTCTTATAATCCTCGACTTCTTCCTTTGCCACTTAATTCCTTGACTATTTTGCACTCTGCCTTACAACTCATTCCATACCAAACCTCAGCTTCCTTTCTTCACCACCCTATACCACTTCTATTTCCTTCATCATCCGCCTCTCTCTCACTCCAATCACTCACAATTATCCTACCTCAGCTCACCATTAACAATATAATCATCTAAGTTTTCCCCGTTTTTTCTTCCTCCTCATCGAGATAGATTTTTTTCTCTCCAGTAGCCTTTTCGTCCTGTTCGGGACTAATTTAAGTTTTCTATGCCGAGTTTGGTCATCAAAGGGAAAGCCACCAAAGACGCTCATCGCCCTCCTCTTCTTATGCAGCTCCTCAGCGGTGTGGTCTTGCATGGGGAATGAACATTGGGCCGCGAGTATCTTCCATCTTTATTTACTGATTCATTTATTTTCTCTGTTTGGCAGTTCATCTTATCACGTGATGAGCCAGGGTATTTGTACAGGTAGGTATTCCGGCAGGTGTGAGGGAGGCGGTGATGGACTATGAAGGAAGGGGTGATGGAGTATGAGGAAAGGGTGATGGGGTATGATGGAGTGAGCGATGGGGTATGATGGAGTGAGTGATGGGGTAAGAGGGAAGGGGTAGTAAGGTATAAGGGAGGGTTGATAGGGATTGAGCGAGCCGTGATCAGGTATGACGGGGAGTGAAGGGATATGAAGGGGGAAGGTGTTGTGAGATACAGAGGAAGCAGATGGAGGAAAGGGGAGGGAGCTGCTTGTACCATGTCCCATCCATTCGACTACTCATATGCACTATACTTACACAGAAACCCTCATATCATCAGTCTTCCGCAGCATACCCTCCAGTGTTCTAGTATCGTGCGCAGTAATCATATGCGTACGTCATTTATCTTCACCAGTGTAAATTTGAGCAAGTGGTCAGGATACACCACCACTGCCCCCAAGAGCGTAGTGGTAATAAGTAGCCTTGCTGAGCCACGCAACACACTGATTGTCAGGCAGGTAAAGGCATGGGGGAAAGATAAATTCACCGACCCGATTTTTCTTTGCTGATCCAGTCACCCTTGCGCAAAACAAAGTAATACAGGACTGTGATATTAATATAAACTTGTTCTTCTTTTGAAAATCACGAGAGATCATTTTGGCCATCGTGGGAAAGGCAAAATGGTTGTATGGAAAATATTGTTAAAAAATTATTCTGTCACGCTTCATTCTTTGCGAGATCTGGGAAAATCATAACCCTTTCTTTCTTATCACTGATTTCTGTGTAAATTAACACTTCTTTTAATGTATGCTGATGCAGTTGGTATTAGCTTTTGTTCATTCATCACTCTTGCATCATCTATGTCTCTGAACGTTTGATCTTATCTGGAAAATGCTATTTAAGAAAAATATTTATATATTTCATAGATTAAGCGGGGAGACAGTGATAGACGAATAATTCCATTTGTTCTTTGCATGATTTACACGAACCATTTTAACTGACATTTAGGTCTTGGCAAAACATTAATTTTTAACACTGACAGAAATCATTCCTAATGCAAAGCTGCCATCTAATGCTACTAATTCCCTCGCGAATATTCTGCCTGTATTTCGTGTTCACCTGCATGCGTTTTGTTATGCGAACTTCGCCATGGATCTCTTAATACTTCTATGTTATGGTTAAGATGGTCTCAGAGTCGTAGGAGTGCAGAAGACATGGAAGGAGACGCCTGAGACTAGAAGTATAGATTATTGATTATTGAGGCAGGGTGTCCGTAGATAGCTTCACCGAGGGGTGGTCGGTGGAAATTACATATTGGTAAAATACAATATATCGGCTGGTTCTTCATTCTTACACCACACTTTTACGACAAGAATGCAATTCTGTGTTATGACTTTAATATAAAGCTTTCCACACAACTGGTTTTACTAAATGCACTGAATATATTAATTACATCTGTGTGTGGAAAATAATGCAACTCATTGTTTTTATATACAAATCTTCTCATTATTGTAGTCATTGGTGGATGACGTCTACGTAATACAGTTAGAATCAAACGTCATTTTGTATTCGACGATAGAGGATGGAGCAGGGCGAAGGAGGGTGAGGTAGAGGTCGGGGATTAAGGTAAATTACTGAGGCAGAGAGGGGAGGGGGGGAGGGCAGGAAGTACGATAGTCAAAAGAGGGAGTTAGGCAAGGAAGTTAGGCACAAAACGTGACAAAGGAAATGTGTGATATCAGTGTAGCAGAGTGACATTATCAGGGCCCAGTAATGTCATTGTGATGTGTCAGTGCCTTACACCAGTGGTTCGTGGCCACCTAAAGCTTGTAAAGAATATCGTACTAACATGCACACGTCTGGGACATACATTTTTTTTTTCTTATGTAGACTTTGTATGTGTTAGATCTGTTTTCCTTATTTCAGACATCTGCAATAATTTTTTGTTGCGTTAGATAGGAAATACTTTAATCTCTTGAAAAGCGAGTGAATAAAATATATGGAATATAACACACACACACACACACACACACACACACACACACACTATATATATATATATATATATATATATATATATATATATATATATATATATATATATATATATATATAAATTCTTGCGCTTAGCCTAAAGTCAAATTGTAATGTACAACATAAAAAAAAAAAAAAAGGTTTCATTCCCTTAGCTCATCTAAAAATAAGTAAGTGGCTCATAAAACGTTGTCTTGATAGAGATATATATTACCTTTCCCTGATGAATTTAAAGTTAAGAGATCATTCTAAAGTAAGAGTGGGTAATGAGCATCAAGTAACATTACCTACGGTTCTCTTTGACATATAAATAAGGGATAAGAACAAAGTTTTTAGGGTTTCCTAGGTCATGCAAAAAGGTGAACTGTGACAGTGTAATTTGTTAAGAATTTTACCCATATCAGTGTCGCTCTCGTACAGTGGCCTATCTTGCGACTTTTCGGAAGATGTCAAAGTCTGCTAGCATCATAATCCTGTACTACTTTCTTCTTGAAGGTGCTTGAATCACCAAGTTAAATCAAGTTGGTGAATTTATCCTTCCTCCTTTAACTTCCTGGCAATCTTGGTGTTATGTGGGTTTAGCACAGCTACTATTACCGCTAAACTCTTGATCATAGTCTTGGTGTACCCTGACCACTTGCTTATATAAAAGTTGGTGAAGGTAAAGGATGTATGTGCGTGTGGATGATCATGATACACGATTATACAATGCTGTGGCAGACTGGTAATATTTATGAATGTGTGTGTGTGTGTGTGTGTGTGTGTGTGTGTGTGTGTGTGTGCGTGTGTGTGTGTGTGTGTGCGGAGTCGGCTAGATGGTGTAAAAAGGCCAATAAATTGATTGGATTCGTAGGTAGAGCATTTGAATATAAATCCTAAAATATCGTCCTCACTTTGCATAGTTCCTTGGTACAGCTGCACTTGGAGTATTGCATTCAGTTCTGGTCACCATATTATTAAAAAGTCATGGAAAAACGAGAGAGTACAGCGAAGGGTGACAAAGATGATACCTAGATTGAGAAACAAACCATACGAGGAGCTTTAGAAGCCCTGAATCTCTTTACCCAATAAACGGAGGTCACGAAGAGATTTAATTCAAGTATTCAAAATATTCATAGGACACGATAATATGGCCATTGCTAAATATTTAACAGTTGGCAGCTCAGACTATACCAGAGGGAATGGGCATAAAATTATCGGCAAATGATTTCAGTCACATGAAGCTAAGCATTTTTTCTTTAGTAGAGTTTTAAATACGTAAAACAAACTGCCTTCAAATGTAGTAAACGATGATGCAGTACTAATCTTTAAAAATCGCTTGGATAAGTATCTTGTCATCTGACCCCCAGGCTAGTATGATCACTTCTAAATAACACATTTCTATGGAGCATTTTTTTTTTTTAAGGGCGTGGAAGATACAACCGCAGAGCAACATCGATAAATATTGCTGACTTAATGTTACTCTCCCGTTCAGGTAGATAGTGTAGAATAAAATTTCCTTTCAGTCTTTTCAATAGAATTTCCATGACAGTTTTCAGTGTTGCATGGTGGTCCATCTAACAATTTCCTGTTGGCTGGGGCTGGAGGGTTTGGTGGGTGGGTGGGGGGGAGCCTTCCTGTTTTTCTCTCCATGTCTTTAGCTGATTGATTAGTTTTGTTAGTTTTAACCTTCCCTATACCAGACAGCCACGAAAGACCAACCAGTCTCTTGCTGTTTCCTTTCCCTTGTACTCCATTGTACTCCTCCCCACAGGTACCATCCCTACCTTTTCTGCACGCCACTCCACTTCCATTTCCGCTCCTCTGCCTGCCAGTTCTAATCCCCTCCACTGTCCGCCCCAAGCCCTTCCTCCTGTCATGTCCACTTTCTAATTCTCTTGCTTTTTTTTTTTTTTTTTCCTCTCCTCTCTCTGTCTGCCTGTCTGTCTGTCTGTCTGTCTGTCTGTCTGTCTGTCTCTCTCTCTCTCTCTCTCTCTCTCTCTCTCTCTCTCTCTTTTACTTCTTCCTTCACCTCCCTTCTCACTTTCCTTTAAGACACCATCGTTTCCAGTCTGTTCCTCTTCATTTTTCAAACCAGCCCTCTACCTTTAGGAAAGCCTTCAAATTCCTGTTTTCGTTTTCTCTCCTACTTCCTTTTTTTGTTTTCTTCATGTTCCCTGTACGATGTTGGTGAAATGAAACTTGCAGGGACATGTCTCCAGGCCCCGCTACGATGGGTACCTCAGAATAGTTTTCAGTTACATTATTTTTTCCGAAGTAGTATTAAGCACGATATAAAGCCAGTGTACTTATTACCATCTCTGAAGCATGAGTCAGCCTCATAATAGCAGACACTGATTTTATACGAAAATTAAATTATCATCATATATACATACATACATCATCTAATCCTGTGTTTTCCCCATGAGAAGCGTAGGAGCCCGGGGCTAGGTAAGTTGGTCCTGACATTTAAGCTGAGATTGACCAGCCTCATTCGTCCCGAGTGGCATTACGATAGCTGTAAATCCCAACACCCCTTGGATATAAACCGACACAGGCTCAATGCGGTTGGAGCGCCTTAATTACCCGAAAAAATCACCAACAAAAACTGAGAAGTAATTGAAACATACACATGCATGCTACACCTACTTCCTTCCTACTGGTGCCTCCTTGTTCCCACTTACAGGTCAATCGTTTTCCTCATTTCCCTTTCCCCCAGGCCTATCTTCTCTTTCTTGCTGTCCATTTCCTCTTCCCTTCTCACCCCCTTATTCTCTGTCCCGCTTTCCCTCATTTGTACTCGGCCAGTCGTGGCATTAGATCCGGTGAGTTAGGCGGAGTGAGAGAAGGCGGTGAGAGGGAAGGGGAGGACGATGAGAGAAAGTGAGAATGATGAGCGATAAAACATAGTGAAAGAGTATGAGATGAAAGGTGAAAATAGGATTGGAGAGGAGGATGAAGGTGATAATCAGTGGGGCAGTGAAAGCTGATACGAGAGAAAGGAAGCTTTTGAAGTGTGAAGGTGAGGAAAGGTGAGGATGCAGGTTGTGACACACACTGAGAGTAGAAACCAAAAGGAAAGGAACCGAGTAGGCGAGGGGATGAATTAGAAGTTAGCATGAAGATGAAGAAAGCAGAGTGAATATGACGGAGCCAAATAGTCATGCTACAAATAAGAGTGCAGTTTATGGATAAAAGGAAGTATAAGAGTGAGGGGTGAGAGTGAAATATGAGACTGAAGGACAAGTGCCATTGTGAAGGTGTGTGAGAGTGAGTGAAGTGAGGGTGAGGTAAGATAGATAATCAGGGTGAAGATGAGAATTACATTGCCATACTCTTAGATCTGACCCAAGAAGAATGTTGCCCTGGGAGCAGTAGCGTACCTGAGGGGGGGGGGGCTGTTTGAAACTGCCCCCCGGGCCCCCAATTGAGTGGGGCCCCAAAAAGCCTTAAAAATGTATAAGCTCTTTAATTTATATTTTAAAATATATATATTTATCATCCCGACAATCCCAGCTGAGATATTAGATAAATTTTGAGAATTAGGGGCTAGGTTCTGTGCGGGGACCCCTCTCCAGGAGGGGGGCCCCGAAAAGAACCTAGCCCCCCGGGCCCCCAAATCTCTAGGTACGCCCCTGCCTGGGAGAAAATACACGTCCAACGGTGAGGAGGTTAGTCTTGGGAAAGTGGGTGTAAGGGTGGTATAGGTGAGGTGTGGCTGGTGTAAAGGTGTGGCTGGTATAAGTGGTGTAAAGGTGAGACAGCAGAGATAGGTGGAGTAGGCTAAGCTGAACAGGCGGGGTTGATGGTCCCTGGTGAGGAGGAACGAATGCAGTACACCATTTGAAGATGTGTTGTAGGTTGAATTGTGTGGATGTGCTGAAGGATATTATCTGGTTTCTCATCATAATAACACAAAAGGCAAGAAAAATAACAACACTAGTAATTACGCCCACTTATCATATGCATAGAAGTTATCCCCTTGCCACAGCTGTCAATTTGTATAGTACATTATGATTGGTGGGGAAAACAAATTTAAACGATTTATTCCACTGTGATATTCTCAGTGCTTGAGTTTATATTCGCTCTCTTGTTTTCTGTAAAAATCAAGTTTCTTTCTTGTTTTGCATAGTACAGTGTACATCTGTTTGTACTGATTACTTACTTGCACGTACATTTCCACCTAGATCTGGTTATACTATATGTCACCTTTGCACTTGTAAGAACGCTGATATAGAGAAAGATGCATGATGTGTCAAACAGTGACTGGCTCTTCTGAGTACCGGTAATTATCTCATCAAAGTCGGGTGCGGTACAAATTACTTCCCGGCGATCTGCTCACTAAAGACAGCGAAATTTTTGCATCGACGTCAAGCTTACAAACAGTTTATGAATAGTCGAGCGTTTATTTCATCTCCTGTGATTCATCGACACCGCATGACACAAACAAAGATAAGCTGCTAATCTTACTTCGTTCAGGCAGTATATTGATCATAATTATCTCCCTTTATTACAGGAAAAGGCGAGGTTCATAATTAAGCGCTTTGGTCTCTACTGTGTCGGAGGGAAATCAAAGTTTCTTCTCTTACATCCCTCCTTTAACACAAGAGCTACATAAGTCGTGCACCAAACGTGGAGTGTGGTGGGGTCGCCACAAAACCATTTCACTTCCAGGGGGGACGGTGTTCTGGTGGTGGTTAGGGGGTGGTGAGCTTTGATATCTCACTTTCGTTTTTTGGAGTCGTTTATCGAAACGTGAAGAGTAAATGAGAAGTTATTTCTTCCCTCATGTATAGAGGTAAACTGCTTTAGTGACAACGAATGGACACGATAAGACACCTATATTAAATGTTCCACGTATCTCCAGTGTTGATGATGCGGTGTTTCTCACTGAAAGGGAGAAGGCTGTAGGCCAATAGTTCTCAGCCTTTTTTTGAGGGGGTCCCCCTCCCCCCCTTAGCCTTGGTCCACATATCCATGTATCCCCCTCCCCCCTCCATTGCTTCCAGCTTCCTGTCATCATTTGACTCTAAAAAAATAATCCTGAAATACGTGTTTTGAAGGCAAAAGCAGATATAGAATACGAAAACTGATTATAAATTAGGTTTTCATCGTGACACACACACACACACACACACACACACACACTGCTGGAGACTATTTTCTTCTGATTCCTCGCGCCCTCCATGGTAATTGCACACGCCCATTTAGGGGGAAGGAATGCCCCTCAGGTTGAGAACGACTGCTGTAGACAAATGCGTTCCCGGGGTAGGAGGATATGCAGAGGAGAGAAATGAGACGGTCTGGCCAGGAATGACATTAATGTCTCGATCCGCAGACACCATCTTAGTTTACTCTCGTTATTCCAGGATAGTTTTTATTGGAAGGGACACAGGCAACGTTGATTAGACCCATTCCAAGTAGGTGACGCTCGTAAGTTGAACAAGATCATGTGTCAGTAAGAGGAAAAAATATAAAAGACATCCCTGTCGTGAAGGGGTTATTAGTGATCACATTATGGCGTGGAAACGTCGGCTACTGTCCGGAATCCCTCGCTTCATGGGATTCTTTGACCTTATACGGAAAGATAAACATTCTTATAGTGACAGCAAACTCTCGAGGCAGACAAGAAGAGGGCAAGACTTATGAATGTTTAAAAGGACTGACGAATAAGCAGACACTGTGCTATCAAAAGCAGACATTATAGGACGACAGTCACCGAACCAGAACGATAACATATACATTCCACTCGAAAAAAAGAAATGACTGACACATTTCAAACACACAGTACGGTAATTTCTCGCCACGTACAACGTATCAAAGTGGTCTGGAAATGGGAGAATGCGTTTCATGTGGGAACGGTAAAATCGCATATATCACTGCGAGTGTGTGGCCGGTCCACTGTTATTGCACACACTCTGCCATGGCCTTAAATTGATAAATGTTTCGCTTTTGTTGGCGTGCCTTTGTGGTGAGTGCTGTATGAGGTTGTTGAATTTAGGGAACATAATTTTTATTATGGTAAGAAGTGACCTGGGATGGAATCGTGGACTCTTCTTAGGCCAATACACATAGTGATAAATAAATAATCTCTCCATAAGATGGAATTACTGTTATTTCTGATAATGTGTGGAGCCTAATTTGTCATTCAATATTTCATACATCAGAAGTAAAATAAACTGGTATGCAGGACATATATCTGTGACTTTTGCCAAAAGTATGATTTACCAACACCATACCACAGTGGAAACTGCCATTTTCTGAGTGTATTTCATCATCTAACGACAAGTAAAAGACAATAACCACATTCATTTAAAAAGTGGCTGCTTTGCATTATTCGATTCTATTTCTCACTACCACGTGATTCCTTTTGATCCTGCATCTTCGTTTTATCAATGTGTTTTTGGCCATGAAGCGTGGAACATGGAGTCCACCAACATTTCTAATATATTCAGAGTCGGCACAGCGTCACGTTGTGCAACAAGAGGCAACAATCTTCATTGTTCTTCATATGTAAGTTGAGGGTGCCAGTGCACTGGAGGTGCCGCCTCCCGTTACACATCCCTTTGATTCTGCACGTCTGTTGATTGACTCAGCCAAGAACTGATGGACGGATGTATTGCATAAGTATTAATGTGAGGAATACTGAACTTGATGAGCACTATCTCCTTGGGGGTTGGGGGGTGGGCGAGTGGTTGGAAAGATAGTCTGTTGTCTGAAGTGGCACGAGTTCGATCATGGGCTGAGGCAAGGCCCAAATGATCAACTGAATTTCACTGAAACAGGTGTTGGTCTTCCACAAGCCACCCATCGTCATGTCATAAAGACTTTGTAGTTACTTGTAGAGAAGTATATTTTAGACTTGTGGTCGAGCGGCTTTTACATCTTGTAGTAGCTTCCCCACCAAATGTCATGTAATGACAGGAGAGGTAAAGAATAGTATGGGACTATTTTTATTTGTCTTGGAAATATTAAACAGGTCTCTCACACGGAACGAGTATAAGTCCCGGGTAGCTACCTCCCTGTCTTGCTATCTCTCTCTCTCTCTCTGTTCTAAGGCTAATCTCCGTCTCGACCTCTCTATAGGGTCGCTTGTCTCCTTCTAAACTCTCTTTCCTAAAATCTGGTGTAGCAGGGGTGTGTCACGTGTGTCCCTCATGGATGGAAAGCTTAAGGAGCCTGTGTGTGAGTATGTGTGTATATGTGTGTGTGGTTACCAGATCTTTGTTCACGAGAGGACTGCTGACAGCTAACTGCATCATCTCCTTACTGGCCGCTGTCGTCAGCTTTCCTCAGTGTTAAGAGTGTGTAATCATGTTTAGCACTGCTCGATTCTCGCAGACACAACACCTTCTCATCATCTGACTCCCTGCTTCTATCTATCTATTTATCTATCTATCTATATAATATGTAGTCTTTACCACACTGCTCGGTCGCGCGAAAATGGCGTACCATCGACATTTAATAGTTATAACATATTAATACATACTACATACACATTATAATGAACTTATAAGCTAATTAAGTGAAATACATAATATTGTAAAGTAACATAATTGTATGAATATTGTATACATATATTATTCATAGTAAATAGTGATTATTCAGTAATATTACATTTTAAATAAGTTGTATACACATTTGAAATAATGCAATGGTTGTTGTATAACACTTTGTAAGACGTGCATGTACAACAGACGTACGCATATAATTGTGCAATGGTATTACTGCTAAGTTATACATTACATATTTGAGTTATCACTTTAGTAATGTCTAATATTTCACCTAACTTGTATGATGATACTGGTAATACAGAATTGTGCTATAATTGTATGACTTATATTGTGTTAATGCATAATTGTGTTGGCCTTATAATTGTAGTTACATTTTGTTAATGCAACTCTTACATAAGTGTCTTGGCCTTATAATTGTAGTTAAAGTTACATAAAAGTTACATCTTGTTAATGCAACTGTTACATAATTGGCAAAGTGTAACATAATGCAATCGTTTGTCGTTACATAATTGTTACATATCGTTTGTAGGTACATAATTGTAGTTAAAGTTACATAAAAGTTACATCTTGTTAATGCAACTGTTACATTAATTGGTACATATTGTTTGTAGTTACATAATTGTAACAATTGCAGTCCTAACATATGCTGCGGTCGATGATAGTGATGATGTGTCGTGCCACTTGTATGTGGAGACAACAATTTGCTTTTTTTGTTTGTAGTTTATGTGGTATTTTGGCATATGTAGTAACAATTACACTTATTTTCATTTGTTTGTTATGTGATCTTACTCTATTTCTCTTTTTTCTTTCTTACTTTTTCTTTCTTTCTTTCTTTCTTTTTTGTATGTATTGATTTTCTATAGTTTGTTTCTCTTTTCTTGATTACGATTTTTTCCATGTTGTTCATGGTTACATAATTGCTGGCTAATTTCCTTGGGATACTTTTTTAAAGTTTAGTTTATATTGCACAGAGATTATAAAATGATATTATATAGTCCCATATTTTTTTATTTTATATAAAAAATATATACACTATATACAGTATTAACTATACACACTGATTTGTTGTTCACCTGTACCTATCGTGAGTAATATGTGTGTCAGCACTGTGTGGAAATCATTGTCTTCACGATTGTGTTGAAGATGTTCACTCTTGCTAACGGCATTTGTGTTGGCCATTTTTTTTTTTTTTTTCGTAAGTTAATTTATCTGTTTCCACTAGGTAGCTTTAATTAATAAATGTTTAATGCAGTTCTATTAATTGCTCACTGAGTAACTGTGATGGTATATTTTCTTGATTACTTTGTAGATATAATAATGTATAGTTGTATGTATGGAACACGTATTTTATGTAGGTATAAATGGTAACACTCGTTGGTAGTAATTAAATGTTATAATAAATGAATGAATATATACAGTGTAGAATATTTATCGTTGGTGATTATTTAGTGTTTGAGTTATGCAGATAACTGAAGTAAGTATGTGTATTTAAGTTGTAACTATACAACACGTTTTATATGTTTGTGCAGAAGCTTATTGTCTATCACTGTGTATTGTATGAATGAAGTAACTATGTAACTCACTAATTTTTACCGTGGTGGGAAATGGTGTGAGTGGTGTTGCACGTGGTGATAGCGTTGTCCTTCGCGGGTTGATTGGTGTGCTGTTGTCTCAGCACATGGTGACGTCGGCTTCCCACACTGGTAGCTGTGTAAGCGGTGGGGGTTGGGTGGATGTAGCAGAGAGAGGAGGGTGAGGTCTGGTGGTTATGAGTTGTGAGTCGTCTCTCACTCTTCGTTTGTTTGTTTGTTTGTTTGTTTGTTTTCTTTCTTGATGTATTCTTGGTCCTTTTTTCTTGTGATTTACTCGTTGTGGGATGAAGACTGCCGCTTCTTGTAGGTGCGTGTAGAAGATTATACAGACGACGTAGAGTTGTTAATTGTAGTTGATTGTAGATGGTTGTAGTTCGCTGATTCGTCGTAGACTTGTAGACTATTTGCACTGTAGGCTGTATTTTGTAGGATTCAATGTAGAACTGAAGCTAATCTTGTAGTCTCAGTTGCTTTTGTAGAAATTTGCTTTTAATTCGGAGACGATGTCCGCAGATTTGCTGGTTTGTCGTTAAGCTACTTGCAAGGCGTCGAGTGATCTCTTGACCTCTGCATCAGCGTAATGATCTGGGAGACGGAGGGGGCTGGATGGAGAGAATACTGTCAGGAGCTGATGTTGTTGGTTGTTTTCAATCTTGATATTTTGTAGGAATTTAATGTTGATTCGTAGACGAGGTTCGTATACGTTCACTGCTACCAAATGTCATAACGACTTTGTAGTTACTTGTAGAGAAGTATATTTTAGACTTGTGGTCGAGCGGCTTTTACATCTTGTAGTAGCTTCCCCACCAAATGTCATGTAGTGACAGGAGAGGTAAAGAACAGTATGGGACTATTTTTATTTGTCTTGGAAATATTAAACAGGTCTCTCACACGGAACGAGTATAAGTCCCGGGTAGCTACCTCCCTGTCTCGCTCTCTCTCTCTCTCTCTGTTCTAAGGCTAATCTCCGTCTCGACCTCTCTCTAGGGTCGCTTGTCTCCTTCTAAACTCTCTTTCCTAAAATCTGGTGTAGCAGGGGTGTGTCACGTGTGTTCCTCATGGATGGAAAGCTTAAGGAGCCTGTGTGTGAGTATGTATGTATATGTGAGTGTGGTTACCAGATCTTTGTTCACGAGAGGACTGCTGACAGCTAACTGCATCATCTCCTTACTGGCCGCTGTCGTCAGCTTTCCTCAGTGTTAAGAGTGTGTAATCATGTTTAGCACTGCTCGATTCTCGCAGACACAACACCTTCTCATCATCTGACTCCCTGCTTCTATCTATCTATTTATCTATCTATCTATATAATATGTAGTCTTTACCACATTCATACAATTGCCTTTGAACGAAACAGCCCTAGCATGTAGCCTATGGATCATGGAAGTGGGTTTTAGGGCCAAAGTGGTCACATTCGATGCTGTATGCTCCCAGGTGGACTGTTTCTTCTGAGGAAAGACATACAATACAAAAAATATATAAATGTAATTATAAGCATGCTGGTGTGTGGGGTAGCACAACACTTGTTATGTGCTGTTGTTACAGTATTTGCTCGTGTTTGCATGGGAGATGTGTACTTTATATCGTACACAATATTATC
This sequence comes from Coenobita brevimanus, assembly GCF_032717465.1. Lineage (NCBI taxonomy): Eukaryota > Metazoa > Arthropoda > Malacostraca > Decapoda > Coenobitidae > Coenobita > Coenobita brevimanus. Next base: position 11,738,986 of record NC_136959.1, read on the forward strand.
CAGAAAAATCCTGTCTCATTTATGTGCTGGAAGCGGAATGAGAAAACATGATACGCCAGTACAATCAAGCAGTCATTGACCAAGTATTTCTCGCGCTCCTGGACGGTTTGGTAAACCGCAAGGTATAATTTTCCACCAGTGATTGGAGAAACAAAATGCTCATTCAAACTGTGTGGTGTGAAATGCTGTCAAGTAGGGAATGAAGAATATCAGGTGGGTTAAGGTAAGCTGTACTTTAGTCAGGAGCCGCAGTTCGTCTGGGAAAATAGTGATATAATACAGTACCTGACAAATTTGACCAGTATCAGTTATTAGAGCAGCTATAGGCTAGGAGATATTATGATGATAAAAGGAAATGGTATAATCATCAGAAGGTGGAAACGTAAACAGTGTGGAGTGATCTGGGATGAAAATAGGACTGTAACTGTGAACGATGAGAAAGAGGAATAATGAAAATGCTCTTGAACCAGAATTTAATGCATGCTTATATACTAGAGGGTTAATTTGAGTGGAGTAAAGTTTAGCAGATGAGCAGTACAGGAAGCCGTATCGTGCATTACTACACCAGATATTCATAATGCTTTCCTGTTTGAATTAGCAAAATGCAGAGAGGAAATGGCCCTGGCAATGTGAAGAAAAAATCTCTCTACTTTATATACAACTAGAGAGAGAGAGAGAGAGAGAGAATAATGACCAGAAATGTAACCTCCTGTTCCAGTTATTCCATCGCTATTAAGACGTAGGTCGCACTCGAAATCAGGTCAGTTTACTCCAGTACAGCCGACTCAGAATTTTTCCTCGCATGATATTTCCTTCACCACTCTCATCTTTCTCGTCCTTTCTTACTCTCGCATCAGCTGCACTACAATGCCACCCATCCGCAAGAAAGATACCTTATATTATTATCGGTCTGGGTTTCGTATCAGTCATCGATGCGACATGATGGAGAGAATTACAATTTCGTGTTAATGAGAGAAGTTTGGCTCTGAACTGATACGATGGGCATCAGGAACGGGACGTGGTTATCCTCTCAACGTCACTGAGAGGGGCTTTATACTCCTTTTACTCTAACTTGGCCTAAAACTGGCATCTCTTCATCTTGAATGGTCAGTTGTAGTAATAGATTAACGCTAAAACACAGAGCTAGTCGCGGAGTGTTTTGAAAAGACTATAAAGCCGTAGTTATCTTTCTTTGCCTTGACGCTACGTGACATAAGCTGTAATGGGACAACAATTTGTGACAGGTTAATGTAAGTTAACTATAGTCGTGTAAGTTTTTGCTGTGTTCTTTCCCAAAATTCCTTTATTTTTGAAGTTTACTGAGGTATTTTTATTTCCTTTTCACAGGGGCTGATGGTGCAAGGGTTAACATGTCAGCCTGTATCTGGAAGAATTTTAGTTCGATTCTGGAACCGACCAGACTCTTGGACAATATCTGTATCCTCTTATCCCTGTTCACCTTGCTTCATAAATGGAGACACATGGCTGAATGTTGCAGGAGGATTGGAATATAGGGAAGCTTACTGGTTTACATTAACAACCCTCGTGTAATTAAAAAGCAGTAATTTAAGTTTTACTCTTTCTTAGGGACGAGAGGGAGACTTTATTTAGTAACAACTCTCTGCTTTAATGCCACTTGTGCATTTGATGAACATATATCAGTTTCCCTCGTTATCTATAACACACACACCTATTCACATCTTAGGTCATATATCATCTCACTTTTCATTTAACCAAACATTTCTTCTCATTTCTCTTTCACATTACCATCATTCTCTCTCTCTCTCTCTCTCTCTCTCTCTCTCTCTCTCTCACGGAACGCCAGGTAATCAGTAGTGGAATATCAGGCCAACTGCAAATTGCACCTAATCACTCCAATTTATCCTCTCAATCGCCCCAAATTTCCACATGGTTTGATATTAACTACCCATTTGCTTGTCGTTAGCTGGTTGTTCACTGTAATTGGACTTAATTTTCCCTCTATTAGTAACTCATCATCCGTGTATGATTACCACTTATCTTTAATTACCGTTTCGATAACAACCGACTGGACATCACATCACTGCATGAAATATTCTCTCTTTTTTTTTCTCTCTCTCTCTTCAGTTTCTCCATGTATTGTATTGATTTATTAACAGCATCCAGCCGCTTTTTTTTTTTCTTTTATGCAGTCCGCTGTAACCATACGAAAATTAGCCAGATTATTCAAACAGTTATCACCACAAGAAAAATTAATTCAGATTATATATTTTTATTCAAGGCTATATAACAAGACAAAGAATTTCAGTGGTTGTAATACCTAATGACGTCCATGCCAATCTTATGCATATATAGCTTTATCAACAAACAATGAAGGTTACTGGCCGAGTGTTTAGCATTGCAAGCTATTAATTTACCGGCCCGCTGGCGCCAGGGTTCAGATCCTGTGCGGGCAGCTATCGCCACTTGACTCAGGTGTCCATCCCTCCTCTGTGCAATAGGTGACACCTGCGTGAAGTAATTGTGGTAACCTGGATGATAGAGCGGCTTTGTATCGCAGAATAATGGGTGAATAGCCCACCAAAAGACACAGTGGTCTGAGTACTGGAGATGAGCACCACGGGTAGGCGTCACATGTCCTTGTGTAAGTGGTGATACGTCCGCTCATTACAGCTGCTCATTAACTCAGCCTTGTGCACCCGTCACGCCTTGGGATTCATCACTAAAAACTGAAATGCCGTAGTAGTTTTCAAGACCTTCGGCATGCAACCCACTGCAGGTAAGTTTGGAAGAAGTTTGGACGGGAAAAATGATCTTGAGTTGACTGTCAGACCGGGCCGGCTTCCGTGGAAATTTTTGGCTCCGTTCGTATTCCGCGGTTGCGTTTGACTCAGTTGAAGACTGCTGGCGTCAACTCTGTATCGTGTTGCCTCTGCTCATGTCCTGCTGAGTGGGTCTTTGTCTGCCGGGCTTGTTCTGTTGATTTTAGTTGCATATTTACTTTTTATCTTCTTCAGAGTCCCGTCAGTCCGTTTTGCCCTTTATATTTGTTACCTCGCCCGGGATGAAGTCCGGCTAGGTATTGTTTTTGGTCGAGATTCTTGGTTTCTTTGTTTGTTAGCAACATCACTGGAAAACGGCTGAATGAAATTACATGAAACTTTCAGAATATGTTGGCATTGGTCCCAAAAGGAAGCATTTAAATTTTGGAGGTAATCTTGTGACCTTGAAAGGTCAGCATCAAGGTCACGGATATTCAGAGGGCTATAACTTGAAACCTGTTGAAGATAGAGATATTTACTACCATACAGGTTCTTCCACATGGGCTTTCATTTGTCACCAAAACCTTTGACCTTGAGTGACCTCGAAAGGTCGTACTCAAGGTCACGGAAAATCAGGAGGCCATAACATGGAACTGGTTGCAGATAGATATCTATAATTATCAAAGTATAGGAAGGCCCATATGGGCTAGATTGGTACCATGACCTTTGACCTTGACCTTAAGTGACTTTGAAAGGTCAAACTATCGGGCGAGGTTTGTAGCGCCTGGCACCACTTGATTGATTTTGTTATTGTCCTTCCCGTGCTTGTTGTGAATTTCCTAACCTTTAGATGGTTTTTGTTGTTCCATTTTCTCTGTGGCAGATTACGTGCTTTGAAATGTCTCAAAGTATTATTTTCTGTTTTATAAATAATGAAATCCTGTAATGTAAGGGGTGTGTTAGTATGCCAGTGAAAAACGATAAGGAATCACGACTTACTTATATTTACCATTAAAAAGGTACATAAACACGAGAGAGTGAATTTTGATAGAAGCTAGTTGGGTATGTACTGGCCCTTGTTTGAATCTGCCGTATAGATTCCTGTTCACGATTTGGTCCTTATTTGTGTGTGTGTGTGTGTGTGTGTGTGTGTGTGTGTGTGTGTGTGTGTGTGTGTGTGTGTGTGTGTGTATTTTGAGAGCTGCCTATATTATACGATATCCATTTCAGTCTTCGTATGTTCATGTTCATTCACAGTTATTAATATGACTGTCGCTATTAGTCCTACCCTTGGAAGTTTTGTATTTATGACAGTCTATTTAGCACTGTCATTTTCACTTCATTTTCTTATTTCCGGGTGCCGTGTGTTTGGCAATGCAATTTTCTGTTTCTCGTTGTCTGGCTGCGTTTCTTTCCGTTCTCGTTTCTTTGGTTCTGTCTCACAGTATCGTCTTCCATGTCACTTTCCAATTTAATTTCCTTGGTCGTGTTGAAGCTGAGACCATGTTCTGTTTTCGTCGGCTATGTTCCTTTCGATACAGTTCTTCTGGACGTCAGCTTTAGTTCTGTTTGTGTCTTACCTAACCTGGCGGATGCCTATTCAGTAACTCGTTATTTGAATTTGTTCTTTGTAGTACTAGGAATGTCTCTCTCTCTCTCTCTCTCTCTCTCTCTCTCTCTCTCTCTCTCTCTCTCTCTCTCTCTCTCTCTCCTGTAAACATTTCAGTGCTGTTCTGTGAAGCTGTGTTCGTTTACAAGCAGTTCTGTTTGGTTGTGACGCTTGCGGTGCCGCTATCTTTCAGTTGTTCAGTATGTTAGATCAAAGTCTGCCTCTTCTTGTGGTGTCATATCCGTGTCTCACCACGTTCCATTGCATGTAGTTCCTTCCTCGAAATAGTAAATATGAGGCAGTGTAGGCAGATTCCTTAGAGTGAGAGAAAACACACACACACACACACACACACACACACAGACACACACACACACACACACACACACACACACACACACACACACACAGACACACACACACACACACACACACACACACACACACATACACACATAAATTGGTAACGAATATAATCAGTCTCAAAGTAAGCCACAAGTGTATTTATTCCATTTTTTCCACAGTTTTATAACAAGTGTCCCTTTTAGTTCGACCATTAATTCTCTGTGTTTTTGAGCTACCACCACTATTCTGTCTTGCTTCGTCTCTGTATCCCTGTAATATGGTGAATCGTCAAAGCTATTTTCTCACTCCTCCCCACTTGCGTCATGGTGTTTCTACAGTACTTGATCAATATTGTTCTTTCTTTACATCATATACTTTTGTTGTTAGCCCTCCATATTTTTTTTTTTTTTCATACAAATTTTACTCTTTCATTCTTTTCATTCTTTAAGCAAGTTTTAACAAGTTTTATCTGTTAGCTTCCCCATTTCCTTCCTTACTTTTCAGTATTCGCTCTCCCCTTCTCTCAGATCCTATTTACCTTCACTTCTCCCTCACCAGAATTTCTTTCCTACCCACCAATTACGCCACCATTCTGTGTGCATCTGGCCTTTCATCACCTTCCCCCTTCCTTAATTAATTTTTAACCGCTCCTTACGTCCTGTACCATTCTTTCTGTTTTTTGTACGTTGAGGCTTAAGTGGCTGTGAGAACGTCTGTGTTGGTAATTCCATGCTATAGTGTATTGGAGTGTGTTGGTGAATGTGAGGGACTGTTATAGTGTGTTTGATTGTGTTGTTGAGGGTGAAATGGATGGTATAGTGCGCTTGTGTGTGTTGCTCAGTGTGTGAATGGGTGGTATAGTGTATTGGAGTGTGTTGATGAGTGTGAGTGGTTGATTTAGTGCGTTTGAGAGACCTGCTGCAAATCTGTGTGTTTGACCGGTGTATCAATTAGTTTTTTAACATCTTTGAGTCAGTAGGTTATAGAGATTATGGCGATGGTGAGGGTGTTTGGTTGGCTGCGTTCAAGATTCAGTGTCTTGGTGTGTCTCTGTGTTTGGCTAAGTGAAGTGTTTGTGAGAGTCTGGCTGGGTGGCTGAATTTGTCATGGGTGCTGAACGTTTTATGTGTCTGTCTCGGTCATAGACTTTATAGGACGTTCCCTGAGGGCCAGTAGTTTTCCCATATGCCACACAGCTTCACATGTCACCATTTCATTGCTAACACAGGATTATCATTTTGGGCTAGTGTGATGGTATTAGTCTACGGTAGTGTTTTCATGACTTATCTTTAGTCTTGAAGATCAGTAATGTCTGTTTTTATGAAATTCAAATAATCATACTGCTCGCAGCCCGAATCCGGGATCGTGCCCCATCACACCAGAGGCGGTCTGCAGTTGGTCCATGAAGTCTGCAATCGGTCTTTAGGACCGACTGTGGACCTAGCAAATTTGCGAAATCTCTCCACTGCTACATAAGAGGTTCATCCATGACACGTCCGTGACCGATTCAAACTCTGTCCTTCAGGTCCGTACATTGTCAAAGCAGCCTCCCGTGATCGGTCTGCGACTCGCTTAACTGGTTTAAACTTGGTCCAACTGGTCCGTGACAGGTTCAAACTCGCTCGCACTTGGCTTGCGGTCGGTCCGTGACCGGTCCGAACCGGTCCTGCCCGTCCCATAAAAAAACCTGCAGCACAGCGGCAGGTGTTGAGTTGCATGTCATCTGCACTGGGTGCCACATCATGCCGCCAAAAGCAACCAAGAAGGCTGGAGCAAGGGTCGTGGTGCTGCCACATCATCTTCGCTGCCCCTGCAGCCATGTTCCAACCCACTATCCGACGTGGAGGTAGTATCGGGGGAAGTAAAGGCTTCAGACAGCGGTGCAGAGAAAGGCCAGGCCACAGCAACCAGTGATGATGATGACAGTGGCAGTGTAGCCAGCTTCGTCAGCAAATCAAAGAAAATTAAAGTTATTTCTGACATGTTCATGGAACAAGAAAAAGAGTCGATGATAGAATGGATCCAGGAAAATCCTGACCGGTCCGCAATCGGTCCTTGCTGTCCGTACTTCGTAAACAGTCAGTCCTTGTTAGGTCCTGTCAGTCAGCAACCAGTCAATTCTAGGCTCGCAATCGGTCCTTTGATCAACTCGTCCTCGCTACACAAATTTTCAGCATGTCCAAAACATGCCGAGTGGTTCCCGGCCCGTGCCGACCACACTCGGTCCATTGCAGCCCTCCTCAGTCAGCGCAAAGTTGGTCCGACCAAGACCACGACCAGTCCATGCCAATTTTCGTGGACCGACTGCAAACCGGTTCTGGTGTGATGCATTCAGAGAGCGGCTTACTTCCCTAATGCCGTGTGTGCTAAACCTCTGGCTGAGAGCAGGACTGATGAAATAACGAGTACGAGTAAATGCCATGACGGTAAACGAGTAATAATTTATCATCGGTGACGGGTTCAGTTAATACACCCTCAGTAGTCACATCCACCATAGTTAAGACAATAGATTTAATTTTCGTAATGGCCTGTTAAAATGAAAATTTATACACACACACACACACACATACACACTTTTTTTTTTTTATATATTCTATTTATCGATCTACCTATATATACCAATATATCTATCTGTCTATCTATCTATTCAATTTATCGATCTACCTATATCTATCTATCTGTCTATCTATATATCTATAAATATCAATATATGTCTATCTACCCTACCTCTCTTATCTGCCTGTTGTCACACACACATACACACACACTCACACAAATAGATACATACAGATAGACTGATTGAGTGTGTGTGTGTGTGTGTGTGTGTGTGTGTGTGTGTGTGTGTGTGTGTGTGTGTGTGTGTGTGTAATTTGATTAACACTTCTCTATAAGTAGATTTTTTTTAGTTAACCGTTTTATTCTTCGTTCTCCACTTCCTTACGTACTAATCTTCAACTCTCGCTTCCCCGTACTCACATTTCCAATTTAGTCTCACTTCTTCCTGATTATAATTCCTTTTCTACCCACCAATTACACTACCATTCTCTCTTCACCTGACCTTTCATCATTTCTCCTCTTCCAAGGATTGTGTTTAACATCGGCCACTACGTCCTGTACTGTTGTTCTTGCTTCTTGCTTTCAGGTTTAAGTGGTTGAGGGATTGTCTAGGTGCGTTAGTGTTTAACCCCTTAACCGCGGGGCGTCACTTTCGTGACGCTCGGGCGCAATGGATCATACCACGGGGTGTCACTTTTGTGACTCTGTGTTATTTTGAATTATCCCGGGCTTTCAAGTGGTGGCTTGTATCATCTATCAGTACTGCCAATGTCCAACACTAGTCAGCACTCCAAATCTCATCTGTACTCCCATCCATTGTTGACATTTTAGCGATTTTCCCCCCTTCCTGACTCCCCTCCCTACCTGCCCTCCATTACCCTGTCCTCTCACCTCCCAGGCCGCTCTGCGCTAAGCAAATCTCCCCCAGATTTTTCCACAGATTTCATCCATTGAAATAAGCCCTATGCCCTATACTTATACAAAATAATATATACAAAAAAAAAAAATAAGGTAAGTGATAGTGGTATACACCAGGAATTGGCTAATTATCACCTGACAACACCTCACGTGCATTCATTCGCTACATTACCACGGTAATTTCCCCTTTGAATTATGCCTTGTAATCTATGTCTGTAATAAAAATATATATCAGAAAGGAAGGGAGAAGCCTAAGTTACATTTACATTCACCTGGAACTACCCATTTCTTTATGTATTGCCAAGATTTTCTACTAATAATTCATTAGCATGTAAGTTAGCAGCTGTCATCCTCAGTGTCATTGTCAACCCTTGCCTTCTCAGATAAGCCGCGGCATTTAGTTCCTTGTCCTCCGCTGTTGTCAAAACATGTCGCACTCGTGCCCCGCCATTTCTGCCGCTTCTGCACCCATTGCAAAGGGCCCCGTGACCTCTACACCCAGAAAAAGTCGTGAGGGAAGCAGGAAAGGACTAAGTGACTCTGCAGTGGAATGTGAACTAGCGGAACTGTCCATGGTGATGATGGATAGTGATTTTGACCCTTCAGGTGAATCGTGTGATGAGCCGGGTGAGGAAATCTTGCCAGAAAGTGCTAGTACGAGTGCTTCAGTGTCGGAAGTTATCCCTAGCTCCAAGGGAAAGGAGCCGTTAGTGTAGCAAGGGAAGGAATTTGGTAAGGGAGTGAAAAGGTGGCGTGTTAGCCCCAGAACAATGGAACCGCGTGACCCAGCCCACCATGAGTCCCGAGTGCATTCACCTCCCCGATCCCCAAGCCCCACTTCACTCATTTCTTCCTCTTCGTCTGCTGAATTATCTCCGGAGTCTTCGTTGTCGGAGTCACCACCAGCATCAACAGTGAATGCAGGCCGTAGAGGAAGAGGTAAATCCCGGACCATTAAAAGTAGAGTTGCTACTAGAGTAAGGGCTGCTAGTGCTGTACGGCAACTCAGGGTCAGTGCGAGTGACCTTGAACGGGGTAAATCTGCCTCACAGCCACCCACCACCCTCACCCACCCTACACCGCCATGACAGGGAATCCTGGACACCTTCGCGTGGACGGAAGGGTCCGATTTTGTGCCAGAACATTTAGTTTTTGATGAGAGTTCCTCAGGAGTACAGCCTGCCTTCACTCTTGACGATGATGCTGAGTGTGTGGACTTCCTTTTGGCCTTCCTAGATGATGAAGTCATGCAGCACATATGTGATGAGACCAACAGGTATGAATCACAACATGCTGCAAGTGGTACAGGTGCAGCCAAGATGCAACAGTGGTCCATGCTGGGAGTACAGGAGCTGTATGTGTTCTTTGCCCTCATGCTTCTCATGCCACACTCAAAGAAGCATGAGTTGGAAGAATACTGGTCCATGGACCCCTTACTACCCTCACCCACCTTCAATAAGTACATGGCCAGAGCTCGCTTCCGGAACATCATGGGAAACCTGCACTTTGCCGACAACGGACCCACTCTGGAAGATCTGGGAGATTCTGAGCAGAATGAAGGATAAGTTTATGTCATTCTTCCACCTCTGTCAGAAGGTTGTCATTGATGAATCCTTGGTTTTGTTCAGAGGACATCTTCGTTTTGTACAGTACATTCCAAGCAAACGCCATCGCTTTGGAATCAAGTTCTTTGTACTGTGCGACTGTAAGATGGGGTACATCCTTGACTTCGTCATTTATTCAGCCAGCACTGTCGATCTGGATAAAACACACCCCCTTGGCTTCTCAGGCTGTGTAGTGAAAGTGCTCCTTGAAAAGTATTTTGGTGGGAATCATGTGCTGTATACAGACAACTATTATACAGCACCGAAACTTGCCAAATACCTTTCAGAGCACGGCATTGGCTCCTGCGGCACTGTCAAAAGTAATCGTGCCCACTTCCTTAAATTCACAGAGGCAGGAACCTGGCAGCGAGGAGACGTGCACCTACGCAAGTCTGAGAAGATGCTGGCAATACGGTAGCATGACAAGAGGGTCGTGCACATGCTCACCACCATACATAAGGGGGAAATGACAGACAGTGGGAAGGTCGACCGTAGGACAGGCGAACCTGTGATGAAACCTGATGCTGTGTTAGACTACAATATCAACATGCAGCTGGTGGACAAGTCCGACATGATGATTGGTGAGATCGACTGCCTCAGGAAGAATACTAGGTGGTACAGGAAAGTTTTTCTGCATCTCATAGATATGACGATGCTGAACGTCTTCATCCTGTACAAGATGAAGGTCAAGCCACCCAAGTCCTTCTCCCTGAGGTTGTTCGCCAGGACTTGTGTTCAGCAGCTGCTGGAAAGATATGGTAGGGTGACAGCAGCAACTCCAAGGCGCCATCCAGTAACACTTCCCGACCGACTTGAGCAGAAGGCATATATGGATCGGCACAGACTGGTGCTAATGCCTGCCACAGGCAAAAGGAAGGCTGTGATCCGCAGGTGTCAAGTATGTGCACATACCACCCGACGCACACCTGAGCACAAACGCACCTCTTGGCAGTGCGCTGAGTGCCAGGTTTCCCTCTGTGTTAGCTGCTTCTTTGATTACCACAGCCAGAAGCAGTTCTAAAAGTGCAAGTGGGAAAGGAGAGTACTGTGTAAATAATGTGTAAATAGCAAGTGAAAGCAATGGATGTTCAGTACATATGATTGAACAGTGTATTATAGTTTTATCTTACTGAAAGTGACAGTGACTAACATAGTGTAAGTGAAATAGAAGGGTAAATATTGAAAATACAATAGACAATGTAAATAGTAATGTAAGTAATTAGTAATATAAGAATATGAGTACAAATACTTTATGTTATAACAGTGAAAGTGAATCCGTGGCCATCTACGTATTTTACTGAATGAAAAATTGAATGACTTCAGTGACAATAAACTATTACTACTGAAGGAAACTTATGGAGAAAAACTCCAGATATATATAAGTGTGATATAGTAATAGAAATATAAAGTGTGAGGGGTTTTATGAATAATAAATGACAGAGTACCAAGAGCGAACTAGCGTAAGTGCGAAGGTCATACGCGCTCGTAATTTTCATTGCTCTCACAGTGTTTTTTTTTTTTGGAGTATGGATCCCAAACTACTTGATAATCATAGAGTAGTGTTTATAGTGTTAATATCTGGCTGTGGTAATCATATTACGGGTTGTCAGGAAGTGTAAAGTGGAGACTTCGTTACCCAACTTCAGAGGTCTCTACAAGTCCTACGGTAACAGACGAAGGCTCAACAAACATTCCAGGAGAAAGCTGAAGGTATGTACCATAAGCATATGTAATTTTAATTTTCTAGGACTAATAACTGATTTTTGGCAAATATTTTTTGAGAGTCTGTCGGAGCCTGAATAACCCCGCGGGACACGCAAAACATTGGTAAACATGCCCGCGGTGTAAGGGTTAAGTGGTTGTTAAAGTGTGTCTGGGTGAGTTCTTGAGTGTGCGAGGCTGTTATAGTACGACTGGGTGTGTTGCTTAGTTATTTGTGCTCCTATTTGAGTGCGTGAATTGATTGTTAAATGTGTGTGAATCCGTATATGATCATAAATGTTTTTATGAGTCCATGGTTTAGTGCTTGGGTGTGTCTAAACGAATATTTGGCTAACGGAGGTGTTTGTTGTGGGTGTATGGCTGAGAGGCTGTGTTTGTTGTTGGGCGCCTTATATTTTATGTCTGTCTCTCTGAGCATAGTCCCAGAAGTCCATTCCCTGAGGCCTGGAGTTTATCCTACGTGCCATATAAGTTCACGAGCTACCAGATCACCATTTATCATACTGTAACTGTTTCTGTCTGGATTGGTGTCATGGTATTAGTTTGGTGCTTTTATGAGCAGTCTAAGGGCATTGAATAAGATCAGTAAAGTCTGTCTTATGACTTTCGAATAATCAAACAATTTCCAGTCCTAGCCCGAAATCGAACTCATGTTCTTTCAGACAGCAGAACACTGCCCGAACCCCTTGTGTGGTAAGTTGGTGAGAGAGAGCAGGGTAAATTGAGTGAATGTGTAACTGCCATGAGGGTAAATAAGTACTAGATAACGATATTCACAGGTTTAATTAACACTCCTGCTCAGGCACAACCCCAGTTATTAAACCTGCAGATTCCGTGTGTGATGATACCAAATTACCACCGATCGTGATGCAAAATTAGTTTTTACTTCTGTTGGTGCACGTTTTCCCATTTTATGTACTTTTTCCCCAATGATGTCCACGAGCGCGAAATTTTTATATCTTAAAAAAAAAAAAAATTGATTTGAAAGCTATAATTACTTACTTAGACTACTTTCATATATATATATATATATATATATATATATATATATATATATATATATATATATATATATATGTGTGTGTGTGTGTGTGTGTGTGTGTGTGTAAATTATCAGTATAATCAATAATATTGTGTGAATAAGTGTTGCCTGTTTGTGTCTGTCCACATTTAACCCGCTCGGATTTAGAAGTGCCATACATCTAAAGACGGGAACGACGAGCTAACAACGATGGTGTATTATAACTGCGTGCAGCCAGTTGCGCGCGAGCCACGCTCACTTTTGTGCCTGATTTTCCGCCAGACATTGGGAACCTTCTACAGGCCATTGCGCTGGGTGGGATAAGTTGAAATTTCTCATGGGCATGCTCGGTATATCAGAGTAGGTCCATGTTGAGTTTGGTGTATCCAGGGCTAAACCCGAGTGCCCTTGGCAGGGGCAAGCGCTAAGCGGTCCGATAAGCGCTTGTTGTCACTGTTAGGGCAGGTCACAGATCCGGAGATAATGTCCATGAAAGCGAGGTCAAGCGGGGAACTGCACTGTTTCCTGGTGCACTACCACTCTTCTCCATTTTAAAGACCATTCCACACCACACCACACATCAGCGAACCGCGTAATAGGATTCTCCACACCACGTCAAATCAATACCTTTCACACCTCTCTCTTTAAACAGTATTTCTCGTCACTACCTTCTTTTCATCACACACTCAACCACACATCGTAGTTCAGTATAACCTCACGAAGACACAAACTCACACTTTGACAGAACACACACACACACACACACATACACACACACACACACACACACACACACACACACACACACACACACACACACACACACACACACACACACACACACACACACACACGAATAAGAAAGCTAATATATAAGAAGGTGTTAGAAGTCATATTAATGGGAAAAGCAGTCTGCATATCTAAAAAAAGGCAGCGATTTGATGTTTCCTTGGCCTTACGTCTAATGGCCCTCTACTTTGTTATAATGAAATTTAGAAGAGAGTGAGTGCATCATAATGACTTGAAAAGAAATCGATGAAGAAAAATGATAAGGTAGAAGAGGTTGGCCTGACACGAAACTAAGCACCGCAGATCAAGCACTATATGTCCTGGCATGGAAAGATTAACTAAAATTTAACCAAGTAGTATTTTCTGGATGCAATGGAGGACTTGCAACCAGGTGTAAATTCAACTGAAGAGCGATATACCTTCAGGTCGATTGAACACCTCCTAGTGCCAGGCGTCGTACCCACGTTTCTGTTCCTAGGCCTTACACTTAGAGTTGTTTAATCGGACTGATGGGATAATGCAAACTGTCATGCTATATATATAAACACCTAAATAGATAACTGATGGTGGTAGACTGTATTAGAAGGATCGACTGGAAATTCATCAGGATAATATTCAAGAGTATGTAGGGAAGGATGCATTGAGATGAATGAAGGAGTTACGAGGCAGAAAGATGGATTAGCAAGAGAGGGATGGGCATTGTTCAAGGGCCAGCTCTCAACTTCCCTTTATCTCTTATATTTACTTCACCATTTTTACAAGAAATATTTATTACATAAACAAGAAGAGCAGAACTGAGTAGTACATGTAAGCTGAAGAAGGGGAAGCAGACATATCACTAATCGGAGAGTTGAATGACTACAGGTAAATTAACCAGAATGGAGTAATACACTGAAATTGAATTGAAATAGAGTTGGCATAGGGAAATGATGGAGTGGAAGAGGATTGAATTAACATAATGATAACACACATGGGGAGGGGATGGATGTGCTGGACTGAGATACAAGTATTGGCAATGAAGAAGAGAGTCGCAGTACATCCAGATCACGTGCAAGAGTACGCTTCCGATGATTATCTGAAGTATAGGTCTGCTAACGTGACTCGATCTACATAAAGTGAACGATAGTGGGACGGAAAATTGGAACTGTAGTAGGCTACAAATAAAAATGAGTATCTTTAAAAATAAATGTCTTTGATAATTTGCGCGGATTTAGGGAGAGGAGTGGGGGGGGGGTTCGTACGAATCAGCTTTTTTCTGTAAATCAGTGATTATTTATAATAAATGAACAGTGGTTTTTACCCAGTTATATGCAATAAATATGTTACTGCATATGCATTCGTCTATAGTACTGGACTCCTGTGATTAAAACTAATTATATAATAGCAGATTTCTAATTGTGACATTTTTATGCATTAAGTAATGATTCTGCTAGGAATCAAGTCCCCCCCCCTCCAAAGTACTATGTCTGGGCCCGTACAGAAAGAAAAACTAGCGTACTCTCTCTCTCTCTCTCTCTCTCTCTCTCTCTCTCTCTCTCTCTCTCAGCGATGCGTCTATCAAAAGGCTAATAATAATAATAATAATAATAATAATAATAATAATAGCAATAATAATATTAATAATAATAATAATAATAATAATAATGATAATAAGTCATTCCATCATTACCTCCCAACCATTCTCCTCTTTCCCCTTTACCTCTGTCGTCCCCCTCTTCCGCTGTCCATTACAAAGCCATCAGTAATCACAGCTGGGAGTATATCTCTGACAGAAACTCATCCATCATTTCTCTCTCTCTCTCTCTCTCTCTCTCTCTCTCTCTCTCTCTCTCTCTCCTGCCATCATAACCGCGTGATTGCCTCATTAACACTGTCACTGTCGCACGGCTGCCCAACCTTACCTTTGATTACTTATGAATATTGCAGACTTTAATGTGTATATTTACGTGTTTGTGTAGCTGTCTAACTATCGATTGCCTGACGCCTGAATCTCTCAAAGGGTGGTCACAAACAAATCGCCTCCACGTCACCCTGTCCCCCGCCATGTAGCTGTACTGCGCAAAATTCATTACATTTTTTGAACATGATTAGCAATGTTTTACCTCAGTAGAACGATGTTAAGCTAGTGATGGGTACAGATATCATGATGCCTGTCTTGCCCCTTCTGATAATGTTCATCCTTATACCTCTACCGCAACATACGGTGGAAAAAATGGCAATAAATCTTCATCCAATACATCCAGCCATTTTAAACTCTGGATGATTAGGCCTATGACTGCACAGTTTACGATTAAGAAGTGCAGAGGGTGTGAGAGCATGGTATCCTGGAGTTATGGATATCTAATAACAATACAAATTTCCCTTGCGGTTTTTCTGGCAATCTGCACGCTGACACACGTCCCTGATACAAGCCTTTCTACGATGAAAAAGATGAAGGTGAGGCGATGGTGATGGTGAGGAAACGCGGGAGTTTTGTTGAGGGAACGAGGATGATGAAGGTGGAGTAGGAGAGTAATGGATCAGTGAAATGGTTGGTGAGTTTATTGTGGTGATGAAGTCGTGGGAAAACGTTGGTGTGATGAAGGTGTGGTAATGATGTGGTTGTGTGATGATTCAGTGGGACAGTGTAGTGGTCTGTAAGTGGCTGAGGGGTTTATTGTAGTGATGATGCAGTGGTGATGAAACTATAGCACTTTTTCACTTGTGAAAATGCGAGGGGATTATGTGTTTGGTTCGGTTTGTTTTTCTTTCTGTCTGTCATTCTGTGATATTAGCAGACCTATGAAAAATAGTTAGCTGGAACTCAACCAGATTTTACACATTGGCTGAGGCGCATCAGAGGAAAATGTTTAATTTTTTGACGGGAAGGGAAATACGTCATGGGTCAAGGACAAGATCATCTCTAAATGTTTTTATTCCATTTTGACAAAACTTGAAAGAAGTGTTGAGGAACAGGGCAGGGTGAAGTGATTCAGTTTTTAGAACAATCATGCAAAGGTATAGGCCACAGGGCAAGGTCGGAGGTTCGGCCCTTTAACTCAAGTAGTTTTCGTTAGATTTGGATCAAACCTGGTGGAAGGGTTTAAGGTAAGCTTCGGATGGAATAATTTCATTTTCTAACGATAGATCAGAGGGTCAAGGCCACAGGATAAATTTAAACACTTTTGATCCGATTTTGACAAAACTTAATAGATGGATTGAGGATCAGGTAAGGAGGAAGTACTTCGATTTTGAGAGCAACGGGTCAAAGGTCAACGACTCAGGGCAAGGTCAGAAGTTCAACTTAAAACCGATTATAGGGTAAGGGTGTCTCACGCTTTGAGTGTGTGTGTGTGTGTGTGTTTTGTTTATTTTTTATTATGATGATGGTACAAGAGGGCGCGGGACTCAAAATGGTCTTTGTGAATGAACATTTTGTGTTGTTGAGACGGTTTGCTACTGAAATATAACCCACATAATGGTAATGGTGAATGAGCGGTAAGAATTTAGAAATGATGGTGCATTGGGTGAAAGAAATATACAGTGATATGGTGGGAGAAAAAAAGATTTCTTTCAGTGGGTGATATTTTCATTGATGTGTCATATGAGTCCAGTCTAGAGGTATATGAATTGTCCGTTGTAATGATGTGGTGATGATGTACTGACCTCCGCAGTGTAAATGGTAGGATGAAAATATTATGATGATGGTGAGATACGCATAAAAGACGGTGAAAAATGCTCTAGTATTGGCCTTGTCTGACATCGGAGTCTGAGCGGTGGTAATTGTGTGTGTGTGTGTGTGTGTGTGTGTGTGTGTGTGTGTGTGGACGGGGAGGGAGAGAGGGGATGGGAGGTAAGCTGTGAATGATGCAGCCTTCACCCGAACCATTACCTCCATCACCACACTAATGTCCACATTTATCACATGACGGTAATTTTGTGGTCCCTGTTCATCATATTCTCACTTATGCCCATTTCACATTCTTCTTTTGTGTTTCAAGGAACTTCTGTTTTCTAGCGCAGAAAATACTAACGCGGCCGCAAACGTGTCATTACTGGAGCGTGACAAGAAGAGAACCAGTTTACACAGACACGACATAACCTGTCAGGAGGTGATTCGAGGGATAATTTAGAGTAAAGAATGGTATATCAACATTGGTTCAGCTCTCTACCATTGCGGAGTTACCCTGTACATTTTCCGATGATCTTTAGGCGAAGATGTTATCCCTTATATTTCACCCATAAAGGCATCAGTAACTTCATAACGAGTGAGAATCGGACCCATGTTGATATCGTATTTTTAACTTCAAAATCATCCCAAAAATCACCTGTGGAATTTAGCATGCCAAGCCCCGAGGCACCTGGTATATTCTAAGCTGCATATCCCATTGTTAATATCTCATTATTATGGTATATCAGGAGTGAAATACAGGCACACACAACACAGGCTCATTCATGCATTTGTGTCGGACGGGGTACAACTGAGACAGGGAAATTTGCACTATCTCCTATTGCCCTAAACTAACATTCAGCTTTTTTCCCTGACGGCTGAGCACCACATGGTATATTAGGCAACAGGTGAGCAGGTATTATGTTTTCTTCAAAGCGTGCATATTTGTTTGGTTACCTCTGCGCGCGCGTGCGTGCGTTCTTGTGTGTGTGTGTGTGTGTGTGTGTGTGTGTGTGTGTGTGTGTGTGTGTGTGTGTGTGTGTGTCTGTGTGTGTGTACAAAATAACCTTAAGTTTTCACAGGACTTGGTCGAAGGGCTGAGGGATACCGCAGGTCAGAAGTCAAGATTACAGGCATAGGGCAAAGTTAGATCTCATAACATCAACTTAAACAGTTTATATCAAAATTAGACAAAACCTGGTGTTTGGGATGAGTTTAAGTAATAATTCAATGAGACAATATTGAGAATAAGGAGTAATAGGCCAGGTTCACAGGACAAGGCAAAGTTCGGCTCGGGTGTACATATGAAGTATGAAGGAGTACAAAGGCAAGCAAACAGCAGCATAATGGTCCTTTAGGGGCTGTTGTTACGGAGAAGACAATGACTGCGATATCTAATTCCATGAGCTGATGATAAAGATAGGAAAGAAAGAATTTTCCCGTCTATCACAGCCTCCAGCCGAAGCCAGCAGGAAGAAGAGAGAATGGATCACCCTGTAACATAGAAACACCGACATGAAAATTTTATAGGTAGGATTTCAGAGAAAAATAAAACATTAAAACGTATTTTACAGTAACCTCATCTACAGGGTACAGGTGCAGCATTCTCTATGATTTGATAGAATGAGAGGATCAGTTAGTCAGGTTTTGTCATGATTCAGCCGTGAGAGCATTTGGCGGAGGATAAGCCAGATACTAAGCCAGGAGACGTTTAAATACTATTACTCTATTGTAGTCCAGCACATCTCAAGGTATTTTCGTCTATATGAAACCAAATCTTTAAAAAAATAAAGTACTTTGTTTCATTGGAATGGAAATATTTGCCGATTTTCTTATAACCATTACCTCTAGTTTAGCTTGACCTGTCTACCGTGAGTCACTTACTGGATATCGTATGGCCACGTCCCTTACAAACTTTGCACACTTGAATCAGATACTCTCGTAGTCTGCATTTTTATAAGTCAAAAGGCATAAGCTCTTCTGTCATTCTCATATGGTTTGCTCCTTAATCTGGGCATTATTTTTGTTTTTCTTAAAAATGTGTACAGTTCTCTAAAAATGAGTGTACTATGGAATGCTAGAAGGTGAGAACTACATTCCCTCATTTTAATGCAGATGTTCTGCATCTAAATCCAAGATTTTATTACCTTTATTGTCTACTTTTTTTCTTGCGTCACATTCTCGAGCCGCACAGTATTTATTGTGTTCCTAAATATTCCTTTTTTACTCACAGCATTCAGAACTTTCCATTTGTCAGAATTAAAATCCACTTGCCTCGTTTAAGTCCAGTAAGAAATACCAAGATCTCTATGAATTGCCAGTTTGTGTTCAGGTGTATCTGATCTGTTAAAAAATTTTACATCATCTACAGATTTTGAGATTTTACACCAATATTTTGAACAGTATCGTCAGTATAAATTACAAACCGTATATGATCCAAAACTGAACCCTGTGGCACTCCTTTTATAAATTTCGTTTAGCTGTATTCCTCCCCACTACCTATAGATCTCTGTTTATGTTCCATAAACAAATTTTCAGTTCATCTGTATACATTGCCTCTGATGCCAAAAACTTTAGGTTTCTCAAGACGTCTTTATAGACAATTTGATTGAATGCTTTTTGGATATCGAGATATATTACATAAATTTAGTTTCATGCTACATAGGAATAATATCACTAAAGACAAAGAAGATTGTTTAAAGATACGATCGATTGCCCCGGAATCCTTGTTGTTAGTCACTGATAACATTATTTTGCTTTAAAGATTAACTATTTTATCCCTAATTGCGTTCCAAATTACGTGGATATTACTGATGTTAAGTTAATTGGATGATGATTTGCTGTTTGTGACTTTTTAAATTGGAGTTACGAGCATACTTGCAAGTTTTCAGATATGTGATACTGTGCCAGGTCTTTGTAGAGGTACTGGATATTTAATCAGAGAGTATGCTATTTCATTTACCAATTCCTTTAAAACTCTTGGAGATATTATACCTGGCCCTTGAGTTTTCTTGACCTTAAGTTTATTCCTCGCAAACAGTAGAGGAGGGCGGGATGGTTCAGAGGGTGGGATGGTTCGGACGTTGACGTTCCTGGAAAACGCGATATTTAGCGTAAACGTGCAAAAAATAATCACCTCAGAGCTGACAGAATCGGACGACAGTCACGGGTATACAGAAAGAAGATCAGTTTTTATTTTTTTTGCAAATATGTGATTTTTCAGCGGATAATCACGAGATCTGCCACTATGAATATGTGTGGACTCATAAACATAATATATTATGTGGAAACATTCGGTTCAGGTGAGTCTAGCTTTAACATGATAACGTAAAACTTACATTTGTTAGATTTAAACGTCTTCAGAAACTATTACTGTATAGGGTTTTGGGATGATCAGGCCGGTAGAAGAAGGGAATGGCTTATCAGTGGCCAAACCATGCCCCTGATGATTTGAATGTATTTCTGTCCACTCATGCAGTAGAAGAATGATTGTTTTTATTTTGTTAAGATATTGTAGACATATAAATAAGTACACACACACACACACACACACACACACACACACACACACACACACACACACACACACACACACACACACACACACACACACACACACACACACCACACACACACACACACACACACACACACACACACACACACACACACAGGGTGAGTGGAAGATTTAATTCTGCACTGACTTTTTTTTACGTAATTGATTTAGGTGCCGCCAGCGTTCTCCTGCGGAAGAGAAATACACTAGTTTAATGCCTTTCACAGCCCTAGTGAACTGCCCGGCCAGGGGTAGCCAGAAATGTAACTACTCACTCTTCTATTTCAGCCAAGCATTGCGTGAACAGGGAATGATTCGTAATGTTCTCTCTCTCCCCCCTCTCACTCTCTCTCTCCCTATCTGTCCACCTATCTATCTGCCTTAGGTGAAGCCTTTTTTTTTTTCTATTCCCAGCATAGATTACAAGAAAATGCTAGAATGTTATTCCCATTTTTCCACTTTCTGCATCGCAACCCAGCAGTGATGATGGTGCAGACAGACCCATAGTCGCTGGTGATATTTTTAAGCGAGTATACCTGTCGAGGCTGGGAGGGGTGGGTGAGACAGGGTTTGAGTGTGTAGTGTGTACATGCGTGTGTGTGTCAGTGGTACAAGGAAGAGACTATGCTTGTGTGTGTGTGTGTGTGTGTGTGTGTGTGTGTGTGTGTGTGTGTGTGGTGTGTGTCTATTGTACAAAGAAGAGACTATGCTTTTGTGTGTGTGTGTGTGTGTGTGTGTGTGTGTGTGTGTGTGTGTGTGTGTCTATTGTACAAAGAAGAGACTATGCTTTTGTGTGTGTGTGTGTGTGTGTGTGTGTCTATTGTACAAAGAAGAGACTATGCTTTTGTGTGTGTGTGTGTGTGTGTGTGTGTGTGTGTGTGTGTGTGTGTGTGCGCGTGTGTGTGTGTGTGTGCGTGTGTGTGTGTGTGTGCGTGCGTGTGTGTGTGTGTGTGTGTGTGTGTGTGTGTGTGTGTGTGTGTGTGTGTGTGTGTGTGTGTGTGTGTGTGTGTGTGTGTGTGTGAACTGAAATTCCCGCAGCTGGCGTCCAATTCCATGTTTCTCAGTGGGTGTTGTGAGGCGTGACATCATAATGCTGTAATTATCAAGAGAGACAGATTGTTAATATGATGGAAGGACATCAGTGAAGAGAGAGAGAGAGAGAGAGAGAGAGAGAGAGAGAGAGAGAGAGGAAAAGGAGAAAGGGAGACGAAAATTTGATGGGGGGATGAGCAGGGAAGAGAAGGTGTTGATTTTACCTGAAAGAGGCTTCGAAATCTGTAACACCAAGGCAAAGGGGGAGTTTATGGAGGAGGAGAGACGGAGGGGAGAGTCGATGTCAGAAAGAATGGAGGAGGAGGATATAAAGGGAACAAGGATAGGGGAGGGAAAGATGAGAAATATGGTCTAGGCTGAGTAATATCGTCTAGTATGACCCTGAACACACCTTCAAGATACATTTTGTTAACTTTAATATTCTTACTCAACCATTTAAGGGTCAACACTTCAGTTCAGCAATAAAATTATCACTTCTGTACGCATCTGCCAGCTTATTCATTTCTCCGCTAAGCCCCTTTTACCCCCCCCCCCCAGCAGCTATCTCCAACTCTGTCCCTTCCTCCTTCCGTTCATTCTCCAGCGGGCGATTCGAACCATAAGTTTACACATCGTGGTGGTGATTCGATTCCACTTCTCTGAGTAAGACAGAATGGGCAATGCCATGTGGTCCTTGCGGGAGTGCAGCCATCTGTGTCCCTCCTGTAGATAACTTTCATTGTCAGATCCAGAGGATTTGTCATAAAATAACGGTTTAATCTCTTGTATCCGGGATTTGAACTAATTTTATCCTGGCTTAATGGAATTACTGAGAGCCAGTGACGATAGTAAGCCTACTGATTTTTAAACAATACAACAAATGTCTGTGTCACAGTGTAAGACCAACTAAGTAGTTTTTATCTGATTTAGACCAAACTTGGTGAAAGGGTTGAGGACAAGCCAGAAATAATTTCGCATTTAGAACAGTCACTCAAACGCCATGGCCTCTGGTCAAGGTCAACTCAGTTTTGATCTGATTTAAGCCATATTTGGTGGAACGGCTAAGAGTCGGGCAAGACCGAAGGGATTCAATTTTAAGAGTCATAAGACAAGGGTTAGCATCAGAGGGTAATGTTGAGGCTGGACCAATGTGCCTGTGTGTGAGTGAAAGAACTAAAACAGTTTTGATCTTGTTTTGACCAAACTTGGTTGTTGGGTTGAAAATTACATAAGAAGTTTATTTTTCCTTATTTTCTCCCACTTTTTTCTGTTGGTTTTCCGTTTGAGAATAGTAGGTTAAAGATCAAGGCACATGGCAAAGTCAGTTTAAAACTTTCATCCAGTGTAGAACCAACACTAAGTAATGGATGAAGTTAAAGCAAGTTTAAAATAATTCACTTGTGAGACATTCAGAGGTCAAGGGACCGGGGTCACAGGGAAAGGTCAAAGACCAAAACTACTGGACAGTTTCAAATCAGACAGCTTTGATCTGATGTGAACCAAAGCTGGTAAACGGGTAAAGGGTTTGGCAAGAAAAAGGTAATTGGTTTTTGAGAATAACTGTTCTCAGGTAAAATCAACACCATCTCTTCCCTGCTCACCCCTCCACCAAATTTTCGTCTCCCTCTCCCTTTTTCCTCCTTTGATCTTCTCTGTACATCATCTCACACTCTTTTCTTCTTTTCAGCTCATACTCTTGTTCCCCCGCTCAGATAGTCCTTGTCCTTATCCACGCCTTCCGCACAATATTCTCTCTCTCTCTCTCTCTCTCTCTCTCTCTCTCTCTCTCTCTCAGCCCAGCTGGTTGGCTCGGGTGTTGTACTGAGTGACCCTGTTTGTTTTGTAGAAAGAGTTAAACCCGTCTGCTATATTTTAAACTAACTCATTACCACCGAGTGAGTTGTTATTTCTGATGATAGCCATTTCACAGTCCCTTGTGAAATGGCTATCATCAGAAATAACAATATTCATAATCATTGCAACTTCACTTTTGCTCCAGATAAGCTTGTACACCATCAACGCATCGGACACTCACAGTTTTTTTTATTTCACTCATATCACATCAGTTTACATAGTCTATCCAGATATACCACCATCTTATACTTCAGCCTCAGGATAATACGTAGCACCAGACTACTGTGCGTTATTTACACCATCCATGTCCACTTTATCCACCATCAATCACTACGCCATCCTCAATCATACACACAAACATTTCCACCCACTGCCTGATGTGGACTTAAACATGAGCACAAGTATTAAGTTGACTTCGCCTAAGTTTGAAACTATGCAACTGATCAATGAAACAATGAAGCCCTGGGAAGATTTGAGTTTGAGTATGTTCAACCCATATTATGTGTATAGCCCAGCACCTACTGTCTTTATAATCTTCTGCATTGTATTTGCAGTAGTGCTGTTCACAATGCACAGAATGCATGCAAGAATTGCAAATTTGGAGTCAGTATTTAGTGGGGGGAGAGTTAACATCCAAGTTAACCCCCCTGAATGAAGTGTACATATTTTGTATATAGTATTAATTATATATATATTAAAAAAATAAATAAAAAATAAATAAATAATTACAAAGAAGAATGACCCATGATATAGAAGTATGGCATACCAGTACCATTATCTTTAAATGAAATATTAATAACTCTTACCATAATCTTAATTTTAAACTACTTTTTTTCTTGCATGTATGCATTTCACTACAATAACCCAAGTACATACTGTATTACAGTTAAATAGTTTACCTTTAATGCATTTATTCAAATATGTATACAACTTGTTTAAAATGTAATAATACTGAATCATTGCAATTTACTATGAATATTATATGTATACAATATTATAATCAATATTATGTACTAATAGATTAACATATGTCAATAATGATTGCTGTCGAAGGACCTTCAGCGGCGTGGCCGAGCAATGTTATGAATCCATATTATAATTACAAATCATAATAGATAGATAGATAAATAGATAAATAGACAGAGCTCCAAGCAAGCCTGGGAGAGGGAAATGATCTTGCAAGTTAACTGAGGAAATGTTGACCATACACAGGAAGTAGCAAGTCAGGGGATGATATAGGTAGTGTGTCAGCGAGATAGCATACGAACAAAGCCTAGTGACCATACACACACATACACACATACTCACACACAGGTTTCTGGAACTTTTCAACCACAGTGTAACACACGTGACACGACCCAAGCTTCACCAGAATTTAGGAAGCCGAGCTCAGAAGGAGGCTAGCATTAGAACCGACAGGTAGTGGAGAGAGTGAACAAGAAAAGGGGCCCAACTAGACTTACTTATTATATTGTCTCTGTAAGACATACCCTGCTCAACTTAGATTTTCTCTGAAGATAATAAATTAAGATCAACTCACTGTATTCATCTTTAATTCCTACTACAAGAATCGAGAGTGACATCCACTCCATCCCACCGTCTCCCCCTTCACCTTACTCACATACATTCTCCTCGTTAGTCTCTCGCTCTCCATCCTCTCTACATGTAGGTCATACGCAAATTAAATGCCACTGTAACTACCATATCACTGGGATGGTAATACGTTATCCCACTCTGTACCTTGTTGCTGATATAGTCGGTTCGTATCCTATCCTCATTATATAGATATCCTGATAAAGAGGTATAATTTGCAAGGATGGATATGGAGTGAAGAGAGGTAGGGGGAGGAAGGATGGGCGTGAAAGAGAAAGAAGAGATGAGGAAGGACAAAGATGTGAGCTGAGGAACGGGTGGGGATAATGTGAGTGAAGAGCGGTAGGAGGAGGAAGGATAGGCGTGGAAGAGAAAGATGAGATGAGGGAGGACAAAAATGTGAGATGAGGAACGGGTGGGGAGAGTGTGAAAACAGAGTGGCTAGGAAAGTAGCAAATAAAAGCGAAAACAAAGTGAAGAGACAACGAGAAAAGAATAGAGAAGATGAGAAGAGACGGTGATGGACAGATGAGATTAGGGGAAAACGAAATACTGGATTTAACTGCGTGTAGAGCACGGCTAGAATAAAAAGAGTAGGGAGAAAGATATGACTTAGAGGAAGGAGGGAATGTGCTGGAGAGGGCGAAAAGGGGTGAGGGGTGAAGGAAAAGTGATAGAGGAAGTAGAGGAAAACCAGGATATCCGATGGAGCACAAAAGAGAGAGACCGGGATGGAAGGAATGAAAGTACAGGGAACAGGAGCGAGTGTAGGCGTTAGATGAGGACGTATTATGGATTGAAGCAGAAGGAATGAATATGACCGTGGAAAAATTTATATAAGTACAATATAACAGAACCCATTAGATTAGTACAGAAAGGAAGACGAGCTGTGGAAACCGAATAAGAGTGAGAAGGAAACAAGTGAAGAGGAACAGAACCGGAACGTGGAGATAATATAACAAAAAGAACATAACAGACGTTCACTGATTGATCTGACTCTGAGGGCCAAATATTTCACTCTGCACTGAATTTGACTTTCGGCAAATTACTCTCAAGTGTAATTACTTCATTCTTCCCTGTCCCTTAGCATTTCCTCTATGGTTCAAATTAGATCACAGTGAATGAGTTTATTTTGCCCCGTGACCATAAAACTTGACCTTTTCCTGTGACCTTGACCTTTCACTGAATCTTCTTGTTTTAATTTGAGCCTTTCCGGAAATATTTGTCAACATCGGATACAAGCTGTTCATACTGACATTGTTGTCTGAACTTGACCTTTGACCCTGTTCTTTTTTAAGACCTTTGACCTGCTTTTTATATTTTTTTATTTATCCTCTTCAGTGTTACTCAGCCCAGCCACCCAGTTTGGTCAAAATCAGATCAGAAGTTTAAGTTATTTTTGCAGACACACTTGATTGCTGCCCTGTGACCTTGACCATTGACTGGTTATTCTGAAAACTGAATCTCTTTTTTGTTGCCCGACCTTTAACCTTTCTACAACGTGTGGTTCAAAATAGTGCAGTTTAATTTGAGTTGACCTTGCCTTTATCCTTTGCATTTATCCTTTGCTTTAATCCTTTCCCTTAATCCTTTGTCTTTATCCTTTGCTTTTGACCTTTACCTGTGACCTTGGCATTTGACCTTGAACGTTTGGAAATTGTTGTAAAAAATATTCTTACTTTATCTTTAATCCTCCCACAGCTTTTCGTCAAAATGGATGAAAACTTATGAAGATGAACTTACCATGTGACCTTCAACCCTGACCTCTTGTTCTCTAAAATACTAGGTTAACCACATGGCTGACCCTCAACCCTTCCACTTAGCTTGGTTATAAATGGATCAAAAGAGTTATTTTGTTCACACACACACACACACACACACACACACACACACACACACACACACACACACACACACACACACACACACACACACACGACACCATCACAAGCAAGTAAATAATGAAACTGTAACAAAGTTAGCACAAAGAAAGCAGATATCCTGAATGCCTTTGTAACGATACTAAGCCACTCTACATACGTCCCTCCGTTCGACAGAACACTTAGCAGTATCATTTAATATCATAAGCATTTACCTCACAGACTCACGTCACCAACACCTCATACACCTAACCGACCCCGTCTTGCAAAGAACAATTGGATGTACTCGTTAAGTACTAGGCAAACGAGTCACCTTACACTATCACGCACAGAGCCTGAAAAACAAAACTCTGTCCATAGGCAGTCCTTTCCACATGACCAGAGCGTAAACCCCTGCAGTTAGGGACAGACGCATAACGTTACCAAGAAAACAGAGAGATCTGCAGGCACACGGTCGGATGGCATCAATAATATACCACTGAAGCATTTAGGCCCATAAGGTGTCTTGGTCCTCACAAACATTAGCAACTCCTTAAACATTTCCCAGCATTTCGAAGCATGAATAAAAACATCATTACTGCCCCCAGACCAGACAAGGACCGGACACACCCTTCTTCGCACAGACCTATAACAGCACACCATCCCAGATAACTCAACGCTTAATTCTTAACAAAATTACACCTCATGTCCCCCTTGCTCACTAACAACATGACCATAGACCACTAAACAAACGTCTTATTAATCTGCCTTATACATCACGCATAAAGTATGTTTCTTACAACACTAGTCATAAGTAAAGCCTTAGATGCTGTCCCCCAAGCAATCACCAAACTCTGCATCACAGCTCAAAACACTGGTTAACCAACTACATCCCTTGTAGAGAAACACATTTAACTCAAAAGGGTAAGTCATAATAAGCACAAAATTTCCATATCGGAGTCCCACAGGGCTCCGTTCTTTCATCCATTCTTTTCATGTATACCTGCATGATATTCCTACACCCCAACTGCCCACAAATTTTGCCTCATATGCAGATGACATGTGACTAACAGCCACACACCACACTGCAGACAGAGCCTGCACACTGCAACAAGGCTGTCTCAACACATTTCAGGCATGGGTCGAGGACAACAGGCTGACGATAGCTCCAGCAGAGTACACTATTACACTTATCAACAGCGTCAGTCATGATCACAGGTACACCTTTGGCATCACAATGAACAAAGTATCAGTATCACAGGCTCCCTCCACTATTATCCTTGAAGTTGCAGATGACACTGTATTTTACCTTCAAGAACTACTGTACATACAAGACATCAAGAGGCAACACACCCCCAGACTTAGAGCACTGAAGGCAATTACGTGAATAGATTTCGGCAACAAAAAGAAACATTCCTTACTCAGCATACAATCCATCAGATCAGAGATGTCCTTTACCTCCCTAGTTTGGTCCCCTTTCTTTCCAATACCCACAAAACTTCTTGCAAACCAAACACAGCAACAGTTTATGCAACATCGTTGGCTGCAACAATGCCACTGCCACAGCCTCACTCTTAGAAAATGTTTTGAAATGAGAGACATGCCGTTCCATGCGGCAGTATACGCTAAAACAAAACACCCCAGTCATTTTATAACAGATGCACACAACAGGACTCGGCACACAAAATAATCACCACACGGATATTACCATTTTCCTGTATACCATCCCACCTCCTGACAATGCAACAGTAGCGCTGAAGAAACACCCTCATACTCATTCACACGTAAGGCTACACAACACCTCACAGAACTCTGCACTACAAACCTTGCTTCCAACATTCCCCAATCAGACATATCCTTATCAGATCTGCTTGAGTTCACCTAACTACACATAGATCAGGACATCACTCAGCCCTCATCAGTATCCAGCTCTGATGTAGGCTGGATGTAATTACAAATGACACGCACCCCACATACAGAATGGGTGGACACACCATAGCCCACAATATGGAGCACTGCACAACACATGCCAGACTAAAACACTGACACATCACCAACAGTATAGGGACCTTTGGGACAATTCCATAGATGCAATTGCTTACCTGCCGTTGACGGGTCTGCTGGACTAGACTAACTGGTGATGAACAATAACAACAAAAACAAGGAACTGTGTAAGAATTCCTTGTACATGGCCTCATTGATTTATCTTTTTCTTTTCTCCCCTCTTTCTTTCCTGTCCATTTGTCAGCTTTACCTTGGCCGTTTAGTTGTAGGTGGTGGTGACCATCATCCATTCACATTTGTTTTTCCTTCCTCTGTTCTGTTATTTAAAAAAAAATAATAATCATCCCTTCACATGATCCAGTGCTGCCTATTTCTTTCTCATGTGACGTTTCACTGAGTGACACGCCCATTGATTTCATGCTACGCAGGAAACTTTTACATACCCAAAGAGCGGGATAATGTGAATCCTACTATGATCCTTTTTGTTAACTGGAGAAAGACGCAAATGCGGCGTCCATCCCGGAACCAAACCTCTACACTCTTCCCCATGCCTCAATGTGGTAAGGTGTTGTCCACCACAAGGGAACATCAGTTCCCTGTCTTGAAGGTTCCGCCGGGGCGATTGCTTACCTGCGGTTGATGGGACAGCTAGGCCAGATGAACAAAGTCACTCTACTACTACTACTGCTACTTTGCCCGTTATATTTGACAAACGTTATATATGATTAAGAAGAATGGTATTAGATTATTTGGACGTGAAACAAACACACGTTGGTTATAAAGACACCGCGTGGAAACGAAATGATGAGAGCCAGGCAGGTAAAACTAGACACAAGGAAAATATGCAGGAATAAATAAAGGAAGACCGCCTATAATGGAAGGAATGATGATATTCAGTGGTTTGGCTGAGATTTATTGTCCCTCCCCGCCCCGGAGGGCCTCGGGGACGGGTATTGTTTTCACTTGGTTTGTTTGTTTGTCTGTCTGTCTATCTGTTGACAACTTTACGTGAAAACTACTGATGCGATTTTGACTGAAATTTCAGGGATGATGGGCTATGACCTTCTGATCACTTGATTAACTTCTGAGCCAAATTGGGCCAAGGCCTAGGCTGTAGGGCCAAAAAATGTAAAAAAACGGGAATGGGTAAATATGTTTTTTTTCACCATAACTCCTTTCAAATTCGTCATATTGACATGAAACCAAAACCTAAAGGTGCATCTCTCAAATCTACATCCTATAACATGCCTCATTACATCAGGGGTTCATCCCCCCCCAGTTAACGGTAGGAGGGTCAATGTCAGGTGGGTTGGGCCTAAATTTTCAAAAGGGCATAAAATCGTAAATTTTCACCCGATTTCCTCCAAATATGATATGTGACATCTGTGACTAGATATCTTGTTGTGTTTATATATCAACACCAAAATGAAAGCCGGGGAAGGGTTTGCTGTGCCGTGGCACCGCTTCTTGTATTGCCTAATTTGGTTGAACACAGGCAACAGTTGCCTGGCAGAGGTACGAGTCTGTCCAAAAAGAAAAAGAACTTTTCAACAAACAAATTTACTGCTTTACTTACAACTTAATCAGACTTGTCTCCAAAATACTCCCCTCCTTTGTTAATACAACGTTTCCAGCGTTTTCTCCGGTTCTGGAAGGCGTTTTCAGAGACGGTGCTCGTTTTCTTAGCGAATTTTCTGCTATATCTTCTATTGTCTGAAATCGGCGATTTCGACTCTGGGAGCAAACAAATGAATACATGAATAAATATATAAAAGTCCTCAGAGGCCAGATCCGGAAATTAGGGTGGTTTGGGGATGATAGTCGTCTCGTGCTTCGCCAAAAAGTCGCGGATAAACAGCGACGTGTGAGCAGGTGAATTGCCATGGTGTAGCGTCCAAAATTTTGATGTACTGTACATGCCTCAGGCCTCTTCCTTTGCACTGCCTCACTCAAACTCTTCAGGATGTCCAAGTAAAACTCTTTATTGACTGTCTGACCAAGTGGAACAAACTCATGATGAATGACGCCCTTGCAAGAAAGAAAAAAAAAGGGGCAATGAACACCACTTTCACATTTGAGTGACTCCGACGTGTTTTTTGTGCCCGCGGTATCGGTGTTCCAATCCACTGTAACGACTGTCGTTTTGTTTCGATATTGTAGCCATACAAACACGTTTCATCCCCAGTTTTGGCTTTCTCAAAAAGTTTTCATCAGCATTCAAACAAACAAAAAGAGAGCAGCTCCTAACCGACTGTGACAAGGTTCTCTTTTTGCCCATCTATCAGCAAACGCAGCACAAATTTTGCTACAACACGATGCATCTTCAGTTTTTCGGATAAAATCGTGTGGCACGAACGTTTACAGACCCCAAGTTTTTCAGAAACTTCACGGACAGTCAGGCGACAATTTTCACAGATCACAGCACACACTTTCTCAACGTGGTTGTCATTTGTTGACGTGGAAAGCCATCCAAATCTGGGATCGTCTTCGGTGGATGTTCTTCCCGATTGAAACCGTTGTAACCGCTTGTAACTTTGTGTATAGCTCAAACAGTCCGCCCCATAAGCCTGTTGCAGCATCTGAAAGTCTCGGTAAAAGTTTTTCTCAATCAGAAAAAAGATTTTCACTCAAACACATTGCTCCTCAAGATCCTTCATTGTTCAACTTGCAACAAACCGCCAAATGCATTGAACACACGTTCACCTTAGCGCATGTACTGTAGGCTACGTACTGTACCTCGATGACTAAGTGACGTGGCGTGATGTAGCTAGTGTTAGACTAAAGTTCAAAGTCGCCACTGCACAGCGCCCCTGTCGCGAGCACACGACGCAGGCTATTTGGTGTGCTATTTGAAAAGTTTTTTTTTTTTTTTTTAACAGACCTTGTTCACCCCTGTGCAAATGTTTGCCGACGATCCTTTGCCAGCATTGTCCTGCCTTACATATTTCTAATTCCTTCCTGAACGACAGAATACCATTCCTTCTCATTCTCATATTGCTGTCACATACAGATGCTTCATGTAACATGTTGCATTACCACAGCCGGTAGAGAAATGTCCGCGAACTTTAGCCCATGACAATAGATCCACACTTAGATTAACGCTAAAATATCTGGGCCAGCAAGTGACAGACTCTGGGAACAGATCCATTTATCTAATCCGCTTTCCTTGAGAGCAGCTCTGCAAAAACAATGTCTAAGTCATGCAATATTCCACGCTTTAGAAAGGATTACTTATTTTGCAATTAAGCAGTCAGGATAAGCACAGCCGTCATGGATTGTGCAGCGTTGTAAACTCCTAGGTGATATTTAATGTAACCCCGTGTAGGCTATAGTATTTCGGACAGTATGGCTGCTCTGCAATAGTTCTTTCCAGGAATATTACTCTAGTACAAGAGAACACAGGCTGTAAATCGTCCTTGTTTTAGCTTGGTTCCTGGAATGGCAGAACAGTCGGCAAAGTATATATTGAAATGTTAAAAAAGAAAAAAAGGAAGAAAAAAAGTCAGTAGCGTACGACCGAATAATTTTGTGTAATCTGTTTCCTTAAAGTGAATAAAAATTGGTTGTGTTTGTCAAGGAAATATTTCTCTTGTATGGACATCTTCATTTTATGTGGAAATAATCTCACCTAGCTTCCTAACAGTCTCCGTTACAAAATATCATAATATATATATATATATATATATATACTGGCAGCTGTCATAATATTAATGCATATATTTTTCTAAAAAAGTTACAACTGAAGCGCAGGAGAGTTGACACACTTTATCATTAATACTGGTTTTATTTTCCAAGTATTAGTTCCAATGGTGGACTTAAGCAATGCAGGGTGTATGATTAGGTTATTTATACTAATCTTTCATTTACATCGGCAAAAAAACAAAAAAGCAGAATATCCACATTGTTTACTGAAGACATTATCAGCAGGTTGCGAGACTGCACAACACTCTTTTTATGCTCAGTATTGAAACTGAAAGAAATTGTACACAAAAAATTGGAAGAAGGAAATTTTTACCAAGTTTACCTGTGTGAAAAATACCAAAGGGGGGTACGGAATTTCAGAAAAATTCCAGTATAATAGGAAAAGAAAGTGACATGAGCTGGACGGAACCGTGTGGCCATTGGTACTGTATCTTTTGCGTCTGTTCTCCAATGATTCCAGCCGATGGTATCAAACTTCACTACAATTAATGCTGTGAATAATAATTTAAAGAATTATGTTTAAGATGGTACAATACTGTAAACATCGGTGACGGTCATAATTCAGTGGTTTTGTAGAGACTGACAGGTATCAATGCACCATGTACACGCTTACTTGTACAAAATGATTACACACACACACACACACACACACACACACACACACACCAAACTTCCTGCTCCCAACGACTGTATCAATATAAACTGGATTCGCCGTCATTCAATATACCTTCTTTAAAGACAGCTGCAACTTTCCAAAGGTTAACCGTGATATACTAACGCTATATTGATCTAAAGTGTTCAGTACTCCCGAACCACTTGGTGCCTCATTAAAATTTGGGAACTTTTTTTTTTTTTTTTTTTTTATGAGCGACGAAGTCTCGTGAAAGGTCACTTGGTGTATTTGTGTTTCTCTCCTGAAATAGGTATATGAATATAGGACTGTGTGATATTTGTGTTACAGTACTTAGATACGCCAATTTGATGAAACAGCCAAGTTAGTTAACGTTCGTGGCGTGAGGTATCGTACAAGAGTAACATTTTCGAAGGTGGTGTGAAAGAAGTGTCGACAGTCTTAAAATTCACCAAAATTCACAATGCAAAAATAATCTTTAATTCCTTACAGTTTCATCGCTTCTTTTTCGGTTTCAATCCGTTTCTTCACACAAAATTATACTGAAACATGAAGAGAATTTTTGAGCTGGGGATTTTATGTATCCTAGCTTAAGCCTTCTGCTACACGAGTTTTTTCTCACCAGTTTCTTTATGCATGTCAGCAGTAGCAAAATAAACTCTAAAAAAAAAAAAAAAACAGTAAGAAAGAAAGAAATGTTTCCCCTGACTGAAAAGGTTACACACATGTTAAGTAATATTTCAGAGCAGCTCTGTAATATACTGATTCTCTCTCTCTCTCTCTCTCTCTCTCTCTCTCTCTCTCTCTCTCTCTCTCTCTCTCTCTCTCTCTCTCTCTCTCTCTCTCTCATTAATACAAGCATATCACCTCCACCCCCACAAAGACACACCCTTCCCAGTAATAGACCTGTCTCTCTCAGCGGCCTGTATTCACCAGTCCAGCAGCAGGTGCATCTGACCTCCTAAGAAAACCATCCACCAGCTCAGGCCGACCTTCTTAATTAATGCCACGAGAGAAGGGTCCTGTGTGGGTCTGAACGAGGACTTGCAGCTTGAATAATGGGGATTTCCAGATTCTTTGGACCATTACTTTAGTTTAAATACTCGGTTACTCAGCCTGTGTGACTCTTGTTTACTCAAAATTCCGTATATATAGGCTGGTACTTGTTCTTTCTCGTCAAAGTGTCCTATTCTGTTTGCTGATCACACAATACGGATGACAGAAAAGATTTAGTCCTTCACCTGACTGAGGTTTTAGTCTTGGTGACCTGAACACGGAGCGGTATCTGTGTGACCTGTGTGAGGAAAGACGTGTGTGTAGGGAGTCGAGAATGTGCTGCAGTGAATGATAAAAGGGAGTGGGTGGTGAGTCGAAAATGTGTGGAGAGAGAGAGAGAGCGAGAATCACCTGGCATCACTGATAACACGGCTTCACTCGGTCTGCTAGTCAAACGTCATAGGCCGCCATTCAGAGTGCTTACAGTTAATTACTTCTCTTGATAACGGAGCCTGTTAATAAGCTGTGCATCTTGATGCTGAGAGAGAGAGAGAGAGAGAGAGAGAGAGAGAGAGAGAGAGA
Organism: Coenobita brevimanus; assembly: GCF_032717465.1. Classification (NCBI taxonomy): domain Eukaryota; kingdom Metazoa; phylum Arthropoda; class Malacostraca; order Decapoda; family Coenobitidae; genus Coenobita; species Coenobita brevimanus. The sequence continues at coordinate 11,773,749 of NC_136959.1, forward strand.
GAGAGGAGTCGAAATAATTACACTTAACATCACCAAAAGGTAATTGTATAGATCACCCCCCTCTTCAGTGTGCTTAACCTTTACCAGCACTGTGAAGTAAAAGCTTAGTTAAGTCCTGCCAGCTTGAGACTTTTATATACAGCCTAGGATAGCTCTTTCACACCAAAGGGGTGGATCTAGACGACACCTGACCTATTCAGTTCTAAAGGTCGGGCAACACTGAATATAATCCTGTCGTATAAAATTGTGAAAGGAAGCACATATCAAGCACTCAGCCTACGCCATGCAACTGTCGCTTCACAGATTAAACTCATTTTTTCCATAATTACAGATGCAGAGAGACTGAGATATACAGACTCTGCTCAATGGTTTTGTGGACAAACCTGGACTTGAACCCAGGATACTTGGTTGAAGGTCAAAGGGGCTTCCGATTGTATTAACGCTATCCATTAACATCGGAATAAAGTAAGAATTATCCGGCTATTATACTGATAATTTCGTGGTTAAATAGTAGTGTAATTTCAAGTTTTATTTGCCACTAAATCTGCAACACAAAGAAAAGTTATATCTATCTATCTATCTATCTATATACAGTACCTAGGCTGCTTCCCCCAAGGAAAGAGAGGTAGCCGAGACAGGACGACACACTCCCCATTTACTCATCCATTCAAACACATTCATTCGCATCTTAGCCCCAAAGGGGAGAACGGACAGATCCTCACCGCACCACACCGCACAAGGGTCAACTGCGCAATGCAATCAGTGACATCCGCAGCAGGGCCCGACAGCAGAACTGGTTTACCCCTGCCACATCATAACAGACCCATCCCCTTACCCGCACCTGACCTGACTAGCTGATCAGACCAAATGCGGGAGAATATCCCCTCAGGGCTGCGTCATCACTTATTCATTCACAATTTCTCTCCATTTATTTCTGTCACGCACAGCCACTCTTCCTTGCTCAACAGACATCCCTCTCGCATCCAACGCTCTCTTCACACTGTCCATCCATCCTATTCGTGGTCTTCCTCTCAGCCTTACACCTCTCACATCAGATCTAGTTATCTTTTTCACCAATCGCTCATTATCCATTCTCTCCATATGTCCAAACCATCGCAACACCCTCTGCTCAACTCTACCAGCCATCTCCCGAACAACTCCAGTTCTCCTTCGCACTTCATCATTTCGCACCCGATCCATACGCGTCACTCCACACATACTCCTCAGACACCTCATCTCCATTACATTCTATATAAGAAAAGTTATATAGGAACTCAAAAACAGAGCGTATCGAATCAGTATTTGCGTACTTCTGCTGTCCATCTTCATACAGCGACTTACAATCCTTACTTTCTTCCCACACCGCGCTGTTACTGTGATAAGTCGTCAAACCAAGGGAAGCTCATTCTGACGCTGGTGCATTCTTCCCCAGCTCTTTTCTTAACTTCACTCACAGGGAGGGGGAGCTGAAGCTAGAGAGATGAACTCTAACCTGGCTGTTTCTTTTTTTCTTTTACTGTTTTGCGGGGGTAGGGCTGTAGTAGTACAATGAAGTGTGTTGAAAAATGTAGTGGTATTAGGGTAGATTTAGTTGCCATGAGGTGAACTGTGGTGTAATAGAGAGAGCAGACCTCTGGACCGCGTGGAGTAATGACGCGGTTGAGATGGATATGTGGTAATACGTACACTCGACAATAGACATCTAGTATGTGTAAAACAATGGAGCGAATGATATTGTAGGGAAGGGGAAATAAACCTCTTTCAACTTCTGTTTGCTAAAGTGCGGGAGATATGACGTGGTTAATTACAAAGCGAAATGGTATGAATGTATAAGATATTGTACTGGAGTTGTAGTGGAAGTCAGCCAGGAAGAATAGGCCTGATTTAGTGTCGGTATGTACTGTTAACACGTGGAACAGTACACAGGGAGGGAGACTGGGAGAAGATGTTACAGTGGGGAAGAACAGGTACAACTTTGGGGATTATTGTACCTAGGAAGATGATACGGATCGAGAGCCAATTTGTAAGAAAACATATAGGGATAAAGTAAAAGATATAGTATAATCCGTAGAGAGGGCTGTTGAAGAAAGTGCAAATACAGAAATTACAGAGGGGGAGACTGCCCAAGGAACAAATTGCTGAGGTTAAAAGTAAGATACATTGGAGGTATATAATACCGGTACATGGAGGGTAATGGATACGGCGAGGGATGGGTAATCACAGAAAATGCAATGGGAAAGAAAAAGGGGAGGAAGAATGGACTGTGAGTACATTTTAGGGGCAAGAAGTAACATAATATTTGTGCAAGCCAGAAATGAAAGAAGGAAAGAACACATTGGGAACGAGGAGGAATGTTAGGATCCAACAAGAGGACTGGGACTTTGAGTATCGACGAATTAGGTAAATGGCCTGGATGCAAAACCATAGGCCAGAAGGATAATAAGGAACACGTCAAAGAATTTATAATACATGGTTGGAGAGGGCAGATGAAATGGATACTACTGTGGGAAAAAATTTGAGAGCAAAACGGAATGTAAGTGACGGATGAGCTGTGTGTCGTGATGTGATGACAGAAATTGCGGAGCTGTAAAAAGACGAATGGTCGGTAGCAAATTAGGATAAACTATTGGTACAACCCATAGCTGATGATAGTCCAGATCTAGAATAAGGCTGGAACAAGAGCAAATGTGAGAGTAAAAAATATGGTAGTCAGTAAGGGAATAAAGAGAACTGGGGAAGAAGAAGGCTGTACCAGAAGAAAATTTAATGGCAGACGAAATGATAAGGAGCGCTTGCGGACAGAGACGACAAGGGCTCTGGAAAAGATTTTTTTTTTTTTTGAAGGGGGGGGGGCTGGAGGTAGGATCGACTTTGAGTGCAAGGAAAAAACTTCGGGGAAAACTGTTTATTTACTTATTACTAAGGGAAGAAGGTGTTAAGCATCGGGGCAAATAGGATTGGTCTGGGGAAATATTCAGATCCTAGGAAGATGGCATATAGCAGAGGAGAGGAATGCTGTAATGAGTTGTAATGCTGTAATATGCGGGGTGGCGGTGGAGGAAGACTTGTACCGAGGCAAACCTTAAGAGTGAAGATGTTAGGAAGTATATGAGAGATACATTGAGCTGTTGTGGTTACTTTAATGAGTCAAAGCATGGGTAATATTTTAGAGGTAAATCCTACTTAATAATTAGTCAAATCACGTTAGGATTCTCACGCTCTGTAATTCTGAGTCGGTAATTACGAGCCAAAGCATGCTTACTAATTAGCTATTAAATCGAGCTCGGTAAATTAGGATCAGAGCACGCTAAAAACTAGGACTCAAATTATGCAGTGTAATGGGAAGTTAAATCCTGCTTAGTAATTAGGAGTTAAATCAAGCTCAATATCTAGGAGTCAAATAGTGGTTAATTGTTTGCAGTGAAATTCTGTTTAGCAATTCAGTAGACATATCAGGTCAATAATGAGGAGTGAAGTAATGGTTAATAATTATGAAACAATTGATGACCTGTAATTGGACATAAAATAATGATCAATAAGTTCACAGCCAGCACTTATCTCTTACTAGTATAGAACATTAAAAAGTATGATTTTGATATCCATATTCCCGGGATTCTCTCTCTCTCTCTCTCTCTCTCTCTCTCTCCACAGACATTGCATATGCATCAGCATCTCTTTAGGGAATGTATACTTAGCAAAGAAGGAACATTCACACAGTGCAATACCCGCGCGCCAACCAATTGGACTGAAGAGCGAACATTTGAATTTGACTTTCGACCTGTTGCTCTAGAAATCAGTTCCCTTAATCCTTGCCTTACCAAGAAACCTCCAACAAAGTCTGGTGTAAATCAGATGAAAGATGTTAAGCTGAACTTATCATGTGAACGTCATCTGTGACCTTTCCATAAGACCTTGGCATTTAATTGATTCACAAAATCAAAAAGCTATAGTCGTGGCGTACCTGACCACTCCACAAAGACTGTTTTAAATCAGACAACAACTTTTCAATTTGACCTTGCCTTGTGACCTTAATCTTTGACCTATTGGTCTCATCTGTAGGTGGACCTTCAAGCTTTTCATCGAGGTTGGTCCAAAATTAAATCAAAAGTGTTTGCTATTTTGCTCACACACAGACAATCAGGCCAAAATTTAGCCTTACCTTGCAACCTCGATCTCTGACTAAATGTTCAAAAATTGACTTACTACGTTCTTGTCGTAAGCTGAGCCATTCTGCCAAGTTTGGTCTCAATTGGATTAAGAATGTTTCAGTCGATGTTGCTAGTTTAAACTTCGACCTATTTCTATGACTGGACCTGTTGTTATAAGAAAGATGTAGTTTATTCATCGACTCTTCTCAACTTTTTACCAAGTGTGGTTGGGATCGGATAAAGGCTTATTGAGATACTTTGTTCATTCACACACACACACACACACACACACACACACACACACACACACACACACACACACACACACACTTATGCCAATTCAAGCACCCACAGCAACATTGTATTTCTTTCAGCAGGACCCTTCGACATGCAACACAGGTATCATTTTTTCCCAGTTAAACAATCGTTCTGCCATGCTTTGATTATTTCAGCACCATCTGCGATAGACACACACACACACACACACACACACACACACACACACACACACACACACACACACACACACACACACACACACACACGGTTTTTGCAATTAAACTAAAACTATTTGCAACAAGATGACAGATATACCGGCAACAAATGTATATAAGTCACAAGCAACTTTGATGATACAGACAGATGCACTCATTTACACCACGCAGATTATGTTCCACCAAAGGCATACACAGTCAAGATGACTTGTGTCATCTGCCTTTGGTGGAACATAATCTGCGTGGTGTAAATGAGTGCATCTGTCTGTATCATCAAAGTTGCTTGTGACTTATATACATTTGTTGCCGGTATATCTGTCATCTTGTTGTCACCCACAGCAACATTGTATTTCTTTCAGCAGGACCCTTCGACATGCAACACAGGTATCATTTTTTCCCAGTTAAACAATCGTTCTGCCATGCTTTGATTATTTCAGCACCATCTGCCTACATACATCAGACAAGCGCTGACACAGACTCAGTCTTTCCATGATCCAGCCAAGATTGGATTCATCTCCCATCTCTTGTAATCAGTAGTCAGACTCTCAACTGTTATTTAAATTAAGATCATGATTGCTTCCTCGTCTTTCCCCTCAATCATTGTTTCCTCGCACGACCTCTGCCCGTGATAAGGACTATGCGTGTCCCAAACTCAAAAGCCAGATCAGGATCCTGTGCCTCAACCAGTCATCCAATTCCCCACAGGTACCCGCCCCATCACCGAGGAAAACGGGGTTCAATGTGCAACCTGGGCTGAGGGTGATGTGTTGGCAGAATGGAGAGTGAGCGAGGATAATGGCATGGGTAGGGAGACAGAAGACCAGGGGAGGGAGAAACGGGGAAGGGAGAAGAGGGAAGAGAAGGCGGAGGAAGGGAAGGTGAAAGCAAGAAAGGGGGAGCACAGGCACAAAATGGAGGAATGGATGGGAGGGAGGAGAGGAAGAGGGAAGAAATAGATACACACGAAAAAATAAAAAAGAAGAAGTGACATGTAGTATGGGGATAAAAAAAATTAATGATGATGAAAAACAAGGAACAGAAATGAAGATCAATACATGAATTGTGAAGAAAGCATGTAGGGAGAAAGCAGGAATGAATTATGAAAGAAAGAGAAAAGGAGAGAGGGGGCAGCAGAAATACTAACTTGATAGAAACAGAATGGGGGAAGAGCGTAGGGCCAGAAAGGAAGAATGAAGAGAAGAGGAAAGACTATAAGTGCAGAGAGGCGCAAGGGTTAATAAAACGCAAGGCGAGAGGTAAGAGGGAAAGGAAGAAGAAAGTGAGGAGGGAGTAAACATGACAGGAGAATGTGAAAGGAAGAACATGGAATAAAGATGGCACATATATGAAAGGGTATATAAAGAAAATAGGAAGTGAATTAAAAAAAAAGATAATGCAAAAGAAAGAAAAGAAAACAGAAGAAACAAAACCTGATGCTCAATAATTCTTTCAAATATGTAAGTGAACTGAAGTTAGGAAAGCAAGGGCAAATATTGGTAAATGTCATTCGTCAGATCTCATATAGCATTCAGTCTGTCTATCTGTCTATTACCAGACGTCTTAATCCCGTAAGGGGTGGCCACAGACAAATCTCTTCCATATCGACATGTCCAATGCCACTTCACTGCCTTTCTCCCAGCTCACACATCCCTCTCTCAAATACCTCTCCATTCCATCCCCCCATCTCATCCTCGGGCTCCCTCCCCGTCTCCCTCCCCTTCCACCTCACCCACATACACTCTCCTCGTTAGTCTCTCGCTCTCCACATGGCCAAACAACCTCAATGTATTTCTCCTAACGCATTCTATCACATCCACATTCACACCTCAGCTCTCCTTCACTTCCTCATTTGTCAGTCGGTCTCACCATGTACCTCCACATGCTCCTTTCAGATACAGTAACTCATTTCCACTGCTTTCACTCTTGACTTGTGCCCTTCCACCAAGGTCCAAGCTTCACTTCCGTACGTTAGAGATGGTATTACAATACTATTATGCTGCGACTTTTTTTACTTCCATGCTCACTTCCCTGTTCCTTATCACTGCTTTCAAAGAACCAGCAGCCTTTCTTCTCTGTTGTACCATTTCAAGCACTTCACCCTCTAAACTTCCATCCTTACTTATCACAATACCTAAGTATTCTTAAACGCACTCACACTATCCATTTCCTCCTCATGCAGCCTCACTGTACATTCAGTGACTTCATTTCTCTCAAAGACCATAACTTGACTCTTCCCTACATTCACCTGTTGATTCCATTTCTTACACACACTCCCAAACCAATTCTCCAAGTCTTGCAGTTCCCTTTCGCCTTCACTTAACAATACAGTATCATCTTCAAACAACAGTACAGGGAGTTTCCCAACAGTGCCCTCTCTCATTAGGATCACTCCAACATACACTGCCCTACGCTGTACCCCATCCATATACAGATTGACTAACCACAGGGACACGTCACATCCCTGTTTCAATCCAACATTCAAATAGAAAAATTCACTCAGTTCACTATCCACACGCACTGAAGCCTTAGTACCCTCATCCATACTCTTCACGGCATTCAACAACGTTCCATCTACTCCATATATTATTAATACTTTGCACATTCCTTGTCTATCCACCCTGCCATATGCTTTCTCCAAATCCATGTACGCCGCATATAACTTCTTTCCCTTCTCTAGAAACTTTTCCACTAAAGACCTAGGAATGAATATCTGATCTACACAGCCTCATCTCTTCCTAAAGCCTATCTTTTCTTCTCGAACTAATTCCTCTGTTATTTCCCTAACTTGGTCAGTAAGTATCCTACCATGTACTTTTTCTGTTACACTAAGAAAACAAATACCTCTTTGATTACCACACACTTCTATTTTTCCCTTTTTCCTTTGTATAAGGGAATAATTATACCTGACTTCCAATCCTCTGGTACCCTACCTTCCTCCCAGGCCAATCTGCACATTGTCCTTTCGGTATCCATTCTACTACTATCTCTCCCCCATGCTTCGGCATTTCACCACACAGTCCAACAGTTCCTGGGGCTTTCCCCATTTTGACTTTCCTCATTGCTTCCACTATTTCCGTTCTACTGATCTCTTCCTCCCTTTTCATATCCCTCCCTCTCCTAGCCATTTCCCAGTCGCTTGTACTTGCATTACTTTCATTCTTTATGTTTCGTAGTTCCTTAAAGTGTTCACTCCACCTGCTCACTTTTTCTCCCTTCTCCACCAGCAGTCTTCCATTTTTGTCATTCACTCCTCTCCTACCTTCTTTATCACCCTGTCTTGCTCTTTTAACCTCCTTACAGACGATTGTCTCACATTCCCTCCATTTTACACTCAAATTCTTTCCAAACTCCTCATTTACTCTCTCCTTACTCTCTCTTTCTAATTTTTTCAGCTTCCTTTTCTCTACATTTATTTCTCTATTCCGTTTCTCAGCTTCCTCCATGCCTCTGCTTCCCGTTCGCTCACTATATGGATTCCACTTTTGCGCCACAGCTTGTCACGCTTCTTCATTCCACCATTCTGTGCCATGCATCCTCTTTCGTCTTCTCTTCACACTACACACCACCTCATATGCTGCACAGATTTCTTCTGTGAATACCTTGCATGCACCTTCCTTTTCCTCTATCAGCTTCATATCATATCTACCCAGTCACTCCTTCATTTCTCTCTTATATTCTGCCTTCTTTCATCCTCTTGCAACCTTTCTATTTTCTTTATATAGACTGCTTCCCCCAAACCTTCTCTCCTTCTATTTATCCAGTGCATTTGTACCTTGACTCTTACCACTACTAAGTGGTGGTCAGAGTCCTCATCCCCAGTCTCAGCATGTTCTTGCATCCAGCACGTATCATGTCAATCTCTCATCCACACATATGATCAGTCGTTGCCTTCCGTTCATTCAGCTTACCACCCACCCTTCTCATCACTAGCCATATGTATACCTGTGAATCATTTTGTGCTTAAAGAGGGTATTGACAGTCCCCAGTCCCCAGCACTACCATTCTCATCCGCTTCTGCAGGCACACCCCACTCACCAGCTACTTCATCCACCTTCCGATTCCCTACTTTTCTGTTCATAGTGTCAAAAACACTCACTCCTCTCAGACCTTTCCATGCATGCTTCCACATTTTCCCAGGACTCTTCTTTCACTCTTCTTGCACGGTCTTCTGCTCAATACAAAACCACCTGAACAGAATTAGTTGGTCACCACTTTTCACCATGCATGGCTGTTATTTTTCCGATTCCAGCCTGAAACCGCGTTAGGGAAGGCAATTTTGCATCAGTAATTAATCGGTTTCGCGCCAACGCTTAACCCAATGGACGCATGGGAGATAATTGGTTATGAGTGACAAGTGGATTGACGGATTAATGAAGCGAGTGAATGACTATATCGCCACTTACAGTGCCAGAAAATTGGAAGCTTGTGTATTTGTAAATGGGGTTGACTTTAAGCATTATTTGCAGCATATGTCGATCTCAAGCTACACCTCTTAGGATTCCCTTATGGATCTGTTCTTTTATGAATCATTTCTCCCCAGGGACTTATTATCTTCCCACCATGGACATATTGCTCTAGTGAATCTCTCTTCCTCTTAGGTATATTTCCCATAGATCGATTTACTCCGCATGGGAGTCCCCTTTCCCCCACATGGACCATGTCACGAATCAATTCGTGACATTTCCCTTTTGTGAGAAGCCACGAACTATTAGTGGAAAACTCACTGTGTATCGCTCAGTTAACCGTTTCTCTCTCCATTTCGGAGTATACTTTTCAAAACATTCGTCACTTTCAAAAGTGATTGATTTAATGCACGTCACTAAGTGCGCTACTGAGCAATACAATTGTTTCTTTATTGTTCACCTCTGCTTGCCTAAACCGTTAGCCACGCCTTCTTCTGGTAGCTTTGTGCGTCCTGCCCATACAATGCATTTGAATTCAGTCTAGTGTTTGCTGTGACGGAGAAAGGTTCTGTGCTCAAGAAGTTGGAGAGGTCAGCTAGCACCCCAAGCTCCACTAGTACAGTTAATCCCAGTACTCCCCCCCCCCCCCGGTGATACATAGCATTCATCGACCGGTATTTCCTTTTTGTAATCCTAGTTTTAAGAGCTTAGTTAAGGTGTTTTTCCTAGGCGTAAGTATTTAGCTTTTGTGTGAGTGAGTGAGTGCGTCTCATTTAATTGATTTGAATTGTAACGTTAAATTTATTTTTTGTGATTAATAAATTTAACAGTTCTTTTCCTTGAGCTCAGTGTAAAGTAAAATCTTGTTTCATTTCTCCAAATTAAGCTTATTTTCCGTATAGCTCCTAGCTTGCATAGACGTTTTACTATTCATAACTGGTACTTAGACCAGTCATGTTGTATTAACTTAATATCCGTTGTGCCACCTAGGAGTTAATGCACCAGCAAGGACCTGATATTGTTATTAGTATTAGTTATTTATTGTCAGGGGTGAAGTAACTTTCTCCAGAGGCTAACAATACAGTAATTCAGCAATTGTGAGTAATTAGTCTCTGCTGTGTACTGTGGAGAAAGTTTATAAATTCTCGTTCTCAGAGAGTCGTGCGAAGAAGCAGCGTAAAGTAATCGTTGCTTGATGTAGCAAGACAATCATTGTCTCTGCTCTTCAATATTATTGAATATTATTATCATTTTAAATAACATTTAACCATTTATTTTAAAAACACCGTGATATTATAAAAACCCCGTGACAATTGGCGACCTCGCCAGGATATTAACTCCTAGCTATAAAGCTATTCACGAGATAGTGCTCACTCATTCATATTTAGGTATTTATCATTAAAGTTTATAGGCACAAGTTTACTGGTGTTTACCGTTAATTTAGCAAGTGAATTTTTGCTTTATAAATCAATAGAGTACTTAACTTTAGTTTATTCTTGGTAACGCCAGACGATTTTATTCGCTCCTGGGAAGTCGCCGTACCCATTGTGTTTATTATTGAGTCTTCCCAGTCATTTACATTTTTGATTTATTCTTTGCCAGTTAACTGGATAAGACTGGTCACCACTAGCTTGTGTCTGTACTCTTTACTTGTGTTTATTAGTATTCGTGGCTAAGCAGTCAGTACTCAATTTCGGTTTTGCTTAATAAATTAGCGCCATGGCTACTACTGTATTTTTACAGGAAGCCAAAGAAATGGGTCTTTCGGACCCAACCGAAATTAAAGAGTATATACTCTCACGGCATAATCAGGAGCAGCAGCGCGAGAATTATGCCCGTGAAGAGCGTAAGATTCAGCGCGAATACGAGTGAGAACAGCGCGAACAACGTGAAAGAGAGCGTGCATATGAACAAGAGCAGGGTGAAAAGGAGCACGAGTACGAGCGAGAACAACGCGAACACGAGCAAAAACAGCGCGAACTCGACTTGGAACATGAGCGAGAACAGCTTGAGGAACGAGAGAGAGAACAAGAACACGAACGGGCCGAGCGAGAAGCACGCGAGAGACATGAACTTGAAGTGCTGAAGCTCAAGCGAGATTCCTTGGCTTCAGACACGTCTGCTGCAGTTGGTCCAAGCTCCACGAGCGTTCTCCCTGCACATGTCCTGGCGACCCCACGCATCAAGCTTCCTTCATACAAGGAAAGCGAGCGAATCGAGCCGTACATAGCTCGTTTTGAGGACATGGCAGACATGTATCAACTGGATGAGGCAGCTAAGCGGCTTCAGTTTCTTAGCCTATTTGAGGGCCCTGCCCTCGATATTCTCCACAGAATTCGTGGAGACAATCTCACATATGAGATGATGAAAGCTGCACTCATTAAGGCGTATGGTCTCACAGTAGACGACGCCAAAGTTCAGTTCATGCGAGCTCGTCTCCAAGACAAGGAGACAGCTGTTCAGTTCCTTGATCGTCTCACAGCTTACTTAAATGAGTGGATGGAGAAAGATGAAACTCCTTCCACGCTTGAGGGGATAATTGACCTTATGCTGCGTACACAGCTAGAGAGGTCGTGGCCTGCTGAGCTCATAGCACAGCTTAAGATCTGCCAGGTGAAAGATGCCAGCCAAATGGCAGAGAAGGCTGACGCATTCTTTACTGCATACGGGTATCAAACTCGTAAGCAGCAAAACACCTGGAACAGAAAAGATACTGCCAAGTCTGGGAAGCCGTCTCAGACTGAACCCCAGCAACAAGGCCATTCTCAGAATAATGGCCAAGGTCCAAAACCGCAGTGGAAGGACCAGGGGCAAAACACTCAGAAACCTGAGTGGAAGAGGTACAACAAGTACCCTGACCAGCAGCAGTATCAGCCACGCAACCGACCGTCGGGACAAACTTTTTCACCACCAGCTCAAAAGAGGCAGGAAGCGAATGCAGCCTTCATTCCTCAGCAGCAGCACGGTGGTCATGTCCCTACTAGTGTGGGTACTTCCCCACAGTTCACTAGTCCCACAGTGACAGTGAACCCCGCTCCACAGATGGCCAATGTTCCATCTCCTTATAATTCACAAGGCACAATGTTTGCCGCATCAATTCAACAGCCTCATGAGTGGCTAGCTGCTTCCTCCACAGGCCCTCCCACAGGTGACAGTACCTTCCTTGTTCAGCAAGGGTTTGTGGGAGACATTCCTGTGAAGGTCCTGAGAGACAATGGTTCCTCAGGTTGCTCTGTCAAGCAGTCTAGTTCGGCCTGAGCAGTATACAGGTCGACAGATCCACGCAAAACTTATTGATGGATCAGTGAGATTGTTCCCTGAGGCATGTATCCAGGTGGCATCTCCATTTTATACTGGTATGACACTTGCAGTTGTCATGCCAGAACCCTTATTTGAACTCATCATTGGAAATATTAATGGAGTCAAGGATAGTTGCTCCGATGATGACGCTACTCAGACTTCGGCTGCTGCGGTAACACGAGCCATGACTGAGGCTCCAGACTGTGTCACCCCAGTGATCATTGAATCGCCGCAAGATCTGATGTGTAGCCAACTTGTTGTGCAAGAACAACAATCTGACCCGACACTTGCTGCCGTGCGGAATAAACAAAAGGGTCGAGTGATTAAGTATTCACGGGGAGGTCGAGCCAAGTTCCTTCGCAAACAAGGACGGCTCTACCGTGAGTCACGAACACCCGAGGGTGAGGTTCGACTGCAGTTTGTCGTTCCCGCCAAGTACCGCCTAGCAGTGTTACAATGGGGTCATTGTTCAGCCTCAGGAGGTCACCTGGGCAAAAGGAAGACCCAGGGCCGTATCCGAGCTGACTTTTTCTGGCCAGGGATGGGACGAGACATAGATAGTTTTGTCCGTTTCTGCAGTGTGTGCCAAAGTATCACCACTGATCAGGGACATGTCCTTCCTGTGCCGTTCATAACCACACCTGTAATCTCCGAGTCAGTTGAGAGACAGGGTAGTGGTGAAGTGGGTGCAGACCTGACGTCTCGCCCATTGGCCCCACAGGACACATTATGTCCAGGGCCTGTACATACATATTATGTACCGTAGGTTAAGGGGGAAGTTGAGAGGCGACTTGAGGCTACGGAAGACCCAAGTTTGCACAAGGATTCTCAGCTTCCCGGTACTAATATATGTACCGTAGGTTAAGGGGAAAGTTGAGAGGCGACTTGAGGCTATGGAAGACCCAAGTTTGCACAAGGATTCTCAGCTCCCCGATACTAATATAAGTACCGTAGGTTAAGGGGGAAGTTGAGAGGCGACTTGAGGCTATGGAAGACCCAAGTTTGCATAAGGATTCTCAGCTTCCCGGTACTAATAGAAGTACTGTAGGTTAAGGGGGATGTTCGAGAGAGAACTCCGCAGAGGCGACTTGAGGCTATGGAAGACCCAAGTTTGCACAAGGATTCTCAGCTTCCCGATACTAATATAAGTATTGTAGGTTAAGGGGGAAGTTCGAGAGAGAACTCCGCAGAGGCGACTTGAGGCTATGGAAGACCCAAGTTTGCACAAGGACTCTCAGCTTCCTGGTACTAATATAAGTATTGTATTGTAGGTTAAGGGGGAAGTGAGAACTCTGCAGAGGCGACTTGAGGCTATGGAAGACCCAAGTTTGCACAAGGATTCTCAGCTCTCCGATACTAATATAAGTACTGTAGGTTAAGGCACAGGTTGAGGACCCGTGTGCAGTTCGAGGCTATGGAAGACCCGAGTTTGCACAAGGATTCTCAACTTGCCGACCATAATCGTGTGCTATAATTAATGGCGACCTCGAATGTACGTCGTAGCACTGACTGCTAGGCAGAGAGAGTAATTGTAACATAATAAAATTTTGTCTCATTGACACTTTTGATGCTCCACCTCAATTGGTTTTGCAGGTTCAGCAATGGGTGTAGCAGTTTTGCTGTGCGGGCCAGCTGATCGTCTGCCGCACGCTGCCGCCTCTTCTCCTCTGCCTTCGTCGTCGCCATGTTATTATTTACTGTGTCATTTTACACGTAGGTACAGTTACACTACAACTGTCACACCTACACCGTGTATTACATACACCACGCTACACAACAATTAGTTGTCAGTGTAAATGTAGCGAATTTTCGCTCAGTTTGACCTGAGTACAGGATTTTCACCGTCGTCACGGAGTTTTTCCCTCAAGCTTGCTTCTATTAACGTAAATACGAGGTTTTTTCGTTCACTGACGACTGCGACTTTCTCCTGTAGCAGGATAGCACACACACCACAGTGTGAATCTTGTGTGAATGACTTAGGATGTGTACATATATATATATATATCCACAAATTTTTTCCCATAAGGAAAAAATTTAATTTCGTAGGGGCGTAATGTCACGAATCAATTCGTGACATTTCCCTTTTGTGAGAAGCCACGAACTATTAGTGGAAAACTCACTGTGTATCGCTCAGTTAACCGTTTCTCTCTCCATTTCGGAGTATACTTTTCAAAACATTCGTCACTTTCAAAAATGACTGATTTAATGCACGTCACTAAGTGCGCTACTGAGCGATACAATTGTTTCTTTATCGTTCGCCTCTGCTTGCCTAAACCGTTAGCCACGCCTTCTTCTGGTAGCTTTGTGCGTCCTGCCCATACAATGCATTTGAATTCAGTCTAGTGTTTGCTGTGACGGAGAAAGGTTCTGTGCTCAAGAAGTTGGAGAGGTCAGCTAGCACCCCAAGCTCCAGTACAGTTAATCCCAGTACTCCCCCCCCCCCCCGGGTGATACACAGCATTCATCGACCGGTATTTCATTTTTGTAATCCTAGTTTTAAGAGCTTAGTTAAGGTGTTTTTCCTAGGCGTAAGTATTTAGCTTTTGTGTGAGTGAGTGAGTGCGTCTCATTTAATTGATTTGAATTGTAACGTTAAATTTATTTTTTGTGATTAATAAATTTAACAGTTCTTTTCCTTGAGCTCAGTGTAAAGTAAAATCTTGTTTCATTTCTCCAAATTAAGCTTATTTTCCGTATAGCTCCTAGCTTGCATAGACGTTTTACTATTCATAACTGGTACTTAGACCAGTCTTGTATTAACTTAATATCCGTTGTGCCACCTAGGAGTTAATGCACCAGCAAGGACCTGATATTGTTATTAGTATTAGTTATTTATTGTCAGGGGTGAAGTAACTTTCTCCAGAGGCTAACAGTACAGTAATTCAGCAATTGTGAGTAATTAGTCTCTGCTGTGTACTGTGGAGAAAGTTTATAAATTCTCGTTCTCAGAAAGTCGTGCGAAGAAGCAGCGTAAAGTAATCGTTGCTTGATGTAGCAAGACAATCATTGTCTCTGCTCTTCAATATTATTGAATATTACTATCAATTTGAATAACATTTAACCATTTATTTTAAAAACACCGTGATATTATAAAAACCCCGTGACAGACCAATTGTATTTCCTCCCATGGATCTATTTCCCTCATGGACCTATTTTAACGCAGTCGAAATATGTTCCTTCTTAGGGTCATTTTCCCACATGGACCTCTGCCTACCATGGACCTATTATCTAGCTACCCACAGACCCACCGTCCCCACTTATCCTCCCACCCAGCCACCCACCTACCACCCTGCCCATCCATCTACCCACCACTAACACCCCATCTACCCTGCCCACCAAGCCCACCCCACCCACGCCGCTACTCTCGCCCTGCATACCCTACACACCCACCACCCACCCATCTTCTGTGCCCACTCCGTCTGTTCGTGCATACACCAATCTACCCCATCCATCCGTTCACCAATCTGCCCACCAGGCCACCAAGCTCAACCAGATGTATGAATTGGAAGTCCACACACACACACACACACACACACACACACACACACACACACACACACAAAGATGGGGGAATAGCTGCATTTATAGGTAAGATGATTTTTACTGACTCATACTTTCTCATACTGTATTTTTTGTAGTATGGCAGCCATATTATCAGTCTTGAATTATATCAGACTTTATTCCATTTTCTCCATTTGTATGACCTCCTCCCAGATGCCTTAATGTCCCAACTAATCCTTTAGCCCCAAACAGGTCTCTTTAAGGTGATTGTAAGGTCAAGTTTAGCTGATGTCCAGTTCAAGTGATGTGTGCGTTCAGTGCTAGGGACAGAAGCAATCACATCAATGCAATAATCCCATAAACATGTCCATTACCAGTGACGGCGCTAACTCTCTCTCTCTCTCTCTCTCTCTCTCTCTCTCTCTCTCTCTCTCTCTCTCTCTCTCTCACACACACACACACACACACACAATCACCCCCATAATCCCATTCACAAAACATCATCTTATCAAACCTTTCACTCCGATAACTTATTTTTCTCCATTCCTTGCTACTATCTAACGATTTTATTATCTCAGAAGTATTTTACAAAATCAGTAGGTCAGATATGCCTTCCATTTACCCCTTTGCTACAAGACTTCTTCCTGTAAATTGATAAATATCGTCCAGTATTATCCACAATAAAACAGAAAATACACCTTTGTACTTAATGAGTGAAACGTTAATCATGTACTCTGTCCGTGTGCCACAAAATGCTGCATTAGCGGAACCCGTTTTGTGTTAATAATTAGCTAATAACTCGGGCCTAATTGATTAAGCACAGAGCCTCCAATTCCATTCCCGGAGCAACGAGTTTTTTTTATGGCATAATAAGGAATAATAAGGAATAAGGGGCATAATAAGGGGGCGCTCACCATCCACTCACTCGATGTGGTGCTGCTCTCGGGTGTCTGCCCTTTCCTCTCCTCCCTCCTTTCCTTCCTTTTTCCTCTGTCTTTTTTTACTTCATTCTTTCCTCATTCTTCTGCCTGCAGGTGACTTTGCACTCCCTCTTTTGTATTTCTTTTCTTCATTCTTTCCTGTTCTTTCTACCTATGGGTGATTCTACACTGAGTGACAAGCCAAATGGCTTCCTGTACACCAGGAAACCATTTACTACGCTGGTTGGTAACCATATAACCAAATTATGGCGCCTGGTGGTTTAGTGGGTAATTGCTGCACTCCAATCGGATTGGGCCGATGAAGATTTATATCCAAAGGGTGGTTGGGGTTGACTGCTCGCGTAATGCCACTCAGGGATGAAAGAGGCGGTCACTCTCATCTTAAATGTCAGGACCAACTTCCCTAGCCCCGGGCTCCTACACTCCTCATGGAGCAACGTAGGATTGGATGATGGATGGACGGATGAATAAGGACTATTTACTGAACATTGGTATCAAATTACATAAATGTATATCCTACGCCAGAATGTTGTTTATGGACATCACACACAGTCAGTTAAATGTGTGGATATAATACACAAGTTAAACTAGGAAAATAGAGAAAAACATTTATCTAAAAATCATGTATTTCATTCACAGATATAACAGCATTACTACTGGTGGAATAGTTTGAGTGGACTAATATTGCAATATAACACTGGGGAAATGATGTTTGTTAAAATGGGTAATGTAAAATTTAGTCACAAAAATTTCACGATAATAGCGACACTCCGATACTGAGTGCTGGTAATTGTGTTTCTCCGATAATCAATATTGCCAAGTTTGATAGAGGTAGATTGAAATATAGAGTAAAAGAATATTCAAAGGCAAAATAAAAGCTAGACTGAGAGGTAGCCGACCATAAATCAAGATTGCCGCAAATTGCACTCAAAGTTTTGCGACATCCTGATAGTTGTAACTCTGATACAGTGCAATTTTCTTCGTCACAAAGAAGGTCAAAGCGTGTACTGCAAGGTCCTAATGTTATATTCACTTCAGTACATGGCAGGAACACCAGATTATTGTTTTGAATACCATACGTCGTTTTAAAAGTGCCAGATTTTGGGAGCAATTTGTAGCTTAAAATAATTTAAAAATTTTATGATTTTAGCATCCCTTTAGTCATTTTTATCTCGACATATTGCATTAGCACAGAATGAAACCGTACAGCGTTTTACAGAAGACAGTTGTGAGCTCTCCCGTCTCCCGCTAATGTGATGCTTGCATCTGTATGGTGGGCAAGTAAAAACGCGACTTAACTTCCTTCTGATATTCGGCAGCAACACCGTCGTGATTTTTATGCTTCAACTAAAACAATGGTTGGGTTGAGTTACATCTTCTGTAGGATTTTCAACGCCATCTGCAGTGACGATTTGGTATAATCTTCACTGCCAGCCGTTGGAGGAAGGGTCGAATTCGTGCAGTCCATCATTAAAGTCTTTTGGCATAGATGGCAGTTCGCATCATTAGGATAGGCTACCCCCTGATACAGAGAGAAATTTTGCACAACCTCCACTCTCACCTAAATACATACTACAAGGGACTTAAGTATCGGACAGTAACCACAACAGATTCGTATTGTGTAGTGTCACCCGTAAAATTAATGTACTGTACATACCAATGTATGTGAAGAGTAACTGTTTTAGCTAAATCCTACTGTCACCCTTCACACACTAAATTTTGCCATTGCATCACGCTTACATGTAGACGACTTATTTGTGGCCATCCCATCTGTAATTATGGTATTTGGCTACAGATAGATTTATGTAATTAACTAGTAATAATTTCAACTGAATCTAAATAGCGGTAAATGTACTGCCATTCCCATTACACTTTCTTCGATAAATGATTAATGTCGGTCAGAACTGAGAGATCAGATGACCAGCCATGACCACATAAATCCCACCCACCATGGAGACACCACCTGACCTTCTCTCCACCTGTGCGTGAAGCCACTAGACCACAACTGTTTTAGCATGAACACCAGTATAACTACTACAAGTATATTCAGAGTCACGATAAATAACCCACAAACATCATTATTTACCAACATCCTTTCACCCCACCCAGGCCCATTCTCTCTCTCTCTCTCTCTCTCTCTCTCTCTCTCTCTCTCTCTCTCTTTCTCTCTCAACCAATTTGCATGCCTTTGTTCAACCATACCTCTTCCACATCTCTTTCCACAGTCCACTTCCACTAACTCCCCTTTCCTCATGCCACTCTTCCACTTCCCTCCACCCTCATCCCTTTTTCCTGCCCTTTCTCTCTCTTGTCCATGATCACTCTCACCCTTCTCCTCACTTTAGCTCTTCGCAACCTCACCAGCATCACCTCCACCATTTGGGTTTTTTTCCATCTCAGCTGATTTCTCTCTGCCCCAGATGCTGCCCTCTAACCCATACTACCATCTTTCCTGCCAGGATAAACACAGACGGTAACCATTTCTAGGCCCACACCAAGGCAATAAGAACTCCTATGCTGTGCTAAGCAAGAAGGCATTTGACCTCATTTTCTGCCTAGGATAAACTCTCCACAGAGTTACGTAACCCAAAAGCCTTTCAGGAACTAGGGGGTATAATTATCTAAGCATCTTTTTGCCTGCGCAGATAAAGTTGAAGGGACTTATGTATTCTCCTGTGTATGTTTGTTTGTATGTCTGCAGGATATCTCAAAGCGTTACAATCTGGTGTCAATGGAATCTTGTGGATATGTGGACAGCGGGTCAAGGAACAGTTGATTAAAGTTTGATGTGGATCCGGATGCAGGAATGTCTTATAAACATCACTGACGTCGACGGAGGTATGAGCTCTATCATACTGTGTAACTGGACACTCTAATATCGTAGAATTAATTGGACAGGTGAGATCATAAAAGTATTTGTCTGGTGGGAAAAAGTAATTACTGCATTAAATTATATAGATAGATAGATAGATAGATAGACGGATTGGTAGGCAGGAAGGTTGATAGATAGATTGTGTGTGTGTGTGTGTGTGTGTGTGTGTGTGTGTGTATTCGTTAATAGATGTATGCTCTCTCTGAGTGGATATTTTATTACTGAAAAGCTAAATCTTTGGCCTCGATTTTGGAGGTTTAATTTCTCTCTCTCTCTCTCTCTCTCTCTCTCTCTCTCTCTCTCTCTCTCTCTCACACACACACACACACACACACACACACACACACACACACAAATACATTGCCAGCTGGTATTCACTGACGGGGTAGTTTGTTTCTGGGATTGGGGGGCGTTGTAGACGAATTGAGAGGTGGCAAGGGAAATACATTTCATCGGATTACGTGTGTGTGTGTGTGTGTGTGTGTGTGTGTGTGTGTGTGTGTTTCTTTATACAGGGTGGTCCATGAGTAGTGTTTTCCAAAAAACTCCTCTACGATAACATAGGCGTTATTTGGACGGCACAGTCTGCAGATGTGGGCGTGTGTGTGGCAGTAGGAGTAGGAAATGAATGCTGCAGGACAGATATCGGTGAGCTGTCTCCGAAACACATGGGTATTTCTTCTCATTGGTTATGGAAGCTCCCTAACACCATTCCCTAAGTAATTTATTTTAATTAGTATGCATACTCTTCCGTTGTGTTATATAAATCCTTCCAGTATCGCTCAACTCTGCATAAATAGCGTACAAAAGGATATTAACCAGTCATATCTAAAAATAAATCGCTAAGGAAGATGTGTTCGGGAGCCTCCTTACCCGACGGGCCTTGGACCATCGTGTATAATGAGTTTTTTATTTTTCGTTTGTTCGCTCTTGCTCTACTTCTGTATCGCCATTTTATCATGTGTTTGCAGGCTTGGAAGAGATTTACATGGAAGGAATTTTAACTTCGTGGATCCTGTCCCTTTTCGTTATCCTGTTACGTCATGAAGAGAATAGGATATTGTATTCCTCTTCCTTTTCTGTTCATGTATATTCTGTCTTTCACATTGTCTATCCATTTATATCTCTGTCTGTCTGTTTATCTTTCTATCTACCTATCTTCCTATCTATCTATCTATCTGTTTATCAAAAGCTTACTAGTTAGCAATCTGTTTTCTGAATTGTTGTTTTCTGCTCATGAACCGTGTTTTTTTTTTTTTTTTTTTTTTTCATCTCCCAGTTTTGTATCTCCTCTCCTCGCCCTCTCTCCCGATCAATTTCCCTCCTCACTTTTTCGTCCCCTCCATTCATATTTTCTCTTCCTCTCCGCTCCCCAACCTGCCTTTTCCTTCACCTCACCTCAGTCATCCATTCCTCCCTCCTTCTACTTACTCTTATCTCCAACCAGCTCCAGTTTTGCTGTTTCTTCCTCCTCTCACTAGCGCATTGTCCTCTCAGATCTTCCTTCATCCTTGTGAGTCCCCCTCTTCCCGGAGCTTATGTTTTGTGTCCTCTCACTCTTTTTCTTTGTTGCGAAATATTTTCTCCTCGCTCCTTCACTGTTTTACCTCATTCGCTTTTGCTGACTTTCCTCGTTTGTGTTCTTCCCTCCCTACCTACGTCCCGATACACTTCTCTCTTTGTCACTTTCCTTCATCCCCACCTCCCACCTCCCTCGCCACACCGTGATTGTATGAGGACAGGAAGGTAAGCAGAGAGATAGATAGATAGATAGATAGATTGATAGAGAGAGAGAGAGAGAGAGAGAGAGAGAGAGAGAGAGAGAGAGAGCATGGGGAAGAAGTGAAGATCAGTGTCTGACCTAACCTATCGGAAAATCTTTATAAAATAAACTAAAACAAGAAAAGCTAAACAAAAATATAAGTAAGCAAAAAAAAGTCTTTAAAAAAAAAAATAGAGGCCTCTCAAGGGAGGAATCACATCAGCCGCGAGCCGATACATATCTAGCGAGGCTAGGAATGTGACCTTGACCTTCACCTACTTTCACCAATTTCGGACTCGTAAGAGATTTTCATCCCTATTACACGCCTGCAAAATTCTGCGATAACTTGAGCTGTTATGAAGTTATCGTGCTAACAGACACACAGACCTTGGCCTACTTTCACCAATTTAGAACCTGTAGGAGATTTTCATCCCTACTACATACCTGTAAAATTTTGTGATGCCATCTTTAGCGGTTGCGAAGTTATCATGCTAACAGACACACAGAGAAACTGAAAACAACACCGGCTTCGCTATCGCGGCTGGCAATAAGAAAAGTAATGCCTTTTAGTAGGACAGAAAGAAAGTGAAGGGAAAGCAAAGGGAAGTTCAAAATGTTAGGTCTGTCTCATGCACGACTGGTGCCTACCTCCATGGGTGTACTGGTATTAACGGGGGTATTTTTACATGTCGGCAAGTCTTCTGGTAGATCAGTAAAGTCCGCTTTATGAAGTTCAAATCCTGAAATTGTGCCCTGCCCCAGCCGGGATTCGAACCTTGATCCATTAGGACTGCAAGTCACCTCTCTACCGATTCAGCCATCGCCTCCTCCAAAGCCAATTGCTGACACAGAAACAAACGAGACATCCGTCTTGACCATCCAGAATAGCTTGTACAAACAACCCTTTCCAGGGCTTTTATAAATCTAAGTAACGATCCACCCCAACTGGTAACAGCATGAAACCAGACCACAGTATAACCCCTGTGTGTTATTACACCAGAATGTCACCTTCAGACTTTGACAGCGCTCTCACTCTCTCTCTCTCTCTCTCTCCGTACTAACAGCACACACACACACACACACACACACACACACACACACACACACACACACACACACACACACACACACACACACACACACACACACACACACACACACACACATCGTACAGCCCCTGAGATACCCTAATTTCTTAACACATCCAAATTTGCACAAAAACCTACACCAACACACCACATAAACCCCACACGGCCCCTTGAATCCCCACATACCCTCACTTACTCACTCCCAAGTTCAAATCCACACTTGGCTTACATATCAAACAAAAGCCAGCACAATCCCTGGCACACAGTCTTACCATCATAACCCCACACCAACACACATTACAAACCCTACACGACACCGCCACTGGGACATGTGTTTTTTCTACTTAGTCCTTCAGTCATACTGGCAACGTTGGAGCGAGTTCAGCAAGAAATGATCCTGCAATTTATCGCTTTTGCACTTGAATGGATGAAATAATTCGGCCAGTCAAAAAAAGAAAATCATCAGGAAAGCCGATTTTGACATTAAATCAACCTATTCTTAACCAACATAGACTTACCCTAACCATAATTTAGCGTAACACCTTATTTTGTCTGGGGGGATGATGAAGTTGCGGCGTTGCAGAGTCTTTTCTTAAGGTCTTTGATTCCACGTTGACAATATGACTGGATGACCAATTGTACACGAAAAAAAAAAATTGTCCCCGGGACACCCATATACCCACACACATGCACACTCACACTTACATCCACCCCTGCACCCGTACGCACACCCACACTCTCGCCCACATCCATATCCACGCTCACACCCACACACTACACAACCTTCCCCCCACCAGCGCCTGGAACAACCAAATACCCTCACACACCAACACCCACACTTACCAATACCAACACCCACAAGTACACTCAAACCCACACCCACACACGCCCACACTCACACCCACACCCATACACGCCCATATCCATATCCACACTCACATCCACACATTATACACACTGCACACAGCGCCTGTAACTACTGTGCTCCTTCACACACCCACACCTGCGGTCACTCATCCCTTAACCAGAACTACACCAACACCTATACCCACATCCACATCTACGCTCACACCCACACTCTCATCCACACCCACACCCACACACTCACACACACTCACACCCACACATTCACACTCACTCACACCCACAACCACACCCACACACTCACACTCACATCCACAGCTACATCCACACCCACACCCACATCCACACCCATACCCACACCCAGCCCTTCATCTGCCTTCCCACCTCATCACTCTCCTCCGCCCAGTAATCTGCTCAGTGAAACAAGCAGAGGACAATTATAGTATAATAGGGAATTATCACACAATGCCATGTACGGGGCAGCCATGCTTTGTTCCCAGCCTAATTCTATATTATGTCCCTCACTCTCATCCGTCATTTCGTCCAAATAACCTCACAGGAAATCTGTTACATAAAATCATCCTCCATCATTATTATGGACATAACGTCCTGGAATTTTTGTGTATTTTCAGGGAGCTGATGACCCGGCCAACAATATTCATCCAAACAAAGGGGGACAAGTGTAGTCATATATTGACACAAATGTAAAACTTTATCGTTCGGGTGTATGATATTTTACAGTGGGTGGAGGGGATAACGAAGTGCTGGAATTAGGGCACACCATATACCCTTCAAACCGAGCAGAGAATGCAAACACTGAACATAGGCATAAAGAGGAGAGAGAGAGAGAGAGAGAGAGAGAGAGAGAGAGAGAGAGAGAGAGAGAGAGAGAGAGAGAGAGATTATGAAACATTTTAAACATACACACGTAAAGAACACACGAGCAGAAAGAAACAAGAAAGATCAAATACCGTATATAAATTACCAAAGAAAATATAATAAAAACGATTAATCAGCACACAGAAAGTATAAATGGACATTAAAAATAATATAACACAGGCAAGGAGTAATCGCAAACAGGTGGAGGTTGTACTGCACTGATGTTGGAGGTGTAGAACGTGGATTTGGGTGAAACATTGTGGCTAGGTGATTATGAGTTATGTTTTCGGAGCAAAAAAAAAAAAAAAAACTCGTATTTGTGAGATGTAATAATCAGATGCTATACTGAACTTCCACAAGATCCACTAACTCGCCACTGAAAACACTAACACTAAGTGCATCATATCAGTCCTAAATAAAAGGGTAATAAGATTTTATGGGCTGTCGGGCCTATCATGTCTATCCCAAGAATCGGGAAATAAATCGTGAGTTGCAGATGGAAGAACGTATGAGATGGGCGACCATGCATCTCAAGTAATTTCAGTATATTACCCAAAGAGTGCTTTCTCCATAGCTGCAGACACAACATAAAATTCCACTAGCTTGTACCATTAATGCCACAGCAGTCTTGTCAGGACACAAGCCATCACTACACTCATCACCACAGTCCTTCCACATGTCCCATCACCATCACTCTGCCACAGTCATCACCAAAGTCGTGTCACCACAAGTACCATCACCATCACTCTGCCACAGTCATTACCACAGTCCTTCCACCACAAGTGCCATCATCATCACATTGCCACAGTCATGGCCACAGTCCTTCCAATACAGTTGTCACATAAGTACCACAACCATCTTTTCGTCACACGTCAGTACACGATCACTGCAGCGAGCAAGATGTGACGAAGTGAACAACAACGTCCTCCCATCGCTGGTTATATTTTTCTTATAATCAACATACTTCCACAACAACCGACTCCATTATTCCAAGACCAGTACTACTTTCATGCTGTGTGTGTGTGTGTGTGTGTGTGTGTGTGTGTGCGCGCTATAAGCACAGTATGTGCCTTCACCATTATGCCATAATAATCTTCCATTCACCAGCGTGCAGAGTGTGTGTTGTGTTTGGAGACATGCGGCTTGACAATACGTACCCTTTTTTAAGCGCTGCCTGCCGGTGTGCGATATACTGTACATATATACCATGAGTGACACACCTGCAAGCGTGGTGTGCCATTCTCAAACACACACACATTCAGCAATGGGATTATTTCTTGCATCATCGTGACCTTTATCCATTATGCCCGGATTTATATTTGAGGAAAAGCCAGATTAGAGACACATTCACTGGTTTGCAGGTGGGTGTTGCCTTGTGCAAACAAACAGACTGAAAAGGGACTGACGTGAATGAGTTCAGCGTTTCATCCTCATTACGAGATCGAGTATTTATTCTTATTTGTGTAGGTGTTTCAGGTCCACTAACCTGTCCCTATTTTAATAAACTGTTCAGGTCATGGGGACTGCATCTATGTCTGTGTTAATTGGTTGTGTGACATTAAACTGTAAGATTATTTGTAAGCAAGATATGAAATTCGAATATGTCAAAATATATACGGATAATAAGGCTTTTCATATCTCTGTCTTGGAGTACAGGTAAGGTATTCATGTACAGTTTAGTAGCATGACAGGTCTCGATAGTACAAGACAGTTAGTCAGCCATATTTATAACCACAAAGACAATAATTTGTAAGGTATATTTCAGACACAATTACCGCCCCTTTACATGTCTGGTCAGTACTGAAAGTCATGCATTGTATCATAACCATAACTTCTTCCAAGATAATTCCTGCATATAGACATTGTTTTTATTGTGTGTGTGTGTGTGTGTGTGTGTGTGTGTGTGTGTGTGTGTGAGAGAGAGAGAGAGAGAGAGAGAGAGGAGGGGAGGGGAAGGAGGCATCTCTAAGGAGCGGCTAAGCAGCAATCATACTCTGTTCCCATTCCCATCCAGTCAGTCTTATTGTACGATGCCCTCTCAGCTACCCATATTTCTCAAATCAATGCTCTTCCCTGATATCGAAATCTTTCCACAAATATCTTAAATAATGGGTATAAATTTAACAACATCAATTACTCGCTAACATTCTGTGATGCTAATTCCATATCGGGCTAATGGGTTTAGAGAAAAAATAATGGATGACCGTGTGTGTGTGTGTGTGTGTGTGTGTGTGTGTGTGTGTGTGTGCCCTTTATATTAATCGTAGTGAGTTAATATGTATGTGGGTGATTGTGAGTGTGATAATTTTTGGCGAGGGTGGTTATGGTTGTGATGCTGGGAATGGTAGTTATTTTGACCACGATGACCACAAAAGTGATGACAATGTAAAACTGCTATTAGTGGTGGTGATGATGTTAAGGATAAGGAAGAGGAAAACGAAAATAGACAATGATGCTAACGATGATGACGACTTCAAGATCGGAATTTGCATCTGTCGTGGAGTTGCGTGTCGTGGCCATATCACGTGCAGTTGCGTGTGTTTGGGGAGATGAGGGTCAGGGAAAGGTGTGTGTGTGTGTGTGTGTGTGTGTGTGTGTGTGTGTGTGTGTGTGTGTGTGTGATGAGGTTTTGCAGTGTGAACGTATTGTAGTATATGGATTAGTGTTTGTGTGATGTAGGTTGATGTATATATTTTCATAGGAAGAAATGATTCGTCAGACTGAGGAAAGTGTTACGAGGGCGCGGAGTTTGTGTTGTGTACGTGTGACTTAGTTGATGTGTGGTTGTCAGTGTCGTGTTTGTGTGGAGATACGTTTGGCGTGGATGTGTAAAATTATATATATATATATATATATATATATATATATATATATATATATATATATATATATATATATATATATATATATATATATATTTTTAGCAGAATAAACATCGTATGTTGTGAGCAGGCAGAGAGAGAGAGGGTGAGGCAGTGAGAAGCATGTGTCGAGCTGGGAGTAGGCGACGCATGAGCTGGAAAGTAGATGATTATTTATTACGGCTTATAATATTCATAGTACTAGCACAGGTCATATATAAAACAGAAAAGTATCGTGTGAAAACAACTTTAACATTATATCATGTTTTTGCTGAACAGTTGTTATGCTTCCATTTTGCTGTAAGTAAGGAAAGTACGATTATCCAAGACGTCCATCTTTTCAGTGTTGAGAAATTGTTTATTACTTTCTTATTTACAACTAAATGGAAACATAACATTGTTCAGCAAGTACTGGATATTTTGCTAAAGTATTTTTCTGAGGAATATATATTTCAAACGCAGTTTATGCTAATACTACGAAAATTGTCCGCAACATTTTCAGGGGCCTTGTAGCCAAAAACTCGCAAGAGGTCAATTACCTTGCTAAAGATTTTTTTTTTCTCTCGATAATTACTTCTCCATTTCATGTAAATTATAAGGTCATCAGCTGGTGAAGTTGAATGCAGTACTTAGGGCATACAGGAATATCGGATATACACAGCTGAGAGCAACCGTCCTCAGGTGCTTAGCCTCAGTGTTTATCTCCCAAACATAGACCCTTGAGCCTGTGGCGAGTTATTCACCCAATATCCTGGGATGCAAGGCCACTGTACCATCCAGGTTACCAGTTATCTTCCCTAAGTGTTACCCTCGGTACTCACTTTACCTGCCATCCCAGAAAGAGTGAATGAACTACTGAGTCGAGTGACGGCAGCTGCCCGCACCAAGATTCGAACCCTGGCACTATCTGGCCGGCAACGAAGACAGCAACGCTAACCATTCAGCCACCGTGGCAGTATAGGCCACATTGTTATTATATTTATGGCCTAGTTCAATAACCCTTTGGAGTACTGCAGTGAGAATTATGTTTGCTGCCAGGCAGGTATCGATTGTGGGGTATGCTATTGTTAAAATCAACTGAAATAATTTAGAGTTTAATATAACAATGACTACGTCTAAACCAACATCAAGAGGGGTAGCTTTTGCAAAGGGCAAGGCGAGAATTGTGATCCATACAATAGCAGAGCAAAACATGACCGAGATGTAGTGGGATGGAGAAAGAGTGAGCTATTTGTTGATGTGGACTAAAGGAAGTGTTGCACAACGCAGGGAGCAGCCTTACAAACGTAAGGAGCAGCCTGACAAACGTAGGGAACAGCCTAACAAACGTAGGGAACAACCTAACAAACGTAGGGAACAGCCTGACAAACGTAAAGAACAGCCTTACACAAACGTAAGGAACAGCCTGACACAAACGTAGGGAACAACCTAACAAACGTAGGGAACAGCCTGACAAACGTAAAGAACAGCCTTATACAAACGTAGGGAACAGCCTGACACAAACGTAGGGAACAGCCTTATACAAACGTAGGGAACAGCCTGACACAAACGTAGGGAACAGCCTGATACAAACGTAGGGAACAGCCCGGCACAAACGAAGGGAGCAGCCAAAGATAAGGCTGTGGTCGAATGGCTTCACCGAGGTTCACACTACCAGTTCCCTCTTCTCACACCATCATGAGAGTTATGGTGAGTGTGTGTGAGAGTGAGCAGGAGGCACAGCTGCGCCACTGACTCAGGTCCCATCACCACCACATGGCACACCACCAGATGGAAGAAGTTTTTTGGAGCTTAACGTCTGAAGTAACGTGGAGGAAAAATATCATTGTAAAAATATGTTCGATCGCAAAAGAAAGAGGAAACATGGGCGGTCTCTCCCTGTGCGCCAAACTTTGCCGCCAAAAGAAATAAACTATTTTCGGTAAGAAATACAGCGGAAGTGAATTAGAGACTGGTTCAACTTGAGGTCAAAAGACGAAATCTTCAATTTGAAATTTACTTGAATTAGTATTTTAGATCAATATATGTGCTACAGAGGGATGACTTCAAGTGGTGGCACCGATATAGCAGAGCAGCTCCTCTGCCAGACTGTACAATCTTTAACGCCTTCACTATCCCCTGAAAGGATTATGGGATATTACAGGAAAGGACAATCTCGGTCTACAGTTTACAGGGTTCACGATCAGATGAACCCAGGGTCGTGACAACAGCATCACCACCACCACCACCATCAACAACAACAACAACAACAACAACAACAATAATCATAATCATAATAATAATAATAACAATAATAATAATAATAGTAGTAGTAATAATAAGACTGATATGAGAAACCTCCCCCATATTCTCACCTACCCTCCAATTCACACATTCGCTGTGCTTGGTTTAGTACAACACAGACTGCCTTGTTACCTCACCTCTCTCCTCACCCTTTCTTCCGAGAGCACACTATTCCCCTCATCCTTCTTTACATTTAAGTCTACCACAGTATCTCTTCATCATATTTTCTCTACCACAGTCACCGCCGTCTTTTCCCAACAGCTCGCTAATCTTCCTATGTGTAAAACTCCCAAACTTCCCCAGTAATTTCCCCAGACTGCCGTTACTCAGAGTCTTGATGAAGGTGTTCACCCCTCCCCCTCCTCCCAGCTTTCTACTACTCCTTCTTTTCCCTCCATCCCCCTTACCCCTCCATCATCTTGTCCTGTCGAGTAGTGTGCCCAGAGTTCAAACTTATCCGTCTCCCTGTTTCTCCTCTCTTCGTTTTTATCTTCTAGTGTGTTGTGTGCAGGGCTTTATTTGGTTTTATAGTGTTATGTGGATACTGTGCTCTTCATCTAGACCGTCTCCAGCATAATGTGCCATACACCTAGTATATTTATGAGGGCTTAGCAGAGGCATACTGAACAATGCTTTGTGTTGGCAGCTTGGAGCCCGAGTTCTATGCGTTTCATTTATACATACGAGTATATACTAGATGTCCGAAAGGGTTGCTCACATTTCGTGGTGTTATAGCGAAAACCGAATAAAGATATTAAAAAAAAAAAATGTAGCAAGATCATGTGGAGCAAGATCTAAAGTTCATGCAGATATCGAAGCCATATGTATCTGGGTATTCTTTGAGAATTATAATTTCACTGATGGTGGAAGGGGGTAACTCATCGCTGGCTGGCTGAATCAGTATGAGGGAGACATTTTGTAATGGCTTCATGGCATTGCTCATAACATACAGTGTACCTATGTGGAAACAGATACAGCTACAAATTAATGTTTACTTCCAACCTTGCTTGTAAATTCCTATATTAGCTCAATCTCAGAGGCGGCAGACAACCCAAACGATAATTAATCGAAACAAAGCAGTGTTTTATTACTGTGAAAGTTTTTCTTAGTTTTGATTAACTGAGAATAATCTACTGCATACCCATTTACATCATTGTTTTAAAATGTTCCGTATTGTCTAATTTATAACAGAGCCTATTCTATTAATGGTAAAATGTAATGTATAAGGAGGCAAAATGGTCTCATGAAATGCTTATCACCGAAGAGAGGGCAAATATACATATGTATTTAATGCATGTATAAATTTGTGGACTTGCGCTACATAGTTGTTCTTGGTTAATTCTTAACACCTTTATTATTTTTGTTTATATTATGGAGTGTGGACAACCATTCGGACTCTCTCTCTCTCTCTCTCTCTCTCTCTCTCTCTCTCTCTCTCTCTCTCTCTCTCTCTCAACTTTATGTCTCATTTCTTTTATCGAGTGATGCAAAGAGAACAACTTCATAAGCTGTTTGATCAACCTAGATACACACACACACACACACACACACACACACACACACACACACACACACACACACACACACACCAGCTCCTGGAAGAAATATCCCCTCAGTCTCAAGATTGATTTGTTTTCTTAAGACAAGGGCTGCGTGCCTTGACTTGCTGTTTAGAGCGGCGGTGGGGAGGGGCAGAGGAGGGTGGAAGCGGCAGATGGAGAGGCAGTGTTATAAACTCTTCAGATAGAATGAAAAGTTAGCCATTTTGGAAGTGTGGTGGCGGGATGAGATGAATGGTGGGAAATTTCAGAGGAAGACAAATGTTAGAAGATTAATAGCTATCACGGCCAGCAGTACGCCAGTGTGTGTGTGTGTGTGTGTGTGTGTGCGTGTGTGTGTGTGTGTGTGTGTGTGTGTGTGTGTGTGTGTTAAATCCCGACATATTTTACGGGTGTCCGCTAATTTCAAGAATAACGTTCGTATAAATGTAAAGCAATTGGCTAGGAAGGCTTGTTGAAATAGGTCGGTCACAGGAAACTGTAGATCAAGAAAGATATGAAGTAGTACAACTGAGGCTACCGTGATGGAACTGAGTGGCAGACTGACAGAGAGATGGGCTGATGGAAAGATATAGAGACAGACAGAGGGACATTTAACAGAAGCAAACAACGTGTATTTATTTCTGAATGCAGTTCAGGGGGTAACCTGCCATTTACTGAACTAATTAGCTTTTTCCTAATGACGTGGTGCCAAGTTTTATTGATAATTAATTCTTTTCCTTTCTATTTTCTACTCTCTCTCTCTCTCTCTCTCTCTCTCTCTCTCTCTCTCTCTCAGCTGTATATTCAGCATTTATTATCTCTTTCTTTTGCCTTCTCTTTTTTCATTTCTTCTAGTGGTCTGAGTGTGTGTGGCCATTGTGCGGGACGGAAAGGGACAACAGCAGCTAAAAATGGAGAGAGAGAGAGAGAGAGAGAGAACGTAACTAATAACCGTAATATAAAATCATTGCATTGTACCTTATATGTAATTATTATATATAATATTAGTCCATGTGTAACTCTGCGCCTGATATTAAACCAACTCTTTGCTGTGTGGAATTTTAATGTTATCTTTTTTACGCATGCGCTCGCGAGGGGAGAGCGGGGGTTATGTTTTGGTCGGCGTGTGGGTGTCTGTCTTTCTGTGTGTGTGTGTGTGTGTGTGTGTGTGTGTAGGGGAGGTGGAGGTGAACGAAAGAACTAAATATATAGTTTATATATATTTTTAATCAAAGTTGGTTGAAGACTTAGCGAACAGTCATTGTATTTGAAAACATGATGTCAAAGGTCAAGGTCACCGGACAAGGTTATATATCAACCTATGTATATGGGTTTTATTATAATTCAAACAGCCTTGCTCAGATTATACCCAAGTTTGGTAGAAGGCTTGTGGGTCAGGCACTGGGTAAATGAGGTGTTTTTAGTACAGTACATCAAAGGTAAAGGAAACAAGGCTAGGTCAACTTAAAGAGTTTTTATTCGCTTTATACCAAGTGTGGAAAGGTTAGAGATATACAAGAATACAACTATTTACCTTTGAGATCATTCAGCCATTGCCAAGGCTGCTGGAAAACAGCAGAAGCCAAAACCACAGGACACAGTTAAATGAGATAGTTATGATCTGATTTGAACCAGGTTTGGTAAAAGGGTTATGGATAAGGCAAGAATGAAAATAATCACATTTGGTAGCAATAAGTCAAAAGTTGAGGTCACAAGGAAAGGTCGATTTTCGGCAAATGTATCTGTGTGAATAAAATAGTCAAAGTAGTTTTAAACTGATCAAAACGATGATGGGTAAGTTTAGGATCAACCAAGATGTAGACTAATAGCTTTTGAGAAAGATACACCATGGGTAAAGGTCACATAGCAGGGTCAGTGTAATATTTTTTTATGTATATTAAACACGTAATATTTTTAAATGTATATTAAACACTGTGAAAGGTTCAGATGAAAACAAGGATTAGGATATTTTATTCAGAGAACAATTAATCAAAGGGCAAGCTCACAGGGAAGGTGATAAATTCCCCCTATGATCTGTTGGAAGGACCAGGTGTTACGCTCCCTGTGTGCTCCTTATTATTAAGTTTGTCATCGGTGAAATTGACGTCAGAGGCAACAGTTCATTAATCACTATACGACTTTAACTTGGCCCGTAAATTTTGTCCTTTTGCAGTTTATTTCGCTCAGCTCAGGGGCAGAAAAAACAGTACTGCGGACATACGTTTTTTCCACAGGACTTCTTCTTGATTAGTATCATATTCTAGTGCTAGACTGTTGCTACAACTCACCATTCAGGATGGAAGGATGACAATTTTAGGCCAAGTTAGAGTAAAGAAGGAGAAGATAAAGAGTGAAAGACTAACTAGAAACGTGTATGTGAGTGAGGTGGAGGGGGAGAGAGGGAGGAAGTGACCAAGGAGGAGGTGGAGGGATGGAGTAGATAGGTGTACGAGAGAGGGAAGTGTAAACTGGGAGAAGGGCAGCGAAAATGCAGGGGACAGGGCGACATGGAGGCGATTTATTTGTGGCCACCACTTACGGGACTGAGGCGTCTGGCTATAGGCAGAGACAGACCAAATTCTGGGGAAGTGAAAGAAAATAATTCAGGAGCGGAATACTAATTGCCAGCCAGAATATGCTCTTGACCAAGTCCAAGATTTTGGCCATATCTTGATACCCAGAAGGTTTCATGTTGATAGCTCAAGCCGTTCATGAGATATAATGGTGCTAAAGGCGGGCGATCAAAACTCTTGACCTTTGACAGCCATTTTGGTGACTTTGACCTTTACCTCGAGCGCCCATTTTCGAACTTGTCCAAGATTTTTGCCGTATCCCTGAAGGTTTCATGTTCATAGCTCAAACCACTCATGAGATATAATAGGAACAGAGAGAGAGAGAGAGAGAGAGAGAGAGAGCGGCGGGCAAAAACATTATCACTTCACCCTGTAAAGCCAGGCGATAATAAATTAACTGGTGTGATCATATAAATGTGTAGGTAGTGTAGTAGGAATGTGTAGGAAGGGGATGTGGTAACCTGAGCTGCCAGTTCGTATTGAGGGCAAGTGGGAAAGTTGGTCTCAGTGGCGGACTGTCACATTTCACGGGGTTTGGATGCTATTACGAAAAGAAGTTCCAATTTCACGGGGCAGCTGCCAGCCCGCCCACTTCTTGCCCCATCCGTGTGTGTGTGGTTTGCCATTAAAATTTTTTTCCCCTTTAATTGTGGGAAGGGAGGGAGGTTTTTGTTATTTATATACTGTTCTAAAATCTTTTGCTCTCGTTTACCTTTCCATCATTTTCCAAACCTTTTCATATCTTTATTGGTGCCTCATTCATATTTTTGTTTCCTCGTTTTATGAGATTATTTTTCTTTTCCTCGTATCTTTTATTCTGATTTAGCTTCGTGCGGTGGCGCTTCCATTCTGCCAGTGATCCTGTGTCATACGCCTTCCATTACTTGTATATATTTCTTAGTGGGTAGTTTTCATGTTTCTGTGATGGATTTCGCAAAAATTTGGATCCACTCTTTTTTCTGAAACTTTACTTTTTCGTTCTTTGTTCTCGAATTTTTTAAATTTTTTGTTCTTGATACTGTATTTAGCTTTTTTTTTTTTCTTAGGGTAGTGATGGGAAAAGGCTAGAATCGTAATATCCGATCCAGTTTTCAAAGTATGCTATTTTTATGTGTTTCGTCATCTGCATTTCCCTATCCCTTTTATTATTATATTTATTTATATTTATTTTAATTTTTTTGGTTTTCCGTTTGATTAGCTGTTTCCATGTGTTCAGGGGTTTTCAGTTCCTTTATTTTATTTTTTCTCTCACACTGTTGAGCAATAGTAGTTAGGATTACTTTTTTCTTTTTCTTTTTCAGTTTATTCGATTTTGTCAGACATTTTTGTTACTACTACTGTACTGCTATTTCCTTTTTCCTTTATTTATATTATATTATTTTTCATTTTTTCAAGACTTATAAAGACACACATATGCATACAGTATAAATGGACATAAAAATAACTGTAACAAAAAAAGTTATTCTTAAAATAAAAGGTCATATAATTCACTGGTATTATACAAGAAACCAAATAGATAAGATGTCAAATAATTAATACAAATTCTTTACACAACGCAAGTACAGGCAGAAGATAAAGGGCTGTAGTACTGAATGATAAAATGTGATGAAATGTAAACAAAGTAAGCTTCTGGAGATGAATATAAGGAAAGAGAATTAATACGAGGGTAAGTGTAAGAAGTGAGTGAGAGGTATGTGTGAGGTGCAGTCAATTATTTGCGTCAGCAGTGTGAATGTTAAATGTATAAGAGGGAGTATTAATGTATGAGATTGAGATGTGTGAGACTATATCTCAGTCTAAAGGCCCAGACACTCTTGCCTCCGAACATGTGACCGCCACGAGGAAACGAGGCTCAGGGTTCCATCCAACGTTCAGACTCGAATACCACAGCAGCTCTAACCCAGTGATTCGTTTCATCTCGTCAGTCACATGTTTCGAGCTAGTGTGGCCGCACTCTAATCAAAGCTCATCACAGTTACCCTTGTAATTTAATATTACCAATCACTTTTCTTTTTCAAATCATGGTTTTATTCACACATTGCCATTCACTTATTCCCATTACCTAAATTGTTACAGCGATAAATTTAATCACTCTTATATTCCTCCTTCCCTCTATTCGTCTTTTTTGCATCACTGGGACAGAAAACATTATGAATGCTAATAGTCAACATCTTTCACACTCGTTAATATTGCCAGATTTTGTAATGTTACAGGCCGTAGACGATCCAGCCTTACCATGCCTGGGTTATCGTTGTGTATGTTGTCAATATCTTTTCTTCTTCCTCCTCCTCCTCCTCCTCCTCCTCCTCCTCCTCTTCCTCCTCCTCTTCTTCTTCTTCTTCTTCTTTTTCAATGCCGAAAGACGGAACTGAAACCATTGAGCTATCTTACTCTATTCTTTCCCTTACCCTGTCGATCCCAACCCTTAAATCGTTCTCATCACACACACACACACACACACACACACACACACACACACACACACACACACACACACACACAGATGCCCCCTATGCTGGCTACTTGCAAACCATTAGTTAAAAGAAAAAAAAATGCGTATATCCTATTAAAAGAACATCCACAATCTTCACCACCATCTCCACTTTTACATCCTTCTTCACATCACCACCACTACCATAACTTCCACCACCACCACCACGACAGTCCACTTTTCCACCACAGTCTACCACAATCACCACCACTCCTCTGACCTTCCCTGCTCCAACTCAACACACCTCCTCGCTTCTTTAGCACTCTCAGGGAAAAGTGCGTCCCTGTTCCATAATCTTTCTCATCGTCCACGGTTTCCCATTATATTTTATGCAGGTTTACAGGTCTCTCTCTCTCTCTCTCTCTCTCTCTCTCTCTCTCTCTCTCTCTCTCTCTCTCTTTCTATCTATCTATCTCTCTACGAATATTTCCTTTCTCTTCCTCCCATTCATGTGCTTCTCTCCCTCCTCCTTATTACCCCTCTCTCAACCCTCCCTCACGCCTCAAGCCTTGTTTCTCATTCCTCTTCCCAAATCTTCTCTTCCCTCTCGCATTTTGTGGTCCTCCTTTTTACCCCCAGCTTTTCCTTTCCCCTCTCTCACTTTATTATATCTCCCTGGCCCTCCTTCTCCCTCTTCCTCTTCTCCTCCCTGCTCTCCTCCCCCAGGTCTTCCTTCCATTGTAATTAGCCTCATTAGACTCCACTCCCTCGTGTTTTTAATGAGTTCTTGCTGCAGCTTGACAATACCACTTCTGTCTGTGTCTGTCTGTGTGTCTGTGTGTCTGTCTGTCTCTGTCTCTGTCTGTCTGTCTGTCTGTCTGTCTGTCTCTGTCTGTCTGTCTGTCTGTCTGTCTCCCCTCTCTCTCTCTCTCTCTCTCTCTCTCTCTCTCTCTCTCTCTCTCTCAGTAATTGTTCCAATAAGCGTTGCAGCCTAGAAAATTGTAGAATTATACCAGGTGGGTAACACGAAGCACCAAAACTTAGGTATGTCGGTAATTATTAAAGCTACAGCAGATCTACACACATCGCTGGAAAGGTTGTAGAAAAATAATACTTGCCATTATATTGCTGAGGGGGGGAGAGAGGGGGAGGACGAGGGTGAGATGGAGGGATGGAGTGGAGAGGTATATGACAGAGAGAGGGGGGGGGAGCTGGGAGCAAGGAGTGAAGTGGCATTGGACAAGGCGACATGGAGGCGATTTGTTTGTGAACACCCTTTACGGGACTGAGGCGTCTGGCAATAGATAGAGAGATAGATATTGCTGAAAAAAAGCCAGAAGCGCCAGACTGACCTTTAAAAATTAACTCAGTGTTAAAGCTATAGCGGACTTACTGTATATCTTGGGAAAACTAATGGGTACGTAATACATGTTACATAAAATAATTTTCTTTCAAAAATCGGCAATATATGGCTGATAAAAGGCAACAAGCGGCCTACATATTGACTGTGTATGTTTCCATATTAGTGTTGCCATCAGACGAAAGTAATAAACATAGGAAAGATCTCTCGTCGTGAAGAGATTACTGAAGGATGTATATGTCACTTCCACTTCATAAAGCCTCCCCTAAATTGAATAAAATCGTCTGGTAATAGCAATAATAAAATACGTAACGCATTATCAGGAGGAAGGGCATCAAACAAAGGCAGACTCAAACTCGCTAGTGGAAAGCTTATGGAAAAGTAACCTAGTACGTATTACTGTACTTATGTGCCTTGTCTTTCAAAATTCTCCATTGTGATGAAAAAAAAAGCCAAAAAATGCTGAATTGAGCACTTCGACTGTGGTGCTTTGGAAATTATTTTAGCTACAACAGAACTACGCTCATCTTTGGAAATTTTATGGGTTTGTAATAAATGTGACTCAAATGACCTCAAAATTCGCTACCCTATTCCTAGAAGCCCCCAAGCGCCAAAGTGAACGCCAAAACTGTAATCTCGGAAAACATTGATGCTACGGCAAATCTACGCACATCAGTAGAAACTAATTGTTATAGTAATAGGTGTTAGTCAACTAACTTGCCACAATTCTAGCTGCCATACTGCAGAAAAAGACTCCTGTCCACCAAATCTGAAAGAGAGAGAGGGGTTAAAAATTAATTTCCATCTTCTCATATACTCTCACTGAATACCTTGCGTCACTGGCATATGACATTTTCAGTGTTTATTTTGCATTACGTGACATGTAGAGAGGTGTATGGTATGTAGAACTACTGGGCCTTGAAAGCAGGCTGTGAAGCCTATGCCCAGAAGTCGGACACATTAAAAAAAAAAAAAAAAAAAATTGTTTCAAAGGCAAAAACTGCCAAGTAATTTACCTTATATCCAAATGTACTGAAGGTGAACAAAGGTTGCAGAAAATGAAACACTCGGCAACTCACTGTGCCATTTTTTTTTTTTTTTGAAAGATTCCCTGCACGTATAGTGCAGGCCGGGCCATACATTAGCCCGGTCAGTGGTGTATGGGCTGATTAAAATAAGAGTAAGTGGGGAGGACAGGACCTGGGGAATGCCCAGCACACACGTCCTGTCTCCTGACTTTGTGGTGTGTGTGTCAGTGTGCCATCTCGTGGTCATACTATGTACGCAAGAAGCTGCTGACTCAGTAGTCATTCTTTGGCATATTTTTTTTTTCTTTCCATTTCATTTGGCTGTGGAAAACAAAGACTACTTGAAAACTCACCAAAATCTGCTTCTGGAAAAGTTCTTAGATTTTAATGGCATTGCAAAAGTTTGGACCCTTTACAGTGAGGATGCATTTACATAATATTTTCTGTATTCACACTGAGAAAGGTAGTCATTGTTTCGTCGTTTTAATCCGTTCAGTCTAGTGACGTGCATTATGGATTTATATTTACATGCTTCAGACACTTTAACTCAGTTTTATGGAGACCTTTTGGACTGAACGTGTACATGAATGATGCATATTACTATGTCTCCAGGGGTTTTTGACGAGGAGCCTGCTCGTGGTGGCACTCTGCACCCTGGGTGTGGCAGCTGCGATTGTAACGGTAAGAATTTATTATCCCCACCGTTATTGTTCATCCGGGATAATGACGGATATTTACAATCTTACCTGTTGTTGGTACTGATCAACTTACCCATGGATAATACAGGTGGTACTCGACTTAGTATAGTAGATGATAATTATTTAAGAAAACTTTTGGTAGCGTTTGTAGTTTTTGGCCGAGCCTAGATTTTAGTCAGTACCACAGGTGGTCGTCGTTCCCTCAGCGAAGGAATCTTGAATTGGAAGGGGAGTGAATTAGGCTTGAGGATTAATTCCCTTGATTAGGTACACTAAGAAAGAGGAAAAAAAAATGATAGATACTTTACTCTACTTTAATAACTTTATGCTGGTTTCCACAAAACATTTTTTTAATTACATGACCCTTTGTCATATGAAAGAAGATTATACGTTAAAACCATGGCTTGGGTGATCATTCCTACAACATTGTCACCAGGCGAAAACAATTTGATACATACAAACGATTTATGAGGTCATTGTACCTTACTTTCTTTTTGTCAGTTACTCTTGGGCTCGACAATAGCCCCAAGACAGGGACCTTTTTACGAGCATGAGTTGTCTTTTCTGGCTGGCATAGCCTCGAACCAATCAGAATTATTACTCGTGTTCATTTTCGTCCATATAATATATTCTCATCATGTAATTCTCTATAATCCACTATCAGTTCAGGATTATTTATAGTTCATAATCATCATTACTACATAATCACCAAAAATGCATAATCACTCGGGCTTGTGTAGCCTCGAGGTACAATTTAAAATTTGCATAATCACCAAGAATACGTAATCACTCGGGCTTGTTTAGCCTCGAGGCACAATTTAAACATTGTATAATCACCAAGAATATATAATCACTCGGGCTTGTTTAGCCTCAAGGTTCAATTCAAAATTACATCATTGCTCACAATCACTAAGTTCCCTTCCACGCTCCTAATTTCCTAACCTTAATTTAAGAAAGAAAACGGTTAATGGTTTTGAATTTCGCCCTTCCGTTACCAGATTACATCACTTTTAAATTTCTATTTCTTATTTTACAAAAAAAAAAGTTCACTTGATAGATCAATAATACTATCACAATTACATCTGGTTTATAAAATAATTCATGGGTAGTGTAAGTGTGCATGTTCACGTCTAGGGGGCAATACTACGGGGAGGTCTCGTGCTCACACTGACGTCGCCGGTGTCTGGGGAATGAACGAACGTCCATTATACACGACGTCTGGGCCTCGAGTCTTCGTTAAGCTTTCAACAATATTACTTCATATAGTCCATGTCAAGTAAGGATTAAACAAATAAAAAGAGAGGGGGGGAAGGAGAAACGTGGACAGCTCACCTGAACAAATGTCCATTATACACGACGTCTGGGCCTCGAGTGGGCTTCCTAGGCACGCTAGCGACGCC
Organism: Coenobita brevimanus; assembly: GCF_032717465.1. Classification (NCBI taxonomy): domain Eukaryota; kingdom Metazoa; phylum Arthropoda; class Malacostraca; order Decapoda; family Coenobitidae; genus Coenobita; species Coenobita brevimanus. Next base: position 11,814,176 of record NC_136959.1, read on the forward strand.
ACTGCTAAGTCAAATGAGGTGGTGTTTTTTAAATATGGTGGGTTTCAATTCTCTTTACAATTTACTTAGCAGTGTACCCATGATGCCAGGACTTCTGATTGAATTGGGGAAAATTTGGGATTTAATCCTTACTTAATTTAGATACTGATTCTATCACTATCTCGCTTTGAATTTTGGGGCAGCTTATGCCATCTAGTGACGGCTAAGATAAACGGGACCTTTAAATCCTCACAAATGACATTACTTAGGCCTTTTTTGACTGTTAATCTTACATATTTGAGTTCTAGCAGCTTCATTAGTAAACATTTCACAACTAGGCTACGGAAAGAATTGTATATTCATCATTATTCTGTTTAAGGTTTAAACTCGGCGCCCCACAATCGATGCACAAAGAAGAGGAAAAGCTGCGTGCATCTGTTATTCATTACTCGACCAGACGGGGAATTCCCATAGCTCAACATCCATAATTACATCACCCAATGCATAGACACAGAGATACATACATATAAAAACAAAGTTAGCCCTACATTAATCATTAACACATGAACTACTACTCAGGACAGGAATTCATAAACTAATATTCAGGTTACACCCCATCCAACCCAAAAACCACAGCACCTCCAAACACATACATGAATATTAAATTTGTGGCACTACACGATGTCCTCCTGGAAGCTAAACTTCTTCATATTATTCTTCAGCTCTTCATGGACAGGACGATGGTCTGACCCAGGTGAGGCACTGTCTACCACATGGGGGTGGTGAAACCCCACACGGCTTATGCACTGTAGGCTACTCTGCTTGGAGGACGGGCCCATGAAGACTTACCTACCAGTGGTCGATGGGTCTTCTTGGCCAGACAGACTGCTATTGCACAACAGCATTAACAACCTCTCTAGTCTGAAAAGTCTTCCCGAAGCTAAATGGGAACAACACATGTTTACAGTCTTGTAGCCTTGGTTTCATTCATTTTTGCAACAATTTACTTTTCATTTTTCTTTTCTTTCATTTGATAGCAAAGAGGTTAACGCTAATAAATAAGTGATATAGGAAGGATGCCAATAAAATAGATTATTGGAGGGGAAATGGGTCAAGAACGAAAATGCTTATCGGGTAGCGTAAATATCCAAACCAAAATATTTACAAAAGTAAACGTAAAATAGTTAAGAGTTGCATTCTTCCTTATGGCTGGTACTTGCAGATGTGACGAATACTTTTCAAAAGTTGTAATCATCGATCGTAAAACAATGTTGATAACAATTAATGGAGCCATATTGGCTTAAAATTGCAGGAAATATTTCCACAGTAGCATATAAGTTTCAGATGGCAGTCAGCAAACCCCAGTACACAGGTAATGGTACCAGTATCTAGGAAAGGTTCCAAACATTCAACTTTTCCTGAATTCTAAAAATCTCTCTTGTGAGCTTCCGAGACACCCTACGTTTCTCTAAAGCACAAACTGCGCCTCGCTATAATGAGAATGGTTTTACATGACCTGAGCGCCACAGGAGCCACTGGTTCAACAAGTCTTGCTTTAATTGTAGTCTTCCAGTTCTTGATACAGCTCCTCCATGCCAAATATAACTGAGAACAACAGTAACAGTAGAGGTCTGAGAGAGACAGAGGCACATCGTACCCGTCTGGGCACAGTCAATGCCTTTTAAAGTTCCCATTTTCCTCCATAGACGTAGGGTATTCTAGTATGAAGCACACCTAAGATACACGGTGGAAAATGAAAGACTAGTGTATGTGAAGAACCAAACAGGTAACGATGGTAGTGGTGGTACAGTTAGAAGCACACTCGCCCTGCAGACTAGAAGCCTGGCCTTAGTCTCTTGGACGTCTATGAAACCAATGGACAAGATCTTTCTTACTCCAGCCCATCTGTATCTAGGACGGAAATAGGAACCTGGACTGTAAACCTGACATTTGTCTATCATAATCTGGCGGAAGATTCAGTTTTATCTATCTATCTATCTATATACCTAGGCTGCTTCCCCCAAGGAAAGGGAGGTAGCCGAGACTGGACGACACATTCACCATTTACTCATCCATTCAAACACATTCATTCGCATCTTAGCCCCAAGGAAAGAACGGACAGATCCTCACCGCACCACACCGCACAAGGGTCAACTGCGCAATGCATCAGCAACATCCGCAGCAGGGCCCGACAGCAGAGCTGGTTTACCCCTGCCACATCATAACAGACCCATCCCCTTACCTGCACCTGACCTGACTAGCTGATCAGACCAAATACGGGAGAATATCCCCTCAGGGCTGCGTCATCACTTATTAATTCACAATTTCTCTCCATTTATTTCTGTCATGCACAGCCACTCTTCCTTGCTCAACAGACATCCCTCTCGCATCTAGTGCTCTCTTAACACTGTCCATCCATCCTATTCGTGGTCTTCCTCTCAGCCTTACACCTCTCACATCAGATCTAGTTATCTTTTTCACCAATCGCTCATTATCCATTCTCTCCATATGCCCAAACTATTGCAACACCCTCTGCTCAACTCTACCAGCCATCTCCCGAACAACTCCAGTTCTCCTTCGCACTTCATCATTTCGCACTCGATCCATATGCGTCACTCCACACATACTACTCAGACACCTCATCTCCATTACATTCAAACTTTTCCTCTCTGCTACACCCATATTCCATGTTTCAGCCCCATATAACGCAGTCGGTACCACAACACCCTCATACAACCTTCTCTTTACATCCATTCTAAGCGAATGACATCTAAACACTTTTTTCATTCCTCCCAGCACCTTTCCTACTTCATTTATTCTAAACTTCACTTCTGCATCTATTCTTCCATCCACAGCAACATGTGACCCTAGATATTTAAATCACTCTACCTCCTCAAGCAACTCGCCATTCAAAGCTATATTCATCCCCCTACCATCTACCAACCTCGTACACTTCATCACTTTACTCTTATTCTCATTTACTTTCAATTTCCTCCTTACACATACCCTTCCAAACTCCTCTACCAACTGTCTCAATCTCTCCTCTGAATCAACCACAAGTGCAGTATCATCTGCAAACAGCAGCTGCTTCAGATTCCACTCTCCACCATCAACATTCACCAGACTCAGACCTCCACCTAAAACTCTTGCATTCACCTCCCTTACAACACCATCCATGTAAATATTAAACAACCAAGGCGACATCACACATCCCTGTCGCAGCCCCACTCTCACGGGAAACCAATCACTCACAGCATTTCCCACTCTTACACACGCTGTACTATTTACATAAAAACTTTTCACCCCTTTTAGTAACCTACCGTCAAGTCCATACAATCTTAAAACAGTCCACAAAGCCTCCCTATCAATTCTATCATACGCTTTCTCTAAATCCATGAATGCCCAAAACACATCCTTGCCTTTCGCTAAATACTTTTCACACACTTGTCTCACAGCAAACACCTGATCCATGCATCCCCTCCCTCTCCTAAAGCCACACTGCTCTTCACCAATCACTCCCTCTGTACCCTCTCTAACTCTCATAATTAACACTCTATCATAAACCTTACCTACAACACTCAACAGACTTATACCCCTAAAGCTAGTACATTCATACTTTTCACCCTTGCCTTTATACAACGGAACCACACAAGCACTTGCCCAGTCAATTGGCACCATACCTTTCACAAGCACACATTCAACAATCTTACTAACCAGTCAACAATGGTCACTCCACCACCTTTCAGGCATTCCACAGCACACCCATCCATACCTGCAGCTTTCCCTGTTTTCATCTCCTTTACTGCCTTCTCCACTTCCTCCTTCGTGATCAAAGAATCATTCAACTCTCCCAACACATTTATTCCTTGCACCCTTCCATCTGCCACGATCTCAGCCACCTTTTCCTCCTCTACATTTAACAATCTTTCAAAATACTCTGCCCATCTCTTCCTTACAGTTTTATCAGACTGATTAATTGATTGTACCTTTGATGCTCATATTGTCGATATGCATCATCTTGAGTTCTTCTTTCGTAAAGAAAAGAGTTTGCTTGCTAGGCTTACATTACAGCCAAGGTTTTACATTGGAACTAAATAAGATTATTATAGCTTAACTCAGAGCAATTCTGAACAGCATTAATATTCTCTTGTTCCCTTAGTTTCATGGGAATAGTTCAATTAGCACTGTCGATACAGGGCCAGGCGGGATTTGCATGATCAGTTGGACTTACCTGGGGGTTAACTGCACAATGCACAGCAGTCCTACACGCACGTCATCTTCAGCCCCAATTCTCCCAGGACTACTTGGTCCGTATTCTCGTCGGGTAAGGAGCCTCCTCATCACTTCTTCCCAAGCGATTTTTTTTTGGATATGGCTGGTTAATATCTTTTTGTACGTTATTAATGTAGAGTATGGCGATATTGGAAGACTTTATATAACACAGGAAAGACATTAAGACACAATAGACAAAATAAATCGCTTAAGAAAAGATGTTTGGGAGCTTCCTTAATCAACGAGAATGCTGGCTCTTAACTCTGGCAGCGAGCAGTAGGGACCATCTCTCGTTCCCTGACCCAGCATTGGGGCTTAGAGACAAACACGCTGACCTGAACCTTGTTGTTCCGGTAGAGAAGACGGCAGCCCAGTAAAGACAGCACAATTTACATCTGCAAGCTTACTTCCAGACGTCCTCTAGTATGATGATGTATTCGACATCTGTCTATACAACAGTGCCTCTTTGTACGCAGACCAGATATCCTGTTTTTTTTCTGTCGTTGTGCCCATTGCACGTTGTATATCTTATACCACTGTCTATTATTCCATAGTATATATTATAGTGTGTACAGATTCTAGTGAAAGAGAAATTTGACAGGTAAAATCGTCTTGGGTTACGAAGATTTTCAAAGCCAGCTAATTTCGCTGCATCGATGCTTCTTTGCCACCTGTCTTTGTGTCATTAAATTATAAATAAAACAAATAAACTAACAACATGAGCCCATCTCTGGCACTGGATTTGAAGTACAAGTGGTACTAAAATGTATGCTTGAAATTGTTGGATCATTGTCTATCAGTCAGGTAGAAAAACGAAGGTAATTATTTTCAAGACTAGAATGATGAGCAAGAATCTGCAAACGCGTTCGCTCCAGTCATCATTGCGTAATATTTGGTGAAAATGAAGGAATAAGTCCATCCACTCGCCTGTCCAGCCATCCACCTACTTAGTACAGTGTGTCTCAGCAGGAGCAGGATCAATCGGTAATATTTGACAAAGAGATAGACACAGCAACCTTTATACAATCCGTAAATTCTAGCATCATTAAACGCTAAAGTAAGTTTGAATACTAAAAACAATTAAATAGCTATGATATGAGAGAGAGAGAGAGAGAGAGAGAGAGAGAGAGAGAGAGGGTGACCTGGATACAACTCGCAGCTAGTATAATCCCGATTTATCCTGTAACCCGGCGCCTAATGAACCACATCACGTCCTGACTCCCATTACTACACCCCCTTCCAGGCAATATGTAGCCTACTTTATCTTCATTTTTTTCCTGTTACTGTTAGCCTGTATTCTTTCTCTTAATATGCTTTCTTTTTTTTACCCGTTACTCTTGTTTTTGTTTTTATGCATATACTTCCTTTGTTTCTCTCTTATTTCCTTGTAGTGTCTCTCCTTTCCCCATGTCTTCCTTCCTTTCTCTCACTATCCCATTGTCTCCTCTTTTATTATACTGTTTTATAGTTTCCCATTTCCTCTCTTTTTCTAGTAGATTTTGCCGCACCTAAAGGGGTGGCGAAATAGAGTGCCTGCCCCTATAAGAGTCAGAGTCATTCACTCACTCACTGAGCAACTGTATTTTCTTGAAGAATGGGCTTGAGGCCTTATGGGAGGACTGTTAGGAAAACGAAGTTTTGGACAATTGTAGACCTCTTCCCCTGCAAAGGTTTCAGGCAGGACGTGACCCTGAAGGGACGCCCTCCACAAGGGAGGAGGTCTTGGGTGTCACACCCAGTAACGCTAGACATGGCCATTTTTTTTTTTTTTTAACTTAGAAACACTTTTCCACAATGGCTGAGCTTCACTTGCACCAGACTAAAAACATGGTGGGATCCCGAGTGCTGCCCCACATTTGCAGGGGGGCGGCCTCCGGTGGTCTGGAACAAAGTCGTTATGCACTGCCAAAGATTTTAACCAGAGATCATAATATTCTGCATATTGATAGATTTTACTCCCGTCACGTTTTGGAAGACTAGAATCACCAATCGCTGCCCCTTACAGGGAAGGGGGCAGCCCCCGTGGATCCCAGCAAAGCCATTATTCACGGCCATAGTATTTAACCAAGGAACGCGAATATGCATACTGCAGTAGGGGAAGCGGTGGCTCAGTCAGTAGAGAGGTGGCCTGCTATCTTACCGGACCCAGGTTCAAATCCCCGCTGGGACAGGGAACAGTTTAAGAATTTGAATTTCATTAAAATCATACTTTACTGATCTACTAGAAGACCCGCCGACATGTCGTAAAAATACCTCCGCTAATACCAATACGCCAGTCCTGTATGAGACAGCCTTAGCATGTATATGGACGGTGGGTGTTAGCGCCGAAGTGGAGATATGTAGAGGTGTATGATATTTTGAGAACTACTAGGCCTTGGGAGCAGGCTGTGAAGCCTATGCCCAGAGTAGGACACAAACACACACACAAAAAGCGTTTACCCAGCCAGATCTTAGGCAGGGTAGGAGCCCCAGTGACCACTCTTCACGGACCAGAGGGAGAGAGGGGGGGGGGGCGACCGTGAGGGAGAGCGATGTCAAAGTTCTTTTTGTCGAAGAAAATTAAATTTTCCACAGTGTTAGGTTTGTCCTAAGGTCACATTCTAGGCAGAGTTAAACTCCAAAGGCACGGCCAAGGCTTATAACACAGGAACACCAAATTTTTCTTACTGGTAGACGTTCACTTGCCCACGTTTTAGGCATGTAGACCCCTGATTGCCACCCCCAGAAAGGGTGGGGACTACCCCCAGGGTGGAGAGCGCCATAGTTCTTACGTAGGCACATCAAATTCTCCACAGTAATCGACCTTTACCCAAACCGCTAGAGTTTATAGAGGGTGAGACCCCTGGGGTTTGCCTGGCTTAAAAGTCAGTAAATCTCAGTGAACTCATCCACATGACACGATATTTCTCTCTCTCTCTCTCTCTCTCTCTCTCTCTCTCTCTCTCTCTCTCTCTCTCTCTCTCTCTCTCTCTCTCTCCCAAATTTACTACAACAGTGAAAGATAAGCAAAATAGCAAGATTCACAAACAGACAATTACTCGTCTGAAAAGCTTGGCGTCTTATTTGAACATTCTTATCTTTGCCTGTAACATAACATAGGACAAGCCCTGGATGAGTTAATTTAGCTAGGCTATAAACACGCCACCACTGCACACACACACACACACACACACACACACACACACACACACACACACACACACTCACACACACACACACGCCTTAATTTCTTTTGCTAAAGCTTTTTGTAACTCCTATTACTCGCTCTCATTTTTATTACAAATACACATTTTCATGTCACTAACGTCGTTTCACAAACCTTGTCTTGTAAGGCATATTTCCAGCATCTCGCCCCATTTTAATTCTCGTTCTTCTCCACCCACATAACACTCTTTCCCTATATCCTTCCCAACTTTAATGTGTTTTTCTTCGTAAGGTTAATTTTTTTCTGTCTTTGCATGTGTCAGTAGTTTTCATTCTCTTCTCCTTGTCGTTTTCTCTTATCGCGGGTCTTTAGGTTTTATTTAGTGGCTTTCCTTCAGTACCAACATCTTTGTCCATCACCTTTTTATCTTATCAACGTCTGTACATACCCCATCCAAGAATCCAGTTTCATCACTCCACTTCCCATTGCAAGAAGTAGAATTTCTCAGTGGTAACTTCTGCTTAACCAGCTCCACATTGAAGTCTTAGAACTTTTTGCATAATCCACTTAAAAGTTTTACTCTTATCTCTGTATAACTTCTCACAATCATGGAATCACTTGCCTTACTTTGCACTTTACCCCACTTGTCTCTCCACCTCCACTTCCGTCAAAACCTTCCCACTGTCAAACTTCATTCTTCGACCTGTTTCAAGCGGTCCCCAAACTTCCTTCTTCTTTTTTTTTTCTATCCCTCACCTGATTCTTCCGTATTTACAGTACAGTTCATCTTTTCATATATTTCGTGGAACATTTCCTTTCGCTTCCGAGAAACCAGCTCGGCCTCAGATTTTTCTTTCAATTTACGGAGTCTTGTTTTCTTATAACTTTTTTTCATACTTAACATCAGAACGAAATAATGTCGCACTAGAATGTTGGTTGTCATATATATACACAAAAGTTTTTAAAAATTATAGAGTTGATGCAAAGTTCTTTTATCCTTCTTTTTTTCTCATTTAACTCCAATTACGATCCTCCAAATAAAACAAGATTTTCTTTTTCTTTTTTCAGGGACTGCAACACGCGAGCCACATTTTACTTTGACCTGTGACATAGACTTTCGACCAACTTCTCCCAGAATCGAATTACCGTACATTAGTCTTGATTGAGTTAATCCTTCCACCAAATTGTTTGAAATTTGCTCACTCTAAACCCTTCCGCAAAGTTTGGTTAAAATTAGATAAAAACTGTTTGAGTCATAAATTTGACACACACACACACACACACACACACACACACACACACACACACTCATAATGAAGTGGTGTTAGTCAGTGAAGAAGGATTAAGAGGTAAATGGAGAAAGACGAACGAGAAAGAGAGAAGTGCGATATGTGGGATGACCAACGGCGATGCTATATTGTGTTAAAGAGACAGCTGACGTGAAGTAAACAAAAAATGACGAAGGAGAAAGGGGCAAAGAGAGTGGAGGGAGGAGGAGCAATTAAATGAGAAGCTGTAACGTGAGGAGAGAGATGAAATAATGTTAGATATACAAGCAAAGAGGAAAATAATGGATGAAGGGAAAGAGAGGGAAGGGGAAGAAATGATGTGGATGGGAAGTAGGAGGGAAAAGTATATGTGAAGAGATGGAGGTAATGCAGAAAATGGGCAGTGAAACAGTGTGAGGCAACGATACATCCTAAAAGAAAAAAAAAAGAAGAGTGATGGAAGGAGAGAATATTTGTGAGGGAAAAAGGAGACAAGATGAGAGAGAGAGAGAGAGAGAGGAGTGGGTGGGAAAGTCATAAAATCAGTGTGGTGAGGGAGGAGAGGTGAGAATGAAGGAAGATGATGAAGGCAGGAGAAGGGAGGCCACTAGGGAAGAAAATTTAGGACAAGGAGAGAGAAAAGTAAAGAGGTGAGAAAGTAGGAGAAAAGAGAGTGAAAGAAAGAAAAAGACGAGAAAAAATGGGGAAGGGGAAAAAATTGGAGACTAGAAAAATAAGAAAGAGGTGACTTGATGGTAGAGGAGGATGTGAGAGACAGAGGAAGCAAAGAGATATGGAAGGAGGAAGAAAGAGATATAATGAAACTGAAAATTTGAGTGAAATGCGAAAATACAAGGGGAGAGAGAGAGAGAGAGAGAGAGAGAGAGAGCAAAGCAAATGAGTTGAGGAAGAGGAAGGACGTGCAAGAGAATAGATGTAAAAAGTGCAAATAAACGGATGGGAAAGAGAAAGATGAGAAGAAGAGTCGTATGAATAAGGAAATTTAGAAAGAGAGAGAGAGAGAGAGAGAGAGAGAGGTTACTTTTATGTTAGTTCATCAAGTATCAAGTATTTTATATCTTACCCAACCTTCCTGATCTCTCTCTCTCCATTGTTTCCCTTACATTCTTGTTTTAATATTCCCTTTCACTGTTCTTGCCTTTTTCTTCTTCATGTACCCTCTCTTTTAAACTTCCTCTCTCTCTCTCTCTCTCTCTCTCTCTCTCTCTCTCTCTCTCTCTCTTCTCAGTTTACCCACTCGTGCACTCCCATTCCTTTCCTCGTTCTTTTTTCCCGTTGCCCACTTTGTCCTCCATTATCTTTCATCCTCATCAAATTTTAAAGTCTGGTTGTTCTCTTATCTTTTCACCTCCATCTTTTGTCCATTTATCCTCCAAGTCTTTTGTTCTCTCTCCCTCTTTCCTATATTTCGCTCATCATTCCCTCCCCACCACCTCAGTTCCCTAATAGCTCATCTCTACCATCTGTTTTTACAGTTTACAAACGCTGCTCGCTGGGGGAGTTGGGAGAAGAAAAATAAGCTTCCTGCATTGGGATATATCATAAATCTTTTTCTCAGCACAAAAATTTTGGAAAAGGTAAGGTTCTTTGCTGGATGCCAAAGAAAGTCAATGAAAGGGAATCTTAACCAGAACTTTTATTGGCAGTCTGTGGTCTGTAATTTAGTTTCGCATCGCGTACCAGAAGCGGTGGATGAGTGGAGAGAGCACTGGAAAGGAGACTGAAGGAAAAACGTTTTCTCTGGCAAATGAAAAACGTATTAATGAACGTGTAAACGGATAAACAAATAAAGGATTCAATGTTAGATTAAAAATAATTTCATTGGTGTGAGGAAAACCATACCGATAAGTCAAATGATCGAGATTCCCCGATTAGCGTGTGTATGCACATGTTTTATTATATTTTTTTTACTGGAGAAATACATTGCACACAGGAACACACACCACCCTTCATATTTATCCTTGTGGCACTAGTCAGGTTTCGTGCCGGTGTTATAGGATGACTGAGAATAATCAGGCATACACAACTAAGAAAAATAACTGGAAAATAAAGGTGAACGTTTGTATTGCGTGTTGAATAAAGTTACTAATAAAACTTTAATATACCTAGAGTCAACAAGAATCTCTCTGGCTTGATGAGATCCAGTGAAATAATATAGTAAAAAACTACTGGTGAGGAAGTGATGTTGAGGAAAAAGCTAAGGAATTGAAGAGACACAGGAAAGGATTCGACAATCGTGGAAACTACTTCTGTTCCTGCGTCTCCTGCCCACCAGTAATAAGTTATTATTATTATTATTATTATTATTTATATTATCGTTATTATTATTATTATTATTATTATTATTATTATTATTATTATTATTATTATTATCATTATTATTTTTATTATTATTATTATTATTATTATTATTATCATTATTATTTTTATTATTATTATTATTATTATTATTATTATTATTATTATTGTTGTTGTTGTTGGTATTGCTATTCTTTATTGTAATTAGTTTTAATTTAAAATAAAGTCGTCATGGAGGAGGACTATGCATGAGGTGGAGCCAGGATTCCAGAATTTGGAAGTTCAGCAAATGCGATTGTAGTCGTTTAAACTAGGCAAAAGGTTGATAAATCTCCATTTGTTAGTTTTTTCTCTTCTTCACTCGATATTTTGTTGGAAATTTTGTTCGGTAAAATGATGAATGATTAAAAAAGAATGAGTAACCACTGCGCAAAATCCAGCCAGTGAAGCATTGCATCACTCCCACAGTTAAACTTCAATGAGGCTTAAGCAGGTCTGAGTTATCATAATCATTTTGCGTAGTCCATAATCTAATCTTTGCGGAACTGTTCAAAAAGTAGTGGCGAACTCGAAAATGAAACAGCAACTTTACAATTAATCACGTGCTTTTTTGCTAAGGAGACAGTAGTAACAAAATAACAATTAATCAACAGTTTCTCAACTCTACTAATACTTTGTTCAAAAATGTGGTAATAAGTTTGAACTCGAAGAACAATGTACTGAATAAGAGAGAAAAGACAACAAATGAAAACAGTGATTCACCTCTCTTCTATTCTCTGTCCGTCTCGTTTCTCTCCTCAACAATGTCCTACTGCATCACCTTTTCACGTCCTGTATTCCTTTGTTCACATTTCCCTACATTACGTCTTAGCCTGCACCATCCTATGCAGCTGCCCTGCATCTCTTTGCCTTTTCTGATACAACCTTGTCCCATTCCTATCAGTTTTAATTCTCTCGTTTCATCCCTCTCACCCTTCCATGTTCTAAATTTTACACCCATATTCTCAATTCATTTCGTCCCATCACTTCCAACATAGCACGTTCCCAACAATCTCCCTCCTTGCTCTCTCTCTCTCTCTCTCTCTCTCTCTCTCTCTCTCTCTCTCTCTTCCCTAATCTCCTGGACTCAATTTCTGTCTAAAAAAACGTGGTTGGCTTTGCCTGTCTTCGCTGGATAAGCCGCGTCAGTCCGCCGGCAGTGGGACAACTCACTGAAAGAATTCCCATTACACGGCTTAGAATTTCCTGGGTAGGGGATGAGGAGGGAGAGAAGGAGGAAGTGTTTGGGAAAAGGGAGGGAAAGTACAACAGGAAGAAGGAAGGGAGAGGGGGGGAAGGGGCTGGGATGAGAAGGTAGAGAGTGGGAGAGAGAGACTGTAGGTAGGGAGAGGTGAGGCGCTGCGGGGAAAATATTGTGTTGTTGCAGAGATGTGGTAGTTGGGGGCGCTCACCATTCACTCACTCGATGTAGTGCTGCTGTCGGGTGTCTGCCCTTTCCTCTCTTCTATCCTTCTTTCCTCCCATCCTCTTCTGTTCTTTCCTTCATTCTTTCCTTGTCCTTCTGCCTACGGGTGACTTTACACTCCCTCTTCTGTCTTTCTTTCCTTCATTCTTTCCTTTTCTTTCTGCCTGTGGGTGACTCTACACTGAGTGACAAGTCAAATGGTTTCCTGTACACCAGGAAACCATTTACTACGCTGGGTGGTAACCATATAGCCAAATTTTGGTACCTGGTGGTTTAGTGGGTAATTATTGCGCTCCAGTCGGATTGAGCCGGTGAAGGTTTATATCCAAGGGATGGTTGGGGTTGATTGTTCATCTAATGCCACTCAGGGATGAGTGAGGCAGGTCACTCTTATCTTAAATGTCGAGACCAACTGCCTAGCCCCGGGCTCCTACGCTCCTCATGGGGCAATGTAGGATTGGATGATGGATGGATGGATGGCAGAGATTGGATGCCGACAGGCGGAAGTTGAGACGATCTCTTGTTTATGAATCTTGTGTTGGTGTTGTTGGTACTCTGCATTACCTTGTGTTCTGTTTCTTCCTGATGCAGGACTGAGAGAGAGAGAGAGAGAGAGAGAGAGAGTCTCCCCCTCCTCTCTCTCTCTCTCTCTCTTTCTCTCCTTTTCTGTTTGCAGAGCTTCTCTATTTTTACGTAGGCCTATCCTCTTCTTTACCTGTCTGTTCATCGGCCTGCTCATTATTGAGCAAGACTATGATTGTGTCTGTTTTGGTTCCTGACGGTCTGTCACTGTGTCGTGGTATACAAGGCGTGGGGTAGAGAATAAATACAGGTTGTTACGTCTTCACATTTAATCTTGGAAATGCAGCTAAAGAGCATATTTTTGAAGCAAGTAGCCGCAGCATTTTTGTCAGCTGATGATGGAACCCCAAATGGCTGACGGAAGTGTTGGCACAGCCCATCGAACTGTTGCAACAGCAGGATATAGTATGATATTAAAGGGTAATAGAACTGAAAGAATGGATGAACCTTTGTTGCAGTACTGGAGGAGTAGAATCTTGCAAGAAAGGATCAAGATGTGGCAATAGACTGTAGGGTTACAGTGTTGACGGAATGGATTACAATGCCTCCAGTGGGCCAGAATCTCGCAAGATTGAATCACGGTTTCGTTAAGAAAAATGGATATTGATGGTTTTCATATATTTGTAGTGGCATAGTATCAAATTACCCTAATGAGGGCGATAATGGTGCAGTATCTGGCGTGAGGCTCCCACACGCAACACATCTCCATGCCAGAAGGAACCAAACTGTGAAAATATCAGGGTTGTCCATAAAGTTAACGAGCGTATTAGTGGTTTAATCGGTAAAGTTTGTGGCCGTGTTGATGTGTGTGGCAATACTCTCTGCTGCTGTTGGTAACCTGGCAAATTTGGCTTGGGTAACAGAATGTGACTGTGACTTCTGGAATAACTAGTACTAGAAGTAAAATAGGCAAGGGGTTGGCATTATTATTAATTTCCGATGTTCAGGATAATATCATATTTGTATGTTCTTGTCCTTACTCAACACTCCTTACACATTATCACTCTAAAATGCGTCCATCTTTACTTGTTTCTATTATTCCAATTTTTATACAGTACCTTGTTTTATTACCTAAATTTTTGTGATCCATACCGTTTTCTTCTCGCTTCTTTTCTTACTACGTATTCATTACATCTTCCCTTTCCCACTCCTCATCCGTCCTCACATCTATTTGCCCACAGTAATATTTTCTTTCTTCGCAATGCTGTCAATTTTTCCTTTGATCATCACCTCTGTAGATACATACACGTCTCAGCAATCACACGCCCGAGGCTCCCTATCAGTCCCTTATGACTGTCTTTCCCGTACACAAACATTTTTGTAATATAGATATCTTTTAAGTTTCTATACCAACACCCTCTGCTACCTTAACTCTTCTATACACACATCCCCATTCGTTAATCCACCTTTTCCTTAATACTTTTTCACCACATATTCAGTACATAGTCTTACCTTCCTCGTTGAATGACGTACATACCCAACTCACATTTTAACTCTTTCCATTTGCTACAGTATTTCATTTTTCTCAACACACATTCCTACCGTACCCCCTTCTAATCCTCTACACACTTCCACCAACTGAAACATTTCTGTCCCGCCGCTTATCTTCCACCTTCATTTACGGTGAAACCAAACTACTCCCATCATAACTACCAACAGATAAGCGCAGTTTGCCTTGATACAAAGCAAAATCGTCTACATTTAACTAGCCTCCTTAAACTATTGCAGTAATGTTCACTTGTCTTTAAACAGGTGAAGTGTGTTGTTGCAGTTATAAATGCCTGAATATTCAAGTGGGATGGAGGAAAGTTTAGGAGAGATGCAGTGTTTACCGAAGGATAATTTTTGTTGGATTAACGGCTTGAATTACCCCTGTTTCAGTGACTTGGTACAGATATATATAAACTTTAACTGTCAGGCAAGAATATAGAGACCAGTGTTGCATTATACAGATTATATAGCTAAAACACAGGACTTGTCTTCTTACGATTGCTCTAGATGCTTCTGTTATTTAAAAACCAAAGAATATGGACTTTTTGAGGCTGGAGAGCATGAAACTATTGAAAACATATTAACAATGGAAAAAAAAGTCATATTGTCTTCAGACGAATGTTTCACCAAGTGTTTCAACCACTGAGCTACACATTGGTGTATACAGTTAACACATCACCGGTAACAGCATTCATAACTTTTCAAACCTGATTATGTGTATCATATTCAGTGTGATATTTATGTGCTTTGGAACAGAGGAATCGGGGATGACTGAAGAAGTGTAATATAATGGACATCATCTGCAATATTTCCTAGTCTTCGGACAGTGAAAATTCCCAACACCTTTGCGTTCCACAGTGTTAAATATATGATTCTATGAGCAGCAAGGAAAAGATATGGTCAAGGTGTCAGAACAATTAAGTTACGGAGTTTTATGTAATAGATGTGCCTCCCGTTACTCCTTGTATGGCTCTACTTAACACAAAAAATTGGAGTGTCAGAGTAGATTGAGGTAGGCATGGTGGCAGCCACAGAAACAAACGGGTTAAACTAAAGTCAGTGTGTGTGTGTGTGTGTATGTGTGTATGTGTGTGTGTGTGTGTGTGTGTGTGTGTGTGTGTGTGTGTGTGTGTGTGTGTGTGTGTGTGTGTGTGTGTGTGTGTGTGTGTGTGTGTGTGTGTGTGTGTGTGTGTGTGTGTGTGTTATGCACGTATCGCAGAGAATTTAACCGTTCCTTCAACGGAAAGTATACAGCCTTTAAATACACTTGCGTTCGTTAAAGGGGGTCATAATCATCATCATCATCATCAACATTACAGTATATATGTCATACCAAAATTTCAAAACGCACCCGTTGTGTTAGCAGCTACTATGGCATTAGTTATAATAATGGCAATACTAATAATGATACTAATTTTATAAATAAGATTAACAAGCAAAATCAAGGTACAGCATAGATAATAATAGAAATTTTTGGTAATAAACGATGGGAGTAATTTAAAAAAAATCAACGAAAATCATACACAGTGTCACCAAAAATATACAAAACTAACTGATCCTTTATTTCAGTTATCCCTCCATTTTCAGAATATTTTCTCTTTACGAGCATATCGCTCTTTTGTTCTCCCATTCATCAAATAGTATGAACGTTTCGGAAGTGCAGTATTAACATTATTATTTCCGCTATGTCAGCCATGGGTGTAGATCTTGAGGGTTGGGGGGATAAATCCTCCCACAACTGGACCCCCCCCCCCCTACAGTTCAAGCAGTTCAGAATAAATACAGAATTAAACCTACAATTACCCTCGAAGTGCTTATATTTTGTACAATAAAAAGGCATGTTTTTAGAAACATTTAGGATAACTCAAACAACAGAGAATATTGCAAACCTGAAAGTAAATTGATCCTTTGCATCAAGCTAAGCTTTTAAAGTGAGCTTCATTGTGAAGCTGAAGATGTGCCAGATTTGGCTGTAATTTTTTTTTTTTTTTTTTTTGGGGGGGGGGTTCTCGCACTATCTAATTTGACATTTAGTTCCTAAGGTATACCAGCCACCCTATCAGTTCATATCTCTTGGTGGTGGCCGGGTGCAAATTAACACTTCAGTGTTAAATGTCATATTCCCCCTCCCCGCACTCAGAAAAAATCTGCACCAGTGATATCAGCCATGTAATTGCATATTTCTCTCTCTCTCTCTCTCTCTCTCTCTCTCTCTCTCTCTCTCTCTCTCTCTCTCTCTCTCTCTCTCTCTCTTTATCAAACAACAACCATACCGACTCTGTACCACAGTGCCACCACACAACCTACCCTTTCTACCCCGCTACCATTACAACGCTTACTCCACAGCAGTATCACTACACTACCGACTCTACCACACTTTCATAACACCACTAATTCTCCATATCACACTATCGCCACACCACCGAATCTCTGTACCACACTTCCACCACATTACTTGCTCTCTGTCTACCATACTATCACCACACTACCGACTTTCTGCATCACACTTTCACCACACAACCTACACTTTCCACCACACTACCACCACATCACCTCCTCTATACCACACGAGCATCGAAATTTCCTACTCCAGCATATCCTAGCCAGCTGCCAGATATAAGCACACAGTTACATCTGTAATCACTAAAACAAATTCCCATTAGCACCTCATTAGAACCTGCTCATAATTTCCCCATTTCGTTTAATGCTGCTGTAGGGAATGTCATTATGTCCCAGTAATTATGTCACTCGCACTTAATTCAATGGGGCCAGCAGCTGTAATTTGTGTGTAGGACAAGTGGCTGGCTGGTTTGATTACTGCAGCGGCAAAATGTGAATGATTCTGTTGCCACACAGAATTCACGTAGGAAGAGGCGTGGGAGGATGTTTGTAGTTTGTGCAGTGACCCTGGATTACTGTTGGCGTGTTTGCAGGGTCAAAGCCCTGCAACAGGTCATCATTTCATCTTCTGAAGACCGAAATTATCATATATATATATATATATATATATATATATATATATATATATATATATATATATATATATATATATATATATATATCAGAGAATGTGAATAGGTATATTCGGAAAATTAGATTTGTACAGTAGGGAGAATTTCAGCCTGACCTTCTGTGTTTGCTTGTGAGGAAAATGGGAGAAATCGAATAAAGTTCGGGTAACAGAAGAAAATTTTCTCCGCAGTTAAAAGATTACATTCCTACAAATAGATATAAACCCTGTTTATACACTCTCACTCATGCGGTATGTTCGTAGTACTTGCACTTCATACGTCAAAGTTGTTAATAACAGTATGATGTACAACATTACTTTAATCATTCGCAAACCAGGCGCCCCACATACTTCAGAACAAACGAAAGGTATGTTTCACCTCATTAATATTTTTTCTGACACAAACATCACCTACTGTTTCACCCAACTCTGCCAGACACTTCCTGTGGTCACCTGACTTAGACATCTACCTCACACGCCTGCCTCAGACTCCTACCCCACACATTTGCCCTAGATTCGCGCCACAAACCCAGCCCACAAAACTTTCTCACACACTTCACACAGACATCCGCAACAGATACCTGCCCGACCTGCCCAACATACCTGCCCTATATACCTGCACCAAACACGTGCCACAGACACCCTGGAAAGACGTCAACTCCAAATACCTGCCCCACATCGCTGTCATAGGCATTGGCACAGACTTGCCACAGACACTCGCCCAAGATACCTGCCTCAAAAATCTACCCCACACATCTGCCTAACACACCATCCTCAGAACACGTGCCCAGACACCCACCCCCGACACCCTTTTTTTTTTTTTTTTTTTTTTTTAAGATGTCCAACTCTGGGCATAGGCTTTTCAGCCTGCTTCCGAGGCCCAGTAGACCTCCTACATACCGTACACCTCTACATGCCACCACTTCGGCACTACCACCCACCGTCCATATTGAATACATGCTAGGGCTGTCTTATACAGGACTGGTGTACTGGTATTAGCGGGGGTATTTTTATGATATGTCGGCGGGTCTTCTGGTAGATCAGTAAAGACTGCCACAGACACTCGCTGCCTACAAATGAAGCTGACGGCAATGTGGCTGCTCATTACCTCGGCCATCAGGTTACATACTGAAAGACAACATGTAGTAACAGCATCTCTTATAGAAACTTGTTAGGATCAAAAACCTTCAATTTCGGCTCTGATATCAAATATATCCCACAATTCTATTCAGTCACATTTTTTTGTGAGTACTAGAAGGTAACTCCGTTGGATGGCCGTTTGTAGCTGAATGGCGTGGAAGGCAATACAGTAATTTTGTCCCTGAGTTATATCATTGCAATATTCCGTGGTGGAGCTTGGATATGCTTCGGATGTGATGGAATTAATATATATAAATTTAGGTCATGGGAATAAACTCATAGCTCCATCCAACCAGATGTTGTACGGTAGCCAGTACTAGCAGTTAAGATGAAAGAAAAGATGCTCGAACTGCGGCACAATGGATGCCGGAATTAGAATGAAAGTTTTGGATTAGTCCATGTAGACAAAAAAATTCTGTGAATTTAAATTTTATATATATATATATATATATATATATATATATATATATATATATATGTTGTACTGTATATGTGCCAGTTACCACTGGAGTGCGTCGTTGACACCAGTATTATATTTTTCCACTGCCTCAGGTCTAGTGATTAGCATTGAAACAGAGACAAATCACACGGAAATAAAAAACAAGATGAACTACTGCCAGCAACCTAATCAACCACAATTATTCCAAGAAGCTGGGTTGAATGACTGAGTGAACTAATGTCCCTGTGTGACCATTGCACTGCCCGAGTAAAGTGTGACAGGTTTCTTGGTGTCGTATTTCATGGCAGTCCCTGTGCTGGAAGGAAATTATAGGCTACGAGTCTAATATGTTCCGTGGGTGAACGTTCAAGTTGTTATATTTTTGTTTTTATTTACAATAAATTATCAGTCACTTTTTTAAAACCTTTTTGTTTGTATGCATACTGCACTTTCAACGAGTTTTGGTGCTAGATATTCTGATGTGAAAATACAGGCTACGTTTGCTCCTACCCTGTTTGACGCCAAACGCCATTGCTTAATTCACTTCAATGCCAAAGTGTTTATTGGCAGAAAATGCACAAAAAGTATTATTAAGCAAATAACATAAAATCTGATGTTGTAAATTATGTCAATAAGGATTTGATGCCCACTGCTATATATTTCCTTTTATTCCTCACTACTTTTAAACTAAACAACAGGAGGCAGTAGGTGCGTTTGCGCAAGAAAAAACATAAAAGAAAGAACAGTGCAACATGCAGTACAGAAAGACCTAAAAGCACACAGCAGTTCAGAGTGATGCATGATTAGTTTTACTGCAGCAGGAATTCGTTCAATTTTTAGCTTGCATACCGAAAAGCTCTCTCTCTCTCTCTCTCTCTCTCTCTCTCTCTCTCTCAATCAATCAATCAATCAACCGAAAGATGGCAAGGATGTATTTCAGTTTCGTTGTTATTACACACAATACCTAAATTAAATTTAACTTAAACCAAAGATCCACGTCTTGTCAAAATATACCCTGTCTTAAAAAAAAATAAAAAAAAACTCACCGGTATCTAACTTTTACAAAATAGGTACGGTAAGTAATAATATATATATATATATATATATTTTTTGTGTTAAATCCTTGAATAATTCCCGTTATTTATCTGAGAGGGTCTTAACAATCCTGGAAGCAGCAAAGTACTCTCCTTTATCCGAATTATTAGCGAATAATATTTTCTAACAGACTTCAGCACAGCGTTTCGAGTGCCTGTGAGACTAAGATCAGACAACCACCACAGAGGTCAAAATTATTAATAACAATGTGGGGTATAATATTGGCGTCATCGTCCATAATGTACGCGCCGCATAAAGCCCTCGACATACAAGGGATAATTTCTTGGCATTAATAATTTCCCAGCACCAACACCGCCACCTGCTCCTCGCGCCTGCCCCAGACTAGAGAAGGTGCCAGAATGTGGCCATCCAGCAGTTTAATAATATAATGACAATGTGTTAGAGGCATCATCTGTCTGAGCATTCAAGGGGGACATGAAAACTCCAATAATGGCCCAGACAATAAATAAACACTCATAATTCATTTCCAGTTACACGTAACGAGAGGTAACCCTGCCAGATGACCCTATGGTATGGGAGCGGCGTGGAAGGTAATGTGGTAATTATGTCTGTGTTGTAGCCTCGTGATAGCATGCTGAGGCACATATCAACAACCACGAATTTAGCTCTGAGCGCTTATATTCTGCACAGGAAACCACCGTGACCCAAAATATGAGCGATGATTTTTGTCGTTCCAATATTTACCCATTCATTCTTGGCAAAAGTGTGAAATAGTTACATTAATTTTGAGAGATTAAAATCAAGGGGAATGCACTAATATTTCAAGCCAGATACTCAGATTTACAGAGGGAATGATATGCGAGTATGTAATAAAATAAATGCCAACAATATTAATTGTAACGCTTCGTTGACACCACTGCTATATATGGGTCCTAATTAGCGTGCCTACAGTGATAAATAACAGAGAGAGAGAGAGAGAGAGAGAGAGAGACTATTAACTTACTTTCCCTGACATAGTATGTAGCTCATTTAACACGTTAGTAAACAATGCTGCTTTCATAACAATGTGCAATGTTACTGCTACATAACTGAACATGGAGATTGTTAGCTATCACCACATCATCTGTATTCATCACAGTCTGTGTCTTCACGGATTTTGCCATAACTGTCAATCCATTATTATTATTATTTATAGTTAACGCTTTGTGCACTGTCCCATTATGTACATGCGGATGGGACTAATAATTCCTAGTTTAATATGGAAGTTAATGAGAAGAGAATTAGGAGACATACACGCAGACAAGTTTAAGAAGCAACTGTATAACTGTGAGCTAAGGTAGATGGCGTGATTGTAGCTGACCTGGCTTAATACTGCGGGATGGCAGATTTATTCCTTTTCCTTTGAGACAGAATATGACGACAAAACAAAGGATAAAGAGATACTCGTAGGCATTCATGGCGGTGACCTATACAATGAGTTTAATTAGTGGTACAATTTAATCTGATTGGAAGAAAACTCTGTAATAACATCCCGCCTTTCGAGTCCAAGAATTGTTGAGTTTTTTTTCTGTCCTGGTGGTAGGTAAGGACGCCAATCATCCACTCACTCACCCTAGTGCTGCTCTCAAGAAACCCCAAACTGTTACAAACCAAATTGATTTCTGTAACCCAGGAAATCATTTCCTAAGTAGAGTAGTAACTATTTAACTATATTTTGTTTAGTGGGTTCCGTCAGTCCAACCGGAAGGGACTCATACGGATTTACATCAGGGCACTGATTCGGCATATTGCTAACAAATTGTTACTCAAAGATGAGGAAGGTTGGTCACCCTCGCCTTGAATGTCAGAATTGAATGGCTTAGCCCGGGGGTCTTTCAATTTTCATGGAGTGAAAAGGAGTGAATGACAGACAGACGAACATACAGGCAGGCAGATAAATAGATAGATAGATAGATAGACAGATAGGTAGATAGAAAGATAGAGACAGACACAAAGTAAAACGTTGCTAGGAATATATATTTGTCAGCAGGATACGGTAGCCTTTAATGTGCATTTTTACACTGAACAACACACCAACAGGTTGTTTAGTTCCTCCACGAACTCTGCCTTCTGAGCCATTCCCTCCTCTATATAATATTTTATGCTGTGTGTTGTGTGCACCATACCATATATATATATATATATATATATATATATATATATATATATATATATATATATATATATATATATATATATATATATAATCTCTCTCGGAGCCTCTTTGGTACAGTGGTAGAGTGTACGTTTCGTACACGGGTGGATCAGGGTTCGCGCCCCACCAGGGTAATAAACTTTGGGAGTGTTCACCCGGCCACATACTGCATTGGCGGACACAAGGGGTTCTGTGGTTGAACCAGTGTCGGTTATTGTAAAGTATGCTTGCACACAGTCGGCTTGCGCGGGCCGATTACACTTGGTTCACAGACTACACACACATCCAAAGCCACTCCAACACTACAATTACAATTACAAGCACTTCTCACCCTACATACAATCTCTACCAGACAGCCTAAGCCACTCGGTAGAGATACATTGGCTGTATCGTCCCGACTTACGTCGGGATAGGCCGGTCCTGCAGTGGATACTCAAACGGCTGATGATTATGATCTCTCTCTCTCTCTCTCTCTCTCTCTCTCTCTCTCTATATATATATATATATATATATATATATATATATATATATATATAAATGAAACTCATAATGACCTTCTAAAGTTTGACATAGTATGATTTTCCCAAGGTTGACCTAGAACGAGTTTCATGAGCTTTACCAACCTCGACATATCTAAGCTTGTTTCCTAAGCGTGGCCTATTATGTCCATACTAAGTTGGCCTGAATGCAGTGCTAATTAGACTGACTTTAACTGACTTAGTATGACCTTCTTGAGATGTACACAGTAATGCTATTTTAATCATGATTTACCATTACATTATAAGTCCTTCCTCCATCACATACCCCAACCTCACCTCACTCATCACCATGAAATACCCAGGCGTACAAGCTACGCAACACACCAATATTATCGGAAACTTGTATCTTCCTGACCTAAATTCGAGGCTTTATATCAAGGCAAATCCTTGGTTGGTCGCCCTCGTTCTGGAGCTCACTGGTGGCTGGGTTTGGATTGTGATGGAAAGTTTTGTGAACGTGTGCGTAGAGTAGAAGGGTAACTGAGGAGTGATGGAGGAAAATAATTGCAAGGGAGCGGTGAAATAGATATATAAATATATGGGAGGAATATGGATGTGAGACAGTTACACGTACTACATACATAGAGCGCTGATAAGACTTGTAATTAGTAATGTGTACAAAGGAATACAGAGGAAAGCAAACAGCAACATACCTGTTGGTCCTTTCGTGGCTATTTCGTATAAGGATGGTTGTCGCTAATAACACTGTTCTATCAGCTATAGACAAAGATAGAAATGGTGGAAGGCTCCCTCCCCCACCACCATACCCTCCAGCGAAAGCCAGCAGGAAATAATGGGTAGGACCACCATGCAACATAGAAAGGTGTTTGGGAAATTTCATAGGAAAGAAAATCTTATTCTATAATTTCTACCTGAAAATGAAAAACAAAAACATTGTCAACATTATTCATCGATGTTGTTAAGCGGTTGTATCATCCAGGTTCTGAAATAAAGAATAAAATATTATATACACAACAGAAATATATTATGCAGGAGTGAACCTACTTAACTGGAAGTTAGACGACATATACTTATCTAAACGATTTTTAAAGGTTAGTACTGTATCACAGTTTACTACACTGGAGGGCAGTATGTCCGAAGTATTTACAACTGTTAAAAAAGAACTGTTTGGCTTCTTGTGACTGAAAATGTTTGCCGATACTTTAATGTCCATAATCTTTAATATAATTTGGACGATCAACTGTGAAGTATTTTTCAATAGCCATATTATAATGTCTTTTGAATAATTTCAATACATGAATTTGATCTTCCCTTAAGCTGTGTTTAGGGCTTGTAAACGCTCCTCGAATGGTTTATATCTCAGTCTAGGTATCACATTTGTCACCCTTCGCTGTACTCTTTCAAATTTTTCCATATCTTTCATTTGGATGGAACAAGAGTGAGAAGTAGATCAGGAATGGCATGAATAGGGTTGAAATGAGATTCAGGAAGACCTGATGAGAAGAAAACCCTTAACTGTGAATCAATTACAGGTAGGAAGAGAAAATACACACTGAATGAAAATGAACAACAACAGGGATTCATCAAATATAGGTTTGGATCTGTTAAAGGAGCGATGTTGATGAGAATAGGGGAGGAAAAACGTATCGTAAATATATATATATATATAAAAAAGGAACACGAGGTGTGATTAAGGAAAGTAATAGACAGACAGATAGATAGATAGATAGTTAGACAAGTGGACAGATAAACTAAAAGACAGACATAGACTGACGTAGATTATTTCTTACTTAACAAAACTGACTAATTTACAGCTTGCCGAACATAAAGTTCATTGCAAGAAAATGAACACGATGACCATAACATGACTCTGGTTCCCGTACGGTTTTCCCATTCCAGTGCTGACGTGTTGTTGTTTCTTAATATGTGAAAAGAAACAGCATACATTTTTATTATCCAGTTACCATAATTATGCCCACATCAACACACACACACACACACACACACACACACACACACACACATTCATTTTAATACCGTCGCCCAGCAATAGCTTCAGTCCGTTTAACTGCTTGAAAATGCAAAAACTTCAAAACCCCGAGCCTACCACAGTGCTTTGAGATGTGACAGGGAAATTCCTGACCAACGTTCCAAAATATGTGAAAAAAATCGGGCAACAAAAACGCCATTCTGGTCTATCTGATGGCGGGAGGCGAGAACGGTTTGGCAGAAATTTGGAGAAGCGATTTTGGGTGAATAATGCCTGTGTGTCGAGGGGCTGGCGAGTATAGGGGACGGTGGTGGGATGGTTGGCTGGAGAACGGTGAGAATTTCGTGGAAAATGAAGGCGTCATAGAAAGATAGATAGATAGATAAATAGATAGACAGATGGATGGATAGAGAGAGAAATAGATATAGACAGATAGATATAGATAGATTAACAGCTACAGTGGACCCTCAATTTTCTCGGCTAATGTACATCTTGAAATTTTACCGTACAAATCAAAACCCGCAAATTCCACAATTGAGACAGATATTATGTGGAAAATAGGTATGGTGAAATCACCCAAAGTCCCGTCTTTGGTCCCCTTGAAAAATTTTTACCCCCTCCTTATCATACCTAACATTCATTGTAGTACACACACAACCTCTAGGAACATCAGTGGGTATAAAATGGGTTAAGTAGAGTGAACAAAGTGGTAAATAAGTGGTGACCTCTTACCGTGACAGGGGACGGAGCAATGTCTGGGTGTCGAGGAAGGGGGTATAGTCGGGTGCTGAGGAAGTGCTAGGCTTGGGAGACGGAGATGGCAAGGCAGGCATCGGGGCTGGGGTTGGGACAATGTAGGCGGTGATGAGGGTCTTTATCTTTCTTCACAAGCTGTTCCCTCTGCTCCCACAATATGTGGCCAGTTCTACTCTTGAGGGACTGCTTCTTACCTGTGTTGTGCACCACCATCATTTTGCATCCTTGAGCTGGTCGGTGATTTCCAACTCTTGGATCAGCTGCTGATGAGCAAGCCCCTTGGTGTGATGTGGCTCGGCTGCTGCTGGCTCTAACTGTTTGGCCTCAGGTGCCAGTTGTTCCTACCCCTCAGCCTCATCAATGAGGCTGTCAATCGTAATTTTGGGAGCAGCAATGTTAATGTGAAGGATGTCGTCATCAGTGTTTCTGACACAGTGGGATAAACATGAGGTAGCAACTTCAGCAACCTACGGTAAATGGCCAATGTTAAAATCATTCCAGGCGGCGACGATTTTTTTTTTTTTACAGCATCCTTAACATTAAACGCCTTCCATTACTGTTTTATTGTCCTTGCTTGAGAGTTTGCTGCTGTAGGTGCTAAGTCAACCTTATAGCTTGCTCAGTCTTCAGTTGTCATTGCTGCCACCTCAGTCTCCTTGTCAGTCGCCTTATATATAGCTTCATATCTGTATGTATAGTATAGTCCCTTGAAGGTTACGATGATCTGGTCAAGATGCTGAACAATACTAGTGGTGCTGGGTGGCAGAAAAATAGCCTTAGCCACTGGCTGACAACGAAAGACTTATCGTGAGTAGACAAGACAATGTTAAAAACCAACGCCACTTTAAGAAATATATTTTTCTCCCTGCAGTGCCTCTCAGCTGGGGAGACAAAAATCTTACTGAACTACTGCAGCAAACGTGACGAGGTCGCCCACCCCTTGGAATTATGCATCGGATGAATACCGGACCGCTTCACGGGTTTATGGTGTAATTCCCTCGGCCATGCAGACTTATGAATCGCCATAGGCCTTACCTTACATTTGCATGTGGCATTACAGGCAGACAGTTGGGGAAGGCATGCTTTGGAGGCCTTGTATCCACATGCTCAGCTTTCCTCCTTCATCAGGAAAGTGGAAGAGGGAAGGCGTTTCCAAAAATGACCAGTTTTGTCCTCAATGGACACCTTATCTGATGTGTACAACCATTCCCTTCCACCTTCTTAACGGAAGCAGAGAAATCCTCAGCCATGGCCACGTCCACTGCCCCTCTCCTGTCCATACACCCGCAAGGGCTGGTGCATACCCGTGCTTGTCGCAGTTCTTTGCGCCCATGGAATCTTGCAAACCTGCCCGTTTGGGGAGAAGGGTACAAGATTTTCAGTTCATGTCACGTGGGTAATTTTCTGTAAAGCTTAGCAGTCTTTCGACAGATGATATGACTGTCAATTACCATATTCACTTCCCTCTGAGTACAGACGAATTTATAAAGCACTTGATCTGAATACATTAACACAGTATTTCTCACACAGCAACGCCTTCTTTCATTGTCATCACCTTCTAGCTGGACTGCACACTCGATCTTTTCATTGCATATTTGCATTGTGTACACTGTTGACCTGTTTATGCCAAAAGTGTTTTGCAATAGCCAACCAAAATATCCTTAGCGTCGAGTCGAAAGAGAATCGCTCTTTTCCACTCGAGAGACAAAAGTACACAATAAGGCCTCTCACTAACCCCATTGGCAGGCGTGGCAGAAGACCAGCAAGCCATAAAACATAAAGAAGCATCGAGATTATTACACGGCACTAGGATTGTGCAGGATTTTTGTGCGAGCTGGGAGGCCAGGACCCAAGGTCGGTTAGTGGAGATAATGAGGAGATGGAGGAGGACACAGGGGGCACATGCACGGCGAAAACGTTTGATAGTCATGTTGGCATATGCCACTGGCCGGTACCTTCTAATGTTGTCATAGACGGAGATCGACTTCTGGGGATCAGGCACAAACTTATTTTTTTTTTTTTCCACATTTAATGAACGGGGTCGGAGATTATCCTATTATCCGTGCAAAAAATGTTTAACGGAAGTCGGTCCCGCGTAAATATATATATATATATATATATATATATACTTCCATCAACCTCTGTTTCTTCGGCACACTGTTGCACCTTTATTTCTTTTCTATTGCTAATTCATTGGTCACTTCTCCTCTGAACCGTCCGCTTGCATCTCTGCACCACTTTGCAGCGGGCGTGTAAGACCAGTCTACCAACAAATTCTCATCCTTTTCTGTCCAGCTCTCTCATGCATGAGTTGCGAGTTACTCCCAATCCTTCATGTATATATGCAGCAAGCTTACACTGGAACTGTCTTCTTTTGCTAATATTCCATACTGCCTATGGCCTCCAGTCTCCCAAACGCAGTGTGTCCAGGCATCTAGAAATGAACGGATCTTGAATTTCCCTGTCTAATACCCATATATTTATTTATTTATTTTTTTTCTTGGAGGGAACAGTCCTGCGAGCTTCCAGTCTTTGGTTCCTTCTACCCTACATAAAGAAAGGTGTAGCCTGGGAAACTCATATTATGTTAACCTAATGAACATTATAAAGACCTAGCTTACCAAGTTCAAACTGGGCCACGCTTACGAAATTCTTAAGAGGCCAAACATAGTAATGTCCTTGTCTGTCAGGCTCATGGAAATGAAGCTCAACAACTTCATATGCACAGACATATGAGTAATACAATGCAACACTATAACAAACAAGCCAGCCATGACCCAGGCCGACATCCTGACTAGCAGCAAGTAAATCACCCCGTCAGCTGTTGCCGGCATGCGACAGATGGGTTAAAACGTCTGTGTCTCTTGTAGAATCTGCTGGACTTTAGCTATGGTGTTTGGGCGACTTGTATTGCTTCTCATTGTTATCTCTTGACTCTATTCCTCTTTTTCTGTTCTCCTCTCTTGATCAAAGGAGGAAGATAACGTGCTTCTCTCCTGCTGCTCTGTGGTATTAGGATTAGAGAACCTGATGCAAACTTTATAAAATATTTCAACTGTATATATTGCTGTATGTACCAAATATATACCTGATTAATGTTAGGTCCCTCAACTGCACCACCAAAATTCAACACAGTTTGCTTTGCCATCATTCAGGCCCACCATTATGTTCCTACTAAGGTATCACTAAGGTAGGCGCAAAACACTCACTACACCCACCACACTTATCATATAAAAACCATTATATGGAAGAACATTATTTTATCTTTATTTCTCTATCATTTATCGCCAACATCCATATTATTCTAATTATCACACTCCTTTTACCAGTCCTACCGGATCCAGGTTCAAATTCCCGCTGGGGCAGGGAACAGTTTAAGGATTTGAATTTCGTGAAATCAGACTTTACTGATCTGCCAGAAGACCCGCCGACACTTTGTATAATATCCCCGCTAATACCAATACACCAGTCTTGTATGAGACAGCCCTTGCATGTATTCAGTATGGACGGTAGGTGTTAGCGCCGAAGTGGTGACATTTAGAGGTGAATTGTATGTAGGAGGACTACTGGGCCTTGGGCTGTGAAGCCTATGCCCGGAGTCGGACACATTACACAAAAATGCAAGCCTTTATTATACACACACACACACACACACACACACACACACACACACACACACACACACACACACACACACACACACACACACACACACACACACACACACACATACACACACACACACACACACACACAAACAGATATACCTAACTTTACCGCAGCACTCTCACCCACTCACACTTCCTCCAACCAACCACACGCACTCCACTCACCACACGTGCCATTCCCTCAACACAATGGCATTGTTCAGCCAAATGTTCTGTTTTAAAATTCCGGCCAGACTGTTCTTGCCTCTCATCATCAGATTGGCATTTTTGTTGCTCGATTTTTTCACCAGTCGCGTAGAACGAGGGCCAGGAAATTCCTTTCCACACCTCCAAGCATTGTGGTAGGCTGACTTTATCAAGTTGTGTGTGTGTGTGTGTGTGTGTGTGTGTGTGTGTGCTATACTTATGCTCACATATATAGCACCTTATCAGTAGTTTTAAAGTCGTTTCTCGCTGTTAATGTTTACTATGGAAAATAAGCGAGGATTATCTAGAGTGATGTAATGAAGTCGAACAGTGGTACTTTTTACCTGGGTTGTATCTGTTTACCTAAAAATGTTAAAGTGACGGTCCTGAGGGTAAATTAGGACCAGTCGAGTCACTAATCAAGTCAATCGTATTAGTATTACAAAGGGTTGGGTGAGTCGTGGATAGGAGGGGAGGGCGAGGGGATGAGGTGGGTGGGTGTGGTGGGGCAGGGTTGGGCAATGTGGGTGGATGAATGGGTAGATGAGTGGGTGGCCAAGGTAGGTGGGTGGGTGGGTGGGGTGAACAGGATGCGTGGGTAACAGGGTGGGTGGTGAGTGGATGGGCAGGGTAGGTGGGTGGGTGGTTGGAAGGGTGAGTGGGTGGTTGATTGTGAAGGGTGGATTGTTGGGTGGTGGGAAATAGGTCCATGGGGAATAGGTGGGTTGGCTGGTGAGTAAGGTGGGTTGGGGATGCAAGATAGGTGGATGGTAAGTGGGAAAATAGGATCATGGGGTTAATACATTATTTGTACTACTAGATCCATGGGGAAGACATATCTTTGAAAAGAAAAATGGGCCCAAGAAGAAACATAGGTCCAGTGGATAAAATCGGACTCCGGGAGTCCACTACCACTGGAGGTGAACCCCCTCAGAGTCCCAGGCAATGTCGGTATGCATGTTTTTTTTTTTCTTTTTTTATAATACCCAGGCAATACCGGGTTCCTACTAATTGATCATTAAAAGCTGTTTGTTGTTTCTTCCCAAAAATTGAGAAACACCTACATTTCTGGACAGATGGGTAAACCATAGCAAAAATAAGATCATCCTGTTTATATTTTAGCACTGAACATCAAGTTCAGCAAAGCTGTAAATTAGGCAGCTTCTGTAGTCTGTCTGTCTATCTATTGCCACACGTCCTAATCCCGTAAGGGGTGGCCACAAACAAATCGCATCCATGTCGCCCTGTCCCCTGCAACTTCAATGCCCTCCCCCCAAAGTACGTTCCCCTCTCTCATATACCTCTCCATTCCATCCCTCCATCATATCATCGGTTTCTCCCTCCCTTTCCCCTCCTCTGCCTGACTCACATACATTTTTCTTGTCAGTCTTTCACTCTCCATCCTCTCCACATGGCCAAACCACCTCAGAATATTTCTCCTAGCAGTTCCTATCACACCCACATCCACACCACAAAGCTTCTTCACTAACTCATTTGTCAGTCTCGCTTTCCATGTAACTCCGCATGCTCCTTTCTTATAACTCATTTTCGCTGCTCTCACTCTTGACTTGTGTCCTTCCAACAAGATCCAAGCTTCACTTCCATACCTTAGCGTGGGTATCTCTATAATATCATGCAGCAGCATTTTCACTTCCATGCTCTCTCCATTTATCATTGCTTTCAGTGAACCAACAACCTTTCTTCCCTGTTGTACCCTTTTAAGCACTTCTTTCTCTAAACTTTCATCCTTACTCATCACACTACCCAGCTACTTAAATGGCTCACATTTTCCATTTCCTCACCATCCAGCAACCATGCACTCAGTGAATACATTTCTCTCGAAGTCCACATCTTTGCTTTTCCCTACATTCACATTTAGATTTCGTTTCTTACATACTGTAGTCTCCCAGACTCATTCAAGCCTTGCAGTTCCCCTTCGCCTTCACTTAACGTTACAGTATCATCTGCAAACAACATAACAGGAAGTTTTCAATCGCTGCCACCTCTCATTACGGCTGCCTCAGCATCCACTACCCTACCTTTTATCTCTATTGTATCTCCATCAATATACAAACTGAAAAACTATGGACACATGACACATTCTTGTTTCAATCCAACATTCAGATAGAAAAATTCACTCAGTTCACCATCCACACTCACTGCAGGCCTAACGTCCTCATGAATACTCTCCACGGCATCCAGTGGCTTCCTATGTTCTCCATATACTTATTAATATTTTCCCCATTTCATTTCTAACCATTCAGTTATAAGCTTTCTCCAAATCAATGAAGGCCGCATACAATTTCTTTCCCTTCCCTAGAAACGTTTCCACTAAACACCTTTGGATGAATATCTGATGTACACAACCTCTTCCCTTCAACTAAATCCCCTCTTATTTCCCTAACTCTGTCAATAAGTATGCTAC
Organism: Coenobita brevimanus; assembly: GCF_032717465.1. NCBI lineage: Eukaryota > Metazoa > Arthropoda > Malacostraca > Decapoda > Coenobitidae > Coenobita > Coenobita brevimanus. The sequence goes on from NC_136959.1 coordinate 11,846,061, forward strand.
CAAATACTTTTCCTATTACACTAAGATAAATGCCCCTATATTTACCACACACTTCCTTTTCCCCTTTTCCTTTGTTCAGGGGGATAATTATGCTTGACTTTCAATCCTCCGGGACTCTACCTTCCCCCCATGCAAATCTGCACACCATCCGTATCCATTCAACTGCTATCTCTTTCTCATACATCAGCATTTCACCACACACTCCATCAGTTCCTGGGGCTTTCCCCACGTTGAGTTTCTTCATTGCTTCCGTTACTTCCATCCTACAGTAAATAAATTTATCAATGGCTTTGTATTTGTTTGCCTACCTACCTACCTATCTATTTATATATCTACCTACCTAGCTACCTATCTATCTGTCTATCTCACAATATGTTTGCCTGTCTGTCTGTCTCAGCATCTTTTTCTCAACTGCCTCCCGTTTCATCATAAATGTACCACTCCATTCTCTCTTTCCAGCATCCATCAACACCACCCCTTAAATAGATCTCAGCTTATTTTTCGTGAATCCGTGCCATTCTTTATTTTTAACTCGGTGTCTATTTTCACCCTAATCGATTCACAAACGGCAGTCCTCCTCTCATCAAACCTTCTCCACTCGCACTTCATCCACATTGATTCCACTCCTGGCCTTCTCACTCTTCCTCCACACACATATCTAACTAACAGTCCTGATCACAGCTCACACTATTTGTTTCGCTTGTAGTACGCCACACCCATCCATATCCCTCCCATAAATTGATATATCCGTTTCACCGTTTCCTAGCCATTATTGTCCTCCAGTTTTCCTCATTTACCCTCCATCTCCCCTAGACGTTCCAAAAGCATTCCTTCACACGCGCTCCACCGCCAGTGAGCACTATAACGACGGCGACCAACCAAGGATTTCCTGCGATATAAAGCTTCGAATTTAGTGCAGACATTTACAGGTTTCCGATAATATTGGCGCGTTGCAGTTATTCGGCCGTTTGTTGGCTTTTGTATTTCCGTGTGGTGTGACGGAGGTGAGGTTTGGGTGTGAGATGGAGGGAGGGCGTATTAGGTAATGCTAGGTCATTATTAGAATAGCCATACTACGTAAATACTAGGAAAGTTATATTAGATCAAGCTGTGGAAGCTAAATTACGTCAAACTAATGAACATTATACCAATAAAGTGCGCTCTGTGGGCGCGTGACGAGTGAACGAGCGTTTGTACATACGCCTATTATCATAATTTCATCTTGGAGTAAACTTTCATTTCTGATGAGGTAGTTGAACAATAACAGAAGAATACTTAAGCTAAAATATTTATACTCTCATGTTATCTCTCTCACGTTTTCTCTATGGATTTGCACATAGCGAGGCGTTGTAGCATTTACCACAAGTGCAACTTTCAGTTCTCTGCTCCCGACTTGCCTTGTCAAAGTAATGCGTTGTTAAACAATTAGCTATTGATCAAATGATAAAGCCCAGAAATGGGGCAATTACCCTTGCTGATTTCACCCCTTAAACATAGATAAAAAGGTTCACGTAAAATTATGAGCGTAATATCTTATATTCAGTTGTTAGAATTCATGCAAGAAAACATAGTGTTTCAGTATGAAATCTTTTTTAATTCGATTTCATAGTGGGGCATGTCAGTTGAAGCCCTCGGTACAGAGACAAAAGTTGGCTTTCGATATCACAGTGTCTACTTCACACTTACGGCTTATCTGTTAGTCTCTCGCTAATGAATTATGTAAAATATAATCACCTACGATAAGAGAAACATATCAGACCTCTCCCAGCTAAGGAATATTAGGCAACAGAGGGATGTTAGACATGAAAGAGGTAAAACAGAAAGCAAACTTTTGTCCTCGACTGTACATTCCCTTGGAAAGCTGGGATTCCAAGAGGTTTCTTTGATCTCATGAGTAAATATACACCTAAAAACAAAATTTACTGAATGTATCTACTACCTGCTGAAAGAATCTCCTCTCTTTCTCACATAGTAAAAGTTATTAGCCACTGAAAACCATCTCAGTCGGGTCGTGTCGTGTCGAGCCAGGCAGGATTGTCTCAGGCCGCTCATTTCTCAGCTGAATATAAAGTATACATCGCTTCGGTCGCTGCGTTCGCTCGCTTGTAACTAGATCTAGGTTAGTAAGGTCATACTAGGCCATGCTTACGAAATTCATAAGATGCCAAGCATAGCAATGTCTTGGTCAGTCAAGTTCATGGACGTCATACTAAGTCAAGCTTAGGAAGATCATACTTTATGAAGCTAAGGGAGGTCATACTACGCCAAGCGTAGAACCATGATCTATGTAGGGGTGGTCAGCCAGACAGTGAGGAATCCCCGCCTGCATGACGTCACATGCGCCCCACTGCCTTCCCAATCCTTGCTCTCAAAGCTGGCTGGCTGTCTGGCTGGCGTCGACCTGGACGCGCTATCTGAGATTCGACCACACTGCATCATTCATAGCTTCATCTGTCCTACAGTATATTTTATGTCTTTATAACCATTTACCATAACCATAGTCAATACATCAATAAATTACATTATCGTCTGCCTGTAACATTCCACAGCAGGACTTAATTTATGATTATCCTGTCTATCTATCTATATTATTTGTTTTATGCTTAATCGCACCTTCCCACCAAGGTGGGGCAGCGATACGACTAAGGAAAAGAAAATAAAAAAATAAAAAAAAGCGGCCACACACAAATACACATTTGATCCCATTCACACTCATCTCTCTCTCTCTCTCTCTCTCTCTCTCTCTCTCTCTCTGGTAAATACTCTTAACATGATTCGAATTTTCGGCCCACCTCAGGCCATCATCAGGTATTACAATTGTCCCATAAAGTCAGCTCAGAGTTGATGAAAACAAAAAAATAGGACTTTATTGACCCATAAAACTAATTAAAAGTAAGTAAAATCAACCCTCCTTCCAGTACTTGCTTATATTTAGATTTATGGTTCAATAATGTCCTGTTCTTTATTTTCATCAAGTCTGAGCTGACTATATGGGACAATTGTAATACCTGATGATGGCCTAAGGTGGGCCGAAAATTCGAATCATGTTAAGAGACTTTACTACATTAATTTTGCTACTGTTCTGGAAGTTGTGATGTCCAAGATCGACTGCAGATGTCTTACTTGGTGTGTATATATATATATATATATATATATATATATATATATATATATATATATATATATATATATATATATATATATATATATATATATATATATACTGTATATATTGTTACATAGCCTATGATTTCATCATCCTTTGTGTAATTTTAACGCACAGTATGCTGCATGTTTGATCACGAGCGTGTTCTGCCTCAGTCCCCCCCTTCTACCGTTATAGTAGAGTAAGTCGTCCTTTCTGTTGTTCAGAGCAGGATTGTCAGCTCTTTGTCCCCTATGGCTTCATTTGCGCGTCCTTCTTACAAGTTGTATCAAGCTCTGCTGGCCCCTATATAATGAGCTCAGTCTCTGCATTATTGCCACTTAGATCTACTCCTCATTTTGCTCACATCTCTGTCCTCCCCTGTACAATTATTATTATGTGAGTGCTCAGGAAGTCTCCAACCATCTAGCAGCTGTGTGTAATTAGAGTATAACTGTTGTTGCATTTTTTCTTGTACTGTGTAGCATAAGGTTAATTCTTGGGCCTAGTAAGGTTTTTGTAATTTATGTAAAGTTTTACTATCAGCCATCATTAATATCATCTTGTATCTGTAATAATATATCTGGCATTCACTGAGTATTCTCTGGTATCTCATTTTAACAGGGCTGACTTAGATAAATTTACTCCTGCTAATTTCGTGTTAATAGAGGCTATTGCAGTTAACCATATATTTAACCTGTTTTTTGCCATTACATTATCCTTATGAGTCCTGAATGTTTTGTTGTTAGTTTGAACATTAAACTTTAACTTGTAATTTTACCTAACTCTTTTGTTTTGAACCTGGAACTTTGCGGGACAGTGGTGATTTTTAGTATTCTCACTTAAAGTGTACATTATCTTTCTCTGTTCCGTAACATAAATTTGGCGACCTCTTATCAGGATATTCAGGATATTATCATAAGGATATTACTTGATATTTTGTGACTGTTACTTATTCATGATGTCTACTATTACTACACTTGATGAAGCCAAAGATTTTTGTCAAATGTGCAAACAGTGTGTGATGTAGAAAACAGAACAAAGAATGAACTTAAGCTTGTTGCTCAACAATTGGGAATTGCTGTTCGCTCTCATCATTCTAAAGATCAAATTGTTGACATGATTAATGAAAGCTTGTTTAATGTAACTCCTCCAAATGAGCAAACGCAGATTGAATTAGCTAAGTTACAGCTAGCCATGCAGGAGGCTCAGGCTAAGGAGGCGGAGTCTCGTGCTAAGGAGACTGAATTTCAGGCCCGTTCTAAGGAGGCTGAGGCACAAGTTGAAATTGCTAGGATTCAGGCAGACCATGAGTATCGCATGAAACAATGTGGAACTGGATCATCTAGCTCTGATGATTTTGATTTGGCTAAAAATGTTAAACTTGTCCCTCTTTTAATGAATCTGATTTAACAAAGTATTTTCAGTTGTTTGAGAGGGTAGCTACAGGTTTTAATTGGCCCAAAAAGTATTGGCCAGTACTCCTTCAAACTGTTCTCACCGGTAAAGCTCAAGTAACTTATGCATCTTTGCCTCAGGATCAATGTGACAATTATGATGTAGTTAAGAGCTTGATTCTTAAGGCCTATGAGCTTGTTCCTGAAGCCCATAGAGTAAAATTTAGGACAACTTACAAGCAAGATAAGCAATCCCATGCTGAGTATGCAAAAATCAAAGAAGATCTGTTAGAGCAGTGGTTAAATTCTAAGAATGTGGATTCTGATTTTGACAAATTTAAGCAGATGATTTTGCTGGAGGACTTTAAAAGGTGTATTAGTAAAGATGTAAGCCTATATCTTGATGAGGGAAGAATAGATAATTTGTCTGATGCCGCAGTTTTAGCTGATGAATAATATTATGTTCTCACTCACAAGAGATATTCTAAAGAAAAAAGGAAAGCTGAGAGTAGGTACGTTGCCTCTACTCAGAGTACAGGTAACAGGAAAGAGAATAAAGATGATGTTTCTCAGGAAGTAAATACCAGCTTCACCTCTAGATTTCAGAAAAGTAAATGTACTTATTGTAGTAAGCTTGGTCATACTACGGAGAAATGTTTCAGGAGACAGTGTGATGCGAACAAAAAGGAGTCTTTAAATATTCAGTCAATTGGTCTAGTGTCCACCCTTGAGAGTTCCCAGAATTCTTTAACTGAGTTAACTGAACCTGCTTTGAGGGGTAAATTAAATTCTCATGATGGAGCTCCTCTTTTGAGCAGTAACGTGGGTGACACTCTCAAGAGTTCATGTGCTAATTTCCTGTCTGATGGTTTTGCCAGTCCTCTGGACAGTAATGACAGGAAATCAGTTAAAATATATCGTGATACAGGTGCTTGCCAATCCCTTATGCTGACCAGTGTTCTAGGCTCTAATGTTAATTCCTCTGATGAAACTGTAATCTTACAAGGTGTAGGGAATAATTACTTCTCTGTCCCTCTGTGCAGAGTGAATTTAGAGTCTGGTTTTGTTAATGGTTCCGTTATGGTTGGGTTGGTTGAGACACTCCCAATGTCAGGTGTAACTTTCTTACTTGGAAATGATATTGGTGGAAGTCAGGTGTATCCAGCTCCTCAGTTGTCTGGTGAGCCGGTGGCTGCGGCCCAGGATTATGATGTCCCTGATGTGTTCCCTGCATGTGCTGTCACTAGGGCTAAGTCTAAAGTTACTGGTGATTTAGAGGATAATGATGATGATGATGTTATCCTAGCTGACACTTTTCTTGCTAATTTGCACCACTCACCAGATGAGGCAGTACCCCGTAGTGTTGATAATTTGTCTCGTCAAGAGTTGATTGAGTTGCAGGTTGCTGACCCTGAGTTGAAAGGTCTAGCTAACTCTGCTTACAGTGAAGAAGAGTCAGCCGGTGCTTCTACTTGTTATTATGTAAAGTCAGGAGTACTTATGAGGAAGTGGAGACCCCTAACAGCATCAGCCGACTGTGAATGGGAGGTTGTACATCAAGTTGTCATCTCTCGTGTTTGTAGGCAGGATATCATTGGAGTGGCTCATGATTCCAGTTTGGCAGGACACCTTGGAGTGAGGAAGACTGTGGCACGCATTTTGAAACACTTCTACTGGCCAGGTATCTTCAGGGATGTTTCCTGGTATTGTAAGTCTTGTCACACCTGTCAAGTTGTGGGGAAGTGTAATCAGACCGAAAAGGTTGCACCTTTAGTTCCCATTCCTCCTTTTGAGGCGCCATTCACCCGTGTGTTGGTGGATATTGTGGGCCCTCTTCCTAAGACTTCTTCAGGATTTTCTTCTGTGTTGACCCTGATTGATATGGCTACTCGTTATCCTGAAGCCATTCCACTTAGAAATATCTCAGCAAAGAACGTGGTTAAGGAAATGCTAGGGTTCTTCATAAAGTTTGGTCTGCCCAAGGAGGTACAGTCAGACCGGGGATGTAATTTCATGTCAAATGTTTTCAAGCAGTCTCTGAAAGAGTTGGGCATCACACAGATCGCGTCTTCAGCTTACCATCCCCAGACCCAAGGAGCGTTGGAGAGATATCATCAAACACTCAAATCGATGCTCAAGAAATACTGTTTGGAACATCAGAAAGACTGGGATAAAGGTCTTCCATTTGTTGTATTTGCCGCAAGAGAATCTCCAAATGAATCACTGGGCTTCTCACCTTTTGAACTACTGTTTGGCCATGAAGTAAGAGGACCCCTTAAGTTACTCAAGGAATGCTGGCAGTCGGAGGAAGATGACGTCAACCTGCTGGAGTATGTGATGAAGTTCAAAGAACGGCTGTCCACTGCTTTACAGCTGGCGAGAGAGAATTTAGGAGCTGCTCAGGAGAAGACGAAGACTTGGTATGATAAGAAGTCCAGGTTACGCCACTTTCAGCCAGGAGATCAGGTTTTGATTCTGCTACCGGTGCATGGGCAACCTCTTCAAGCCAAGTTTAGTGGTCCTTATTTCGTGGAGAAGAAACTCTGTGATGTCAACTATGTCATCGCCACACCAGATCGTAGAAAGAACAAGCAACTATGTCACATCAACATGCTAAAGTTATATCACAGGCGGGACGAAAATAATCCAGTCTGCACTGTAGCTGTTCCACCCGAGTCTGCAAGTGAAGTTCTCCCATGCAGTATGACCCTGAGTGATAGTTTGGGGAAGAATCCTGATATCATGAATGATCTCCAGACTAAGCTTTCTCATCTACCTCCCGAGGAAAGGCAGGAGTTTTCGGCATTACTGCAGGAGTACCCGCAAGTGTTCCGTGCCACTCCAGGAAGAACTACTGTGTTGATGCATGATGTCGATGTTGGAGACGCAAAGCCAATTAAACTGCCTCCTTACCGTGAACCCAGTGAAAGTTCCTCTCATCCAGAAGGAGCTTGGCTACCTGTTGGACCACAAGATGACTGAGCCCTGTCAGAGCGAGTGGAGTTCTCCTGTCACTCTAGTCCCTAAGCCAGGTGGGTCACAGCGGCTTTGCATTGACTACAGACGTGTTAATCAGATAACCAAAACAGACACTTACCCTCTCCCTCGTGTGGAAGATTGCATAGACAAGATCGGAAAGGCTAGGTACATAAGTAAGTTTGATTTGTTAAAGGGATACTGGTAAGTACCTATGACTGAACGTGCTAGGGAGATCTCATGTTTTATAACACTAGGAAAGACTTTTGCATGTTCTGTAATGCCATATGGTATGAAGAATGCACCAGCCACATTTCAGAAGCTCATGAATGTTGTAACAGAGGGCTTGGCAGGGTGTGTTGTTTATATTGATGATGTATTAATCTTCAGTGACAACTGGAAAGATCACCTACGCCATGTCAGTAAATTTCTTGACCGTTTGGTTCATGCTAATCTTGTAGCTAATTTATCAAAGTGTGAGTTTGGTCAAGCTAAAGTTCAGTACCTTGGGTATGTAATTGGTGATGGACATGTTGCACCACCGGGAGCTAAGGTTCAGGTTATAAGTGATCTTCCCAGACCTAAAAGTAGGAAAGAGCTACAAAGATTTTTGGGAATGGTAGGTTATTACAGGGGATTTGTTCTTAACTTTTCTATTCTTGTATCACCACTTACAGACCTACTGAAAAAGGGAGTTAAATTTGTCTGGACCGACAACTGTGAATCCTCTTTCAGTAAACTTAAAGCTATCCTATTAAGTCAGCCAGTGCTCGCTACTCCAAATTTTGCTAAGCCTTTTAAGATGGCTGTTGATGCAAGTGATACAGGAGCTGGGGCTGTTTTGCTGCAAGAGGATGATCAGGGTATTGAACACCCTGTATCTTATTACAGTAAGAAGTTCACTCCACCTCAAAAGAACTACTCAACTATTGAGAAAGAGCTTTTGGCCTTGATTTTGGGTTTACAGCATTTTTCATTTTATTTGTGTTCTGGTTTTGACCCCATAGTCATTTATACCGATCATAACCCACTGAAATTCCTTAGTAAGTTTAAAGATAAAAATCAGAGATTGACAAGATGGAGTCTACTTCTTCAGGAGTATTCATTAGACATACAACACGTCAAGGGGAAAGAAAATGTTATTGCAGATTGCTTATCTAGACTTTAGACAGATTGTTTTAGAGTAATAAGAAATTTCCTTTGTAAATTTCTTTTTCTTTGTGGGGAGGTGTTACATAGCCTATGATTTTATCATCCTTTGTGTAATTTTAACGCACAGTATGCTGCATGTTTGATCACGAGCGTGTTCTGCCTCAGTCCCCCCCTTCTACCGTTATAGTAGAGTAAGTCGTCCTTTCTGTTGTTCAGAGCAGGATTGTCAGCTCTTTGTCCCCTATGGCTTCATTTGCGCGTCCTTCTTACAAGTTGTATCAAGCTCTGCCGGCCCCTATATAATGAGCTCAGTCTCTGCATTATTGCCACTTAGATCTGCTCCTCATTTTGCTCACATCTCTGTCCTCCCCTGTACAGTTATTATTATTGTGAGTGCTCAGGAAGTTTCCAACCATCTAGCAGCTGTGTGTAATTTGAGTATAACTGTTGTTGCATTTTTTCTTGTACTGTGTAGCATAAGGTTAATTCTTGGGCCTAGTAAGGTTTTTGTAATTTATGTAAAGTTTTACTATCAGCCATCATTAATAATATTTTGTATCTGTAATAATATATCTGGCATTCACTGAGTATTATCTGGTATCTCATTTTAACAGGGCTGACTTAGATAAATGTACTTATGCTAATTTCGTGTTAATAGAGGCTATTGCAGTTAACCATATATTTAACCTGTTTTTTGCCATTACATTATCCTTATGAGTCCTGAATGTTTTGTTGTTAGTTTGAGCATTAAACTTTAACTTGTAATTTTACCTAACTCTTTTGTTTTGAACCTGGAACTTTGCGGGACAGTAGTGATTTTTAGTATTCTCACTTAAAGTGTACAATATGTTTCTCTGTTCCGTAACAATGTATATATATATATATATATATATATATATATTATATATATATATATATATATATATATATATATATATCCCATTGGATCCCAGGGGTGCTGGGCGAGGCATGGCACTGGATGGGCATTAAGCGTACCGCCCTCTGCCTATTGGCTCATTGTCGTGAAGCTCATAGGTCCCTACCCGGGGGTTCCCTACTTTATAAAGACTTGAAAAATTCCAGTTCTGTCCAATATTCCGGACACTGGGCTCCAAGGGAATATATATATATATATATATATATATATATATATATATATATATATATATATATATATATATATATATATATATATATATATATATATATATATTTGTATATATATGGAGCCTCTGTGGTACAGTGGTAAAGTGTGCTTTTTCGTTCACTGAAGAACGAGGGTTTGCTCCCCGCCAGGGTAATAAACTTTGGGAGCGTTCTTCATGCCACGTACTGCATTGGCGGACGCAAGGGTTGCTGTGGTTGAACCAGTGTCGCATACTGTCCAGTATATCTGCAACCATTCGGCTTGCGTGGGCCGATTACACTTGGTTCACAGACTACACACACATCCAAAGCCACTCCAACACAACAATTACACTTACAAGCACTTCTCACCCTACATACAGTCTCTATCAGACAGCCTAAGCCACTTGGCAGGGATACATTGGCTGTATCGTCCCCACTTCGGTCGCGAGCAATGTTATGATGGCTCTTAGACTGATAAATGAAGAGATCATTGTAATTTCCATCATTCATTAATGTGAAAAAATACAACCATCATTATTGGTGTATATAATATTCATTCTTTCTCTCTCTCTCTGTCAGGGCTTGATGCTGTGGTGTCTAGATCATGGTGTCCCCATTCATTCATTCATGCTCTCTCTCTCTCTCTCTCTCTCTCTCTCTCTCTCTCTGTTACCATGATCATTTTCAATTTCTTCCTAGTCGCTGACCTGCTTGTTTGTTTATTTGCTTTTTCGATTGCTATCAGCTTGTTAAGGGATCTGATCTTTAAATATATACAAAGTTTGGCAAAAAAGCACAAAATATCATTAGGTAAATTAACACCTGAGGAGAGAGCGCAGAATGGGACAAACTGAACCCGCTCGCCAGAGGGCTGATGTGATGTCACGCGGGCTCACGCGGTGCGCTGTTTGGCTGACCCCCCCTACTTAGATCATGCGTAGGACAATCATACTCTGTCAGCTTTCGGAAATCGTACTATGTCATGCTTAGAAAGATGTGACTCGGTCAGTCAGATGTTCACTTTAACGAGATTAAACTTGGAATATTACAATATATCATACCGGTACTTATAGAAATATAGAGATAAAGAGAAGAGAGTTGAATGAGAATTAACAGAAATATAAGGAATGAAAGCAGAGGATCGAAGACAGTCGTAGAAAGAATGTATGATGCCTGTAGCTAGTGGTAGGTACCCTATGGCTTCCTAGCTGCATGCAGGTCGTTAGATGACTTGTCTCGCTCCCACCTGTTGGCTACAGTTGAAATAAATATATTTATGATGTCAGCCATGAAATGTTTAAACAGCTGAGAAAATGTTATATAATCATGCTTATTCAACTAATTTTCAAGGACATGGCAATGTTATAAGTATGCAAAATAGGTCTGTGGCAATAACTGATTCTGTCTTTGATAAAGAATGGTTCAAACTGATCATGAAAGAACCATTGATATTCTGCAAGGACTCAGTTATTCGCTACATAATAAAGTAATATCACACACACACACACACACACACACACATTTGTCGTGCTCGCGCTGGAAGAAATGGTATTGAAATACAGTATCGTAATAATCCAGTATACTATTGTTTCATTCTAAAATATGGTACCCATTCGTGTGTGTATCTTTTTATGTTTGCATGCTGTACGTGTGTTTGTGTATATGAGTCTGTGTATGTTTGTTTGTCAGTGTGTGTGTGTGTGTGTGTGTGTGTGTGTGTGTGTGTGTGTGTGTGTGTGATTGGACTGTGCCTTGTAAAACTATGACCCAAAAAATATACATATATATATATATATATATATATATATATATATATATATATATATATATATATATATATATATATATTTCTTTTAAGTTTGAACCTTGTGGTTTACCAAAGTCAAGTGCGATTATGAAGGACAGTGATCAGTGATCTTGGTTTTTGGAAAGAAAAGAAATAATCTCTAGGCTGATATTCGTCCCCGTCGTTGAGGCGTCTTACCTGTGGTTGTGTATCTGCTTTTCGGCTTTCAATTATAGAGAGGAAGTTTTCTAATATTTCCACTGAAAATACTGAGGTTCCAATTTCGTACCCCCCTGGGGGTAGGGAGGTTTTCAAGAACACTCCCCCAGTATCCCTGCTTGTTGTATGAGGCAACTAAAAGGGTTGGCGGAGGGTTAATGCCCCTCCCGGAAAACAGCTAACTAAAAAGACGAACAAGAAGCTTCGGACAAGGACTGACCAAAAGATGATGACCAAGGACCAGACAAAATACATGGTACGGATTGCGACGTTGAATGTAAGGGGTGCGAATGATAAGGTGAAAGAGAGAGGGATTGTCCAGGTGCTTGAGGGTGCTATAGTGTATGTATGTGGAGTAACTGAAACTAAATGGCGAGGAGAGCGTGTGAGAGAATGGGATATGGATGGAGTACATGTGCAGGAGTAGGTGAGAATGAGAGGGCAAAAGAAGGAGTGTGTATTGTTGTGAGTAAAAGATGGAAGAAGAACATAAGAGAGTATGGATCAGTTGGCTCAAGGACTGTGTGGGTAAGATTGAAAGTTGGAATACAAATGTGGGCGATTGTGTGCGTGTAGGCTCCAACGCAAGATCGTGCAAGCAGAGTGGGAGAAGAGTTCTGGACAAATGCGGAAGTGTTCATGGAAAAGTTTGGAAGGAATGAGAGATTGTTTTTGATTAGCGATATGAATGATAAAGTAGGGAATGTGAAGGTTGATGGAATAGTTGGTGAGTGGGGTGTGCCTGCTGAGATAGATGAGAATGGCAGTGCGATAGTGGACATTTGTGCTGGGAGGGGGTTGGTGATAGCCAGTACTCTCTTCAGGCACAAAATGATCCACAGGTATCCAAGGCGAATGAAGAGAAGGGTGGGTTGTGAACTGAATGAAAGGAAGGCAATGATTGATTATTTGTGTGTGAATGAAAGGATGCGAAGATGTGTAATGAATCCATGAGCTTATAGAGGTTAGGGGAGTGAACTTTCTGACCACTATTTGATGGTGGCAAGAATCAAGATCCAAGGAAGATGGAGAAATAGAAGAAGGGAAGGATGGGAGGAAGGAGTAGTTGCAAGGAGAGTGGAAAGGTTACAAGTGGATGAGAAAAAGGCAGAATATAAGAGAGAAGTGGGGGAACGATTGGGTAAATATGAATTGGAGCAGATGGGGGACGTGGAAGGTGTGTGCAAGATATTTACAGAAGAAATCTGTGCAGCATGTGATATAGTGTGTGGGGTGAAGAGAAGACAAAAAGGGGTGCAAGGAACAGCATGGTGGAATGAAGAGGTGAGACAGGCTGTGACACAAAAGAAGAAAACATACAATGAATGGATGAGAAATAGGGGCATGGAAGAAGTTGAGAGGCGAAAGAGTGAGTTATATGTAGAAAGGAAGAGAGAGGTGTAAAGATTAGTACGAGAGAGTAGGAAGAGAGTGGATAAGGAATTTGGAAGGATTTTGAGTGTAAAGTGGAGGGACTGTAAGAAAATGTTCTGGAAAGAGGTGAAGGGAGTAAGACAGGGTGGCAGTGAAGTTAGTAGGGGAGTGAAAGATAAAAATGGTAGATTACTAGTGAAGAAAGGAGATAAAGTGAGCAGATGCAGAGAACACTTTAAGGAATTGTTGTACATAGAGAATGGAAGTAATACAAGTATAAGTAGCTGGGGAATGGCTGGGAGAAGGAGGGAGGTGAGAAGACTGGAAGAAATCAGTAGGATTGAAGTTGTGGAGGCAATGAAGAAAGTCAAATTGGAGAAAGCCCCAGGAATTGATGGAGTGTGTGGTGAAATGCTGAAGCATGGGGGAGAGATAGTAGTAGAATGGATGTGGAAGATGTGCAGATTGGCCTGGGAGGAAAGTAGAGTCCCTGAGGATTGGAAGTCAGATATAATTATTCCCTTGTACAAAGGAAAAGGGGAAAAAGAAGTGTGTGGTAATCATAGGGGCATTTGTCTTCTTAGTGTAATAGGAAAAGTGTATAGTAGGATATTTATTGACAGAGTTAGGAAAATAACAGAGGAATTAGTTGGAGAAGAACAGAGAGGCTTTACGAAGGGAAGAGGTTGTGGAAATCAGATATTCATTCTTAGATCTTTAGTGGAAAAGTTTCTAGAGAAGGGAAAGAAATCGTATTTGGCCTTCATGGATTTGGAGAAAGCATATAACAGGGTGGATAGACAAGGATTTTGGAGAGTATTAAGCATATATGGAGTGGATGGGAAGCTGTTGAATACTGTGAAGAGTATGTATGATGGTGCTAAGGCTGCAGTGCGTGTGGATGGTGAACTGAGTGAATTTTTCTCTTTGAAGGTTGGGTTGAAACAGGGATGTGTCGTGTCTCCATGGTTGTTCAATCTGTACATGGATGGGGTAATGAAAGCGATACAAGGTAAGGCAGTGGATGTTGGAGTCGCCCTAGTGAGAGGGGGAAGTATCTGGAATCTCCTTGTACTGTTGTTTGCAAATGATACTGTGTTGTTAAGTGAAGACGAAGAGGAGCTGCAAGGCTTGGTGGATGAGTTTGGGAGAGTGTGTAAGAAACGGAATCTAAAGGTGAATGTAGGGAAGAGTAAAGTGATGGTCTTTGAGAGAGGTGAAGTCAGTGAATGTACAGTGAGGTTGGATGGTAAAGAAATGGAAAATGTGAGTTCGTTTAAGTACTTGGGGAGTTTGATAAGTAAGGATGGAAGTTTTGAGGGTGAAGTGCTTGAAAGGGTACAACAAGGATGAAAGGTTGCTGGCTCCTTGAAAGCACTGATAAGAAACAGGGAAGTGAGCATGGTAGTGAGAAAGTTACTACATGACAGTATTGTGATGCCAACTCTAACGTATGGAAGTGAAGCTTGGACGTTGTTGGAAGGACACAAGTCAAGAGCGAGAGCAGTGGAAATTAGTTATTTAAGAGGAGCCCGTGGAGTCAAATGAGGATATAAATGAGCTTTGTGGTGTGGATGTGACAGGAAGCGTCAGGAGGAACACACTGAGTTGGTTTGGCCATGTGGAGAGGATGGAGGGTGGGAGACTGACGAGGAGAGAGTATGTGAGGTGGAGGTGGGAGAGGGCTGGGGAGGCCGAGGATGAGATGGAGGGGTGGAGTGGAGAGGTATATGAGAGAGGGAGATGTGAGTTGGGAGCAGGGCAGTGAAATGGCAGGGGACAGGGAGACGTGGAGGCGATTTGTTTGTGGCCACCCCGTACGGAATTGAGGCGTCTGGCAATAGATAGATAGAAAGAGACTTTTTCGTAAAAGATTAATTGGAATGACTTCAAACATGAACTTGCCAACTCCTTGCCAGAATCTCCTTACTACCATGTCGTCTGTCATCGCCAGACGAATATGTTTGGTTCTAAGATGTCGCACTGAAGCAGACAATGGTAACTGATGTTAACCTCTCTCACCACAAAACTTCCCTTATCTCGGTATACATGTATAAGAACGAATCTTCCTAATGCAGGTCAAGAACTGCATAGAATAGACTGTAGTAGCAGTCGAGCAGGGCAGTACTCCGAGAATGGATGGAAAGCTAATGACAGGGAGAGCTGAAGCTCAGGTTTCATCAGCCTTTTTGACTAGCTCCTGACCATCCCACTTTGCTGAACTTTTTCAGTGTTTCAGTAACACAGAGAGTAGGCCTGGATACTCTCCAGTTCAAGTTCCTCTAACTGTCAACACCAAACTACGTGCACATTACACACTTCACTTCCTGTTCGAAATGTTACACACACACACACACACACACACACACACACACACACACACACACACACACACACACACACACACACACACAAAATCAATAACCAAGCCCCGGAGTCCCCAGGAGGGGGGGGGGATCAGAGACCCCACCATCCGCCCCTTACCCGGTGACAACCCAGGGAGATGCCTGAACCACTGTCTGACTCACTTATTCATTTCTTCAACATTCGTGGCCTTTCCACTAACTTTATGTTGAGCACCACCTCTTCTCCTCTAAACCTCACCTCCTCTGCCTAACTGAGACTAAGCTGTCTGAGGTGACTGATAGCAAACCCTTCTATGTATTCTTCCACTTTCTCTATAGTCATTTCAAAGCCAAAGGTGGCTGTTGTATACTCGTAAATGTATACAGTAACATATCTTGGTCTCATGTTCCTGAACTTGAATCCTCTGAATTGTATACTCACTGGCTTCGGCTATCCTGTCATTCTCTAAATATAGCTGTGCTGTTTACTTATCCCCTAATCTTACTGACTACGATAAATTCTTCGACTATCTTACTTCTATGATGGAAGATATCCAATCAATTTCTCTTTTCTCTGAAATCTCCATTATAGGAGATTTCAATGTTCACCACCACCTTTGACTCTCCTCTACTTTCACTGATCCACCTGGTGAACAAGCCTACATCTTTTCTATCCTTAAAGACCTAAAGTAGCATGTACAACACCCTACCCATATCCCTGACTGCCTTGGAGAGAGTTCCAACATGCTTGACCTCTTTTTACTTCAAATCCTTCTGCCTATGCTGTTAATCTTTCCTATCCTTTGGGCAGCTCCAGTCACAACCTTATTACCTTAACCTGTCCTATCACTCCAGCACAACCTGTGAACCCTGCCAAGAAACATCGGTTTGTGGCCCTTTGGAGATGCTGATTGGGAGGCTCTCAGGCAGTAATTCTCTGATTTTTCCTAGAATTATTATAGCTTCCGTGGCCGAGAGCCATCTGAGTCTGCCTTGCACATTACGGAGGTTATTTTCTAAGGCTTGGAAGCATACATTCATTTCTCATATCCTTTGATTAATGCAAAAATAAAGCTTGGTTTAATCACACTTGTTCTAATCCTGTCCACATCATGGAGAGGACCAACAAAAGGTACCGGAGTCAACCCACTCCTGAATCTCATCTTTTTTATGTTTCTGCCCGAAATCATGCTAAGTCTGTTCTTTGCTCAACTAAAAATAATTTCATTCGTACTAATTGCTCTGAACTCTCCATCTCGAATTCTTCCCACTCCTTCTGGCACCTTGCCAAAAACCTTTCCAACAACTACCTCATCATGCTCCTCTCCTCTCTTCCATTCTGATGGATCTGTAGCTATTTCTTCTACTGATACAGCAAAACTTTTCACTCAGACTTTCTCCTCCAATTTCGCCTTAGATGATTCCGGTGTTGTTCCTCCATCACTTCCTCCCTCTGACTTCCTAATGGCCGACATTAAATTTTCTTAACTTGATGTATTTTCTGCCATCACTGGCCTCAATACTTACAAGGTATATTAAAGGACATACAGCCGTACTCCAGTCGTGTGTGGATTCGGAGCCTAAACACGTACCAGAAGACGAGTGTGCTACCTATGGAGCTACAAGAGCTCCATTACATTACCTGTATTCGTAAATAATAGTAACTGACGAATAAGAAATTAGAAGATAATGGACACACACACACACACACACACACACACACACACACACGCACGCATGCACACACGCGCGCGCGCGCATTAATCCTGCCACGAATGCCTGTATTGCTGCATGCTCGAAAAAACGGTTTAAAAAGTCTGACGTGATTCTCCAGACTCTTTAGGAAGAAAAGTGAAAGGAATAATCGTTAATTCTCTCCAAGAAGGTATGTTTTCGCTCCTATGTGTTTGTTGCTTGCCGGAATCTTTCGATTCGGCAAGCATGTTGGTCAGTTCCGTATGCATGTTTGTTTCTTTGTTTGTCTGCACTCTATAGGTCACAATTTTGCACCAATCGTTCTGAAAAAAAAAAAAAAAAAAAGAGGAAGAAAGAAAAAAGTAGGTATCCATAAACCCTGGAAGCCTAATGTTTTTCCCCGGAATCGGTCAAAGGTCCTGGGCTTGGTGAGGGGTTTAGACAAAGATCCTACGCGGGAATATGGAATTTCTGCCAAAAGAACCATAGTGAGATATCGACAGGACTGTAAGTACTGTAGTGATCTAATGCAAGCTTGTACTGTATGTGGAATTTCTGCAGCAAGACCTGCATAGTGATCTCAACAGAACAGTACGTAATAATCTTGGAGAGAGAGAGAGAGAGAGAGAGAGAGAGAGAGAGAGAGAGAGAGAGAGAGAGAAGGAAACAAAATATGGTGCAAATTTTCTAAAATTCATCTCCATCAATTCTCATCGGATCTCCCCTAAACCCACTATCATCCTCAGTTCCATTCCAGGTCTATATCCAAATTCCAATCCAATCCATCCGGCAAGCGCCAAGCCTATGGCAGTTTCATTTGCTTGTTAGTTTGTTTGTCTGTTAGCAGGATTACTGAAAAACAAAAAGAGAGATTTGGATCAAATTTGGTGGGTAGATAGCCCATGTCCCAGGGAACAATCAGTTAACTTCTACGACCGATTCGGATCGTATTACAGATTCTTGATGCGGATAACACTTTTTTCGAAACCCTAATATGTGACGAGAAAACCTAACGCATTATGAAGACCGGCTTGGTTGTCGGAGAGATGCGTTCCACCGAGCGCGCACTAGTTGAAGTTAGTTTCTTGCAGTTAGGTTAGATTTACATTATTTTCTTTTGGAAGGTGTATTTTGGGAATGGTTTGTTGGAAAGTGGATTTTGTAAGTGGTTTGTTGGTAAAGGTTATTTACTTCTGGGGTGTAGTGACTAAAAGCTTCCCACATCCCTGTAGGAAGTTTTCTTGTTTTTGTCAATATGATTAAAGTTTTCATATGTCTGTGGGAAGTTTCAGTGTTTTTGTCAATATTCTTCTTCTTCTTCTTCTTCTTCAGATTATTATTATTATTATTATAGCTGTTGTTGTTATAACTTTCCATACTCCTGTCTGAAGTTTTCTTGTTTTTGTTAATATTATTATCATTGTGTTAGGGCAGATCTAAATCGCTGCCATCAGCATACCGTTTAAGTTACAGCCTTCATTCTTTGCCATATTATAGTACTGGTCGGCTGAATCATTTGGCTAAATATCCTCCTGATCTGACTGCAGGAGCCCGATGGGACACGAGAAAAAAAAAGTTACTCTAAAGAGCAAGAATCACATAAATTTGAAGGCTGATGATTTTTAGCATATAGCTAGGACATGGACAGAATGAAATGCTTACTATAGTCCAGATTGGATCATTACTCTCTGAGATCACCTATGGTCCAAAATTCTGGACTAGTCCGAAAGACGGAGGAGTCACCTAAATTTTTCAAGAAAGAGTAAAGCTAGAGCCAACAAACTTGATGGCCTTTTACATCTAAGGTGACATGTACAAGATCAGTGACCTTGACCTCAAGGTCCGTTTATAGCTCGACTTCTAGTAGGCAATGGTTGTGGGAAGTTTTTCATGATCAAAATCATCCTTGGACAATTTTTCGGTGGTCTAGTTATTATCATTATTATTGTTATTTTTATTATTATTATTATTATTATTATTATTATTATTATTATTGTTATCATCACTATTATTATTATTATTATTATTATTATTATTATTATTATTATCATCATTATTATTATTATTATTAGTATTAGTATTAGTATTATTACTATTATTTTATCATTATTTTTATTATTATCATCATCATCATCATCATCAAAACTTCCCACATCCCTGTGGGAAGTTTTTTTGTTTTTGTCAATTTTATTACCGAAACTTCCCACATCTGTGTAGAAAGTTTTCTTGTTTTTGTCGTAATCATTACTATTATTCTAGACAAGATCTCAGTCATTCCCACTTGCATACCGTTTGAGCTACAGCCTTCATTCTTTGCCACAATATAGTACTGGTTGGCTGCTTAATCTGACTAAATATTCTGCTGATCCGATTTGTGGAATCGTTACCGGATCCGGAAAATAAGTGACCTTAAAGCTCAAGAATCACTCACGTTAGAAGGTTGAAATTTTTATTTCATATACTTGAGGCATGGCCAGAAAACATTTCCTAATATAGTCCATATCGAACCATTATTCTCTGAGATCGACAATGGTTCATAATTTTGGACTACTCTGGAAGACAGAGACGTCATCTAATTTTATATGAAACAATAAAGCAACTTGGTGGACTTATAGATCATGATAACTTAAGGTGATGTGCAGAAGATCACTGACCATGACCTCAAGGTCCCATTTTAGTTCAGCTTCTAGTAGGCAGTGGCTGTGGGAAGTTTTTCTTGATCAAAATTATCCTTGGACAATTTTATGCCATTCCAGTCATTTTTATCCTTTGTTATTTTAAAGTTTCGATATTTCAAATGCTATTTGGCCTGCACCATTCAAACCCTGACAACGTATTTAGATAGCTGTTAGCTTGTTTTGGTCAAATATGATGACAATCTGTCAATTGGATTTCCAGATTTTATCTGGAACACACAATCGTGAGTCATTCACGCCATCTTAACAAATGCTTAAGTTAGGGAGCTGAAATTTTACAAAAATATATTCTTAAGTCGGATTCACTGCAGAAAGGGGTGTTGTTCCCATCAGCTGATTATTCTCTGAGACTCCCTAGAGCCAAAAAATTGGAACTTTTCCGGATATTCCAGATGTCATATAATTTTCCATGAAAGATTAAAGCTAGAGCCACCAAACTAGGTGGACTTATTGACTGCGATGACGTAAGGTGACATGCTCAATATCAGTGACCATGGCGTCGCCTGGTGAAAAAAGAAAACTGGGGCTTTTCCGTATATTCCAGATGTTACCTAGTTTTCCTTGAAGGATTAAAGCTAAAGCCAACAAGCTTTGTGGACTTATAGACTTTGATGCCACAAGGTGACAGGCACAAGAGCAGTGAGCTTAACCTTACATGGAGTATTAAAAAAAAAAAAAAAAAAAAAGTACTTTTCTGGATATTCTGGATGGCACCTAATTTTCCATGAACATTTAAAGTTAGAGCCACCAAACGTGATGGACTTACAGACTGTGATGACTTAAGGTGACATGAAGAAGACCAGTAACCTTCAACTCAGGGTGCCTTTATAGCTCGGCTTCTAGTAGGCTATGGCTGTGGGAAGTTTTTCATCGTCAAAATTGTCCTTGGAAAGTTTTATGGTGTCATAGTTATAATTTCCTACATCCTTGTGGAAAGTTTTCTTGCTTTTGTCAATAATAATAATAATAACAATAATAATAATAATAATAATAATAATAATAATAATTATTATTATTATTATTATTATTTTTATTATTATTATTATTATTAAATTTGTTGTTGTCGTTGTTGTTCTCGTTATCATCATTATCATTATTATTATTATTATTATTATTATTATTATTATTATTATTATTATTATTATTATTATTATTATTATTATTATTAGGTGAGTTCGCTCACCATCCACTCACTCAGTGTAGTGGTGTTCTCGGGTTACTGCCCTTTCCTCTCTTCCTTCCTTCTTTCCTTCCTTCCTCATCTGTTTTCCTTTCCTTCATTCTTTTCTCTTCCTTCTGCCTATGGGTGAATCTATACTGAGTGACAAGCCAAATGGTTTCCTGTACGCCAGGAAACCATTTACTACGCTGAGTGTAACGATATAACCAAATTATGGCGCCTGGTGGTTTAGTGGGTAATTAAGGCACTCCAATCGGATTGAGCCGGTGCAGCTTTATATCCAAGGGATAGTTGGGGTTTATTGCTAACGTAATGCCACTCAAGGATGAGCGAGACTGGTCATTTTCATTTGAAATGTCAGGACCAACTTGTCTAACCTCGGGCTCATATGCATCTCATGGGGCAACACAGATGATGATGATGATCATCATCATAATTATTATTATTATTATTATTATTATTATTATTACACATTTCAAAATACCGATATTTCAAAGGCCTTCTGGCCCGGAATCGTGGTAAGTCTGTTCTTCGCTCTGCTAAAAATAATTCCATCCGTACTAAATGCTCTCAACTCTCCAACTCGAATTCTTCCCGCTTCTTCTGGCACCTTGCCAAAAACCTTTCTAACAACTTTACCTCATCATCCTTCCCTCCTCTTTTCTACTCTGATGGTTCTGTAGCTATTTCTGCTACTGATAAAGCAGATCACCTCACTCAGACTTTCTTCTCCGGTTCCATCTTAGACGATTCCGGTGCTGTTCCTCCATCACTTCCCCCCTCTGACTTCCTCATGGCTGACATTAAAATTTATTCAGCTGATGTATTTTCTGCCATCACTGGCCTCAATACCAACAAGGTATATGGGCCTGATGGAGTCCCTCCTGTTGTCCTCAAGAACTGTGCTTCTGTGCTTACACCCTGCCTAGGTAAACTCTTTTGCCTTTGTCTTTTAACTTGTACCTTTCCTTCTTGCTGGAAGTTTGCTCTCATTCAGCCAGTCCCAAAGAAGGGTGACCATTCCCAACCCTCTAACTGTCGCCCAATTGCTTTAACATCCTGTGTCTCAAAAGTTTTCGAGTTTGTTCTTAACAAAAAAAAAAAATCTTAAAGCATCTTTTCCTATCAAAACTTTCTTTCTCATCGTCTCTATGGGTTCCGTCAGGGACGCTCCACTGGCGATCTTCTCACCTACCTTTCAGACTCCTGGTCATCCTCCTTTCGGGAGTTTGGCAAAAGCTTTGCCAATGTACTTTACATCCCAAAGGCTTTCGATCGAGTCTGGCATTAATCTTTAATTTCCAAACTGCCCTCTTACGGTTTCTATCCTTCTATCTGTGCCTTCATCTATAGCTTCCTTTCTGGTTTTTCTATAACAGCTTTTGTAGACGGCCATCTTTCTTCTTTTAGATCTAACAACAGTGGTGTTCCTCAGGGCCCTGTCCTATCACCAGCTCTCTTCCTTTTATTCATCAGTGACCTTCTCAGCTGTGCATCTAACCTTATCCACTCATACGCTGATGATTCCACCCTTCACCTTTCTATTCGGTTCTCGCAACGTCCATCTCAACAGTTACTTCAACAAACAAGGAATGAGGCTATGGCACACCTAATGTCTGACTTGGCTCGTATCTCTGACTGGGGTGAAAATAATTTTGTTTTGAATGCATCAAAGACTCAGTTCTTACACCTATCAACTCGACAGAATCTTCCACAGGAGTTCCTGCATCATCCTTAAACATAACTGGGGTTTCATTCTCTCGGGACTTATCTTGGAAAGATCATATTACATCTCCTGTAAAATCTGCTTCCAAGAGATTAGGTGTGCTAAGCCGACTCCGTACCCTCTTTACCCCTGCATAGTTGTTGACTTTATACACGGGTTTTATCCGCCCCTGTGTAGAGTACAACTCACATGTATGGGGAGGCTCCTCACATACAGCTCTTCTCAAAAGGGTGGAGTCAAAGGCTTTTCGTCTCATTAACTCCTTCAAACTTTGTCTCTTTTTTGCACTGTTGCATCTTTATCTCTTTTCTATCACTGCTTCAATTGTCACTGCTTCTCTGAATTGGTTGCTTGCATCCCTCCACCTCTACGACGTAGCACCTGTCTACCAACAAACTCTTATCCCTTTTCTGTCCAACTCTCTAATGCAAGAGGTAACCGTTACTCCCAGTCCTTCATTTATGCAACAGGACAACTCTGAAACTGTCTCCCTCTGTCTGTGTTTCCTACTTCCTATGATATCCAGTCATTCAAACACAGTTTGTCCAGGTATCTCGAACTGAACGATTATTCAATTTGGCTCTCTTTTGTATTGTTTTTGTTTTATTCTTGGAAGGAACGGTTTGTGGGCTCCTGGCCTTTGACTCCTTCTTCCTTGCATAAAGGAAAAGCCTTCAAACTTGGTTAACTTAGTCGGATAACTGTCCACTTGTTTTGGTTAAGTATGGGGGCAATCCATCAACCAGATCTCTTGATATTATCCGAAACTCAGAAGAGTGAATCAGCCATGCTATCTCAAGAACTACTTTAACAAGGAGTTTGAAGTTTTACTACAATATATCTGTAAGACGAACGCTATGCAGAAAGTATAATTCCAACTGGTTGATTATTTTCCTTGATAGCCTGAAGTAAAATACTGGGACTTTTCCAGATATTCCAGATGTCATTTTCCATTAAGGAATGAAGCTAGAGCTACCAAGTTTGGTGGACTTATAGAGTGTGATGATCTAAGATGGCATGCAAAAGATCAGTGACCTTCACCTCGTCTGGGGTAAAAAAAAAAAAATAAATAAAAATAAAAATAACAAAAAG
This sequence comes from Coenobita brevimanus, assembly GCF_032717465.1. NCBI lineage: Eukaryota > Metazoa > Arthropoda > Malacostraca > Decapoda > Coenobitidae > Coenobita > Coenobita brevimanus. The sequence goes on from NC_136959.1 coordinate 11,869,972, forward strand.
AGAGACTTTTGGGGATTTTCCGGATGTCACGTGAACCATGAAAGGTTAAAACTACTGTAGAGCCACCTAACTTGGTGGCCTTACAGACCATGAACCTCAGGTGACTTGCTCAAGGTCAATGACCTTGACCTCGCCTTGGGTACAAGCAAACTTTTCTGGATATTCCGGATGTCACCTAATTTTCCATGAGGAATTGTGGCTAGAGCCATTAAATTTGATGGACTGAGATGACCTAAGATGATACGCACAATATCAGTGACTTTGACCTCAAGGTCCTTTTATAACTCGGCTTCCAGTAGCGAATGTCTGCGGGAAGATTTCTGTATCGAAACTTGCTGAAAACCGCCTTCGGCGGCCTCCGCTTGAGTCAAGTCACTTCCTATCTTCATTCAGAAGGTTACAGTAATTTAAATAACTCATGCCGTGAAGAGACGGAGCGAGGAATTTTCCCACATTTTTACCCTGCTGGGACACTCGTTGAGAAGAGAGAGAGAGAGAGAGAGAGAGAGAGAGGCAGGATAGTAGTGTTTGCTATTATACAGAATTATAATATACCATTATACTATACAATTATAGTATGCCAGATTATACCATTAAACAAAATTTGAAACAAAAGGCCAGAAATGAGCCAGAATTCTGGAACCGGTGGCCCAGTTGGACTGGAAATTGTTTTGTTCTTCAAGTTAGTGCATTGTAACGGTACCTTGCTCTAACATGCACCCGTTTTTGTTGTGTTACAGTAACAAACAAATATATAGAAATTGGATCATTATTATACAGACTGTTATTTGACAATTTTACGATGTTCTAGTTTATTATTATTATTAGTGGTAGTAACAGTGGTAGTATTAGTATCATTATTATTATTAGTTTACTTGTGATGTAATTTTTTTTATCTGGTAATTATGTTCTTGTCAAATACATCTGCTTAAGGACTCGACTGTCTTTACAGTATCACTGGTAGTTAAAAGTTTAGAAAGAACTGGAGAAGTTTGTGACGATGGATAAACATACCAAGTGACTGGGAGAAGAAATTAATAACGAGCAAGAGAGGACCATACTGAAATGAAACAAGGATCTGGAGAAGCGAAGGAAAGAAAGGAAAGCTGAAAGATAATGAGGACACATATGAACGGAAAAAATGATGAGAAGAAGGAAATGTTGGATTGGAAAGAAGAAAAGATTGGATAGGGAGAATGGAGAAGGGAAAGAATGATGTTGCCCAAGGAAGTGAAGGAAGAGAGACAGTTTTTCCATGACTCGAGGAAATTATGGAATTGGTAAATATGGAAAGGACACATGAAAACAATGATGAAAAGTGGTGAATAGGATTGGGGAGAAGTCTAAGAAGAAGAGTAACAAATGAAATGGTTAGGAGAGTAATAGGCTATGCAATATACCAAAAATAAGTCAGAGGAAAAGAGAGAAGGAAACAGAGATAATGTTTGAGATTATGCTGTACAAAAAAGATAGTTATACAGGCAGTGGAGAAGAAGTAACTGATTTCACTATGAGATCATTTATAACACGCAAAACAAAGATAAGAATAAAGTGCAATAAGTTCTCTCTCTCTCTCTCTCTCTCTCTCTCTCTCTCTCTCTCTCTCTCTCTCTCTCTCTCACACACACACACACACACACACACACACACACACACACACACACACACACACACACACACACACACACACACACACACACACACACACACACACACACACACACACACACACACACACACACACACACACACACACACACACACACACACACACACACACACACACACACACACACACACACACACACACACACACACACACACTCACACACACACACACACACACACACACACACACACACATATCATTCTTCTTGCTCTTTTTCGTACCCTTAATTTCGTTCAGACCTGGAAAAACAACCCTTAGTGGTGGGGGGAGCCGCCGGAAGTGAATGATGAGTGCTGAAGTGATTAATGTCCTCCAAGACGATGTTCTGATGTTGGGAATGAGTTGGTGAGGCTTTGGTGAGATTTCTTCTGACACGATGGGGTATGATAAGGCAATCTGTAAACATAGCTACAAGACACACACACACACACACACACACACACACACACACACACACACACACACACACACACACACACACACACACACACACACACACACACACACACACACACACACACACCACCTCCTTGTCTCTCGTGTCAAGATATATCAACGTGGTAAAAACGGAACATTTTGACATAGGGGTTAGCAAGAATGGGTGGGTGGAAAAACAGGAAAAAAAAAAACTTAATTTCGTTATTTCTCTAACGTTTTGAACCACACAGAGCCCATCCTCATTCTCTTTATAAGGACGTGCTTTGTGTAGTCAGAAACGTTAGAGGGAATAAGAACTTTAGCTCTTAACTGCTTTTCCCTCCCACTCATGCAAGTCGACGTCCGTCGCCAGATTTCCTTTCATAAATCGCTACATTTTCAGTAGCTGCAGTTAAAGCTGAATTTCAATGAATATCTTCAAAGCAATGTGCAACCTGCAATGCTCTTGCTAGAATCATTATAACGATGTAAAAATACTATATTTTCAAACCATTAACATCTCGGCAGGCTACCGAGCCCAGCTGTGCATCTGCCAGTTATCATCCCCAGCCCTCCCGTCGTCTGTGAACATGTGACCAGCGCAAAGCTTGGATTATGCAGTTTTCTTGCATACTTTTATATAACCTTTATAGTTAAGGCTGTCTCATAAGCTTAGTATAAACCCTTATTATTATAGTTTCCCCAATTTACTATTTCTTATGGAGGGCATAAACTTGAGCTTCACAGCTGGAAAATATCTATGTTGTTATCACGATGACTATTACTTTTTCATTTGCATCAATTACGATTAATTCTCTGGATATGGAGAAATGGAATCGATTACAGTTTCAATTTGTCAGAAAAAAAGTGGAATCGATTCCAGTAATTATGATTCCTGATCACGATTACATCATGCATGGATGGGACAACTTACTTCTGTAGCTCACCAGGTGTCTACTTGGATTGCCACCCAACACAGTAAATGGTTTCCAGGGCTACAAGAAACCATGTGGCTTGTCAGTAAATATAGAATCACCTGATGGTGACACTACATCAAGAGGTGGCAACTTTGTAACCACAGAATACTAATAACACGTGTGATGAGTTTCGGGAAATCGAGGGAAACGAGACAAACATATTCAAGGCTAATAGAAGGTTATGATATGAGATTAGGGATATCAAGAACCAAATTAACACACGTACTCAGGATAACTTAGACATGTATTGAGTAATGATGCCTTGTTAGTTTCCTTGTTTTAATCACCCTCCCCATTATCGTAACCATGTTCTCTCGTTACATTCCTTCCCACGACTCCCACGTGTAAACTTTTCAATTAATATGACCATTGTATCGGAAAAGATAACACTGCCTTCGCTCACATACTCTCTCTCTTCTAAGCTATCGCCATACCATATACACTTTCCACCACACTACCACCATATCACGTCACCACATACCCTCTCTACCATCATACCACCACACCACCTACTCTGTCACACAGTTACCACACTACCACCATATCACGTCACCACATACCTTCTTTACCAGCATATCACCACACCACCTACTCTATCATACTGTTACCACACTACCACCATATCACGTCACCACATACCCTCTTTACCATCATACCAGCACACCACCTACTCTCTCTATCACACTGTTACCACACTACCACCATGCCACGTCAATACATACCCTCTTTACCATCATACCACCACACCACCTACTCTGTCACACAGCTACCACACTACCACCATATCATGTCACCACATACCCTCTTTACCATCATACCACCACACCACCTACTCTATCACACAGTTACCACACTACCACACTACCATCATACCACGTCACCACATACTCTAACACACTACCACCATATCACCACACCATCAACTTTCCCAAGCACATTCAATCACACCATCTAATTTCTCTGTCGCATTACGACCACATCACCCATCCTGTCTACCACACTGCCACCATACCACCTACTCTGTCTACCACACTGCCACCACACCACCTAGTCTCTTTATTAAAATATCACCACACCACCTACATTCTTTCTCTTTAAAATATTGCCACCACACCACCCACTCTGTCTACCACACTAACAACACACCACCTACTCTGTCGACCACACTGCCACTACACCACCTACTCTCTCTTCCGTACTACCACCACACCCGACTACTTTCCCTGCCACACTATCACCACACCACCTACTCTTTCTCTCTGCCACTCTATACCACCGTGCAACCCACTCTCTCGGTCTGTCACACTGTCACCACACCATCTACACTCCCTACCACACTACCACTACACCACCTTTCTCTCTCTCTCTCTCTCTCTCTCTCTCTCTCTCTCACCACACTATACTGCCACCACACCACCCACCCTCGCTACCACAGTCCTACCACACCACCTACTCTCTCTCTCCAGCACACTAGCATCGTAACTTCCTTCTCTCATTACACCAAATTACCCAGTCATCAGCCACCTACAAGCCTACAGTCACTCCAGTAGTCATTCAGCAAAAGCCCTTTAGCACTTCACTTAAACATTATTATAATTTCTCCAGCCCCTTTGAAGCTGCAATTGTAAAGGCATTTATGTATCAGTAATTACATCATCAAATATGTATATATAATTAATATGGCTTGATGACCATGGCGTCAGGTCAAATGGTCGATAGTCATTATTTGACAAATTTATCACCACTTGTACCTACTGTAATTCTGTGAGTTCAGTGAAGATAACCTGTGTCTGCGAAAAGTGGCTGACTAGTTTAATCACTCGAGTGACAAAGTGTGAGTGATACATTTGTCACGCAGAATTCACGAAAGAAGCGATCAGTGATCCTACTTACACTGCACAACGGTTGCTTTGTTGGGAGGGTCACTGCTTTACAACATGTCTTCAAATTTTTAAGCTTGAAGACAAAATCATTAGGGTATATCCTGTACATATCCGTTTGTCCCTTGAAATGATGAAAAGAGATATGTTGCTAGACTGGGCTGTTTTAGAAGGAAAGCCCCCAGCTCTGACTTGACAGCTCAGCCAAAGCTCATTATTCTCACTTCCTTTGTGATAACAGGACTGCAAAATTCTTTCCAGGAGCGTATAAAAGGAAAATGATAAATGAGCAGGAGTTGATCACTTCTGCTTCAGTTGCAAGGAATGACCTACTGCAGAAGCAACTTACACTCTGTTTGCAGGGTCTTCGTCGTGCAATGCATCCCAAGTGTCTGTAAAATTAAGGCTAAACGGTCATCCCAGCGGTCAAAATATTAATATTGTGTGGCGTATAATGTTAACGTCATCATCCACAAGCTAGGAACTGCAAAGAGCCCACCACACAGCTGCGAGATAATATCTGTCTCATTAATAAGTTAACAACACCCCCCTCTCTCAGACACCTTCCCCAGACAACTGCCACAGACACCAGAAACAGACACCTACTCCAGACTCCTGACACAGACAGGTGCCAAAGGCAGCTAAAGTTTCCGGCGACGTAGCTAATATTCAACTGCCATCATGCATGTGGCTGCCACTTTCAAGGTAATGCTGATTGATAAGGAAACCTGCAAGATAAAAGAATAGCTACAGCAAGAATGAGACCTCAGATAATGTAACACCCACGTTCCACATTCCCTTCATGGCCAAATCTTTGACCCTGCCCTACGACCTTGACCTTCACCCTTAACATCTTTTCTGTTAAATCTGCCACTACAGTGATGTTCAAATGACGAGAAGTATTTTGTCCCGAAAAGTAGGATATATTTCTCTGATCTGCTATACAGGGTGACACTGAAGATTTGCTTATTTTTCATATGGATATTTTAGTGAGAAAGTTAACGGGCAAAGAACTGAGAGGCGTAGATGAAGGATTTTTGATGTGCGGGACTGTAACTTACTTAATACTGCCTGGAGGTCTTTTGTACCTTTTGCGTGAAAGGAAATATGGAGGCAAAATAAAATAGAGAAAATTATGATAGCATTACCATTCTTGAGGACGACATATGCAGTCGGTTTGAAGAAGGGAACTTTATTATATAATAAGAGTTAATAACAGTACTTCATGTTACTTTCACCAATCCGTGTTTGTGTCGGGATGAATCAGCCAATTATTCAGAGGTAAGTATGGCACAGAAAAAAAGAATGGGTGTGAATTTAGAGTAATCTGGTGGTGGCAGAGAGCAACATGGAGCAGTAAGTTTGTCCGTGTCCGTGCGTGTTTGGGGACGGTGGTAAAGCCTGACGGTAGCCTGCACCTCCTGTAAGCTGCGGAAGATTTGTATCGGATATACCCCGTCCAGATTTAAAACACTGAAGCTCGGGTCATGACTGCGAGTCAGGCAGTGGTCACTATGGCTGAAAGTCACACTTAGCAAGTTCAGGGCTGTAGCCTGCATCACCCCAGCAATGAAAATTGTCACGAACTGGTGGGGAAGGCGTGTGTTGTTAGTGGCTAAGTTTTAGTGTGCGTGAATTGAGGTGATTTGACTGACAGAGTATTTCGCCATGCTGAGGAGTTGTGGCCTGGAAACTGAATGCTCGCTCACAAATTACGGGTGATTTATAGCACTGGTATTCAGAGGTTGGCTGTAAGAGGCAGTCATTATAATATAGTGGATTCGATACTGTATCAAGAGGAATTGTGCTGTATGCTAAATTATAGGATAATGCGTTAACCTTTTATTTCAAAGCTGCAAAACAATGTCCGCGACTTGCGGTGTTGTCTGTAAATTTGCTAGGATGCGATGGGACAAGATCTAATATACTTGTGTGTGTGTATTTTGGGCAGCCGAAACTACACATTCAAATCGCACCAACATTGGCACAGAAATCGTAAAAAAATCGCTGATGTGAAAAAACTTGGTTCCATCACGTTTGAAAAACTTTTACTATATTTAATGAGCGATCACATTTTGACCAAAAAAATGCCGCTCCCGGGGCCTGGCATAGGATTTCTGTAGAATTTTTTGCCCACAGGTACATCTGAAGTATTTTGGACTTGCGTTCGGAAAACTTGGGTTCCATTCCCGAAGCTGCGAATAACACGATCAATTGGTTAGCTGCAAAAAATCCAAGTGACAACGTTACACTAGAACAGCACATAAATATGAGAGCTCTCTGCAGGAGCAAGTGCGAGGGGCCCTAAGGGCCCACGAGCACTTGTAAAAAACTAAAAGTACAGAATGAAAAAAAGCTGGAAGACGCCCATGCCATACAGGGGACTAACGTAAGATCAAGCTAATGATAATGATAATGATGAGATGATGAAAATAATATACTTAATTACCATTTTGCATGTACCTGTGAGGTAAGCTCCAGCCTCCGTAATATACATGATAATTCCAGCTGGTTATAAAGCTAATAATGATGTGTATCTAGATTACTGACAATGACACTGGCTTCGCATCATTATGTGTAAAAGGAGACATTGCCTTGAAGTACGAGCATACATTATTGGATTTTCATTATGAGAGAGACAGACAGACAGACAGACAGACAGACAGACAGACACAGTGGGGGGAAGGGGGAGTGCATGTGTGTACGTGTGTATGTGTGTGTTCTTTACATTCTACTATTGTCTCGGAGATCAGTGTTTACAGAGAAATCATTCCACTTCCATACCATTTCCTCTGCAAAATCTTACCCCTATTTTGCATTTCCTTTAAATTCAAAGATAATTCACATCCTATTATCAGCATTTACACAACCTCCATGGTTTTACTATCCTCCCACAGGAAGAATAAGTGCAAACATTTGTTTTCCTTCACCATGCATGCCAAAATCATGATTAATAGGTTTGCATTCGGTGAGTGCCACCCACTCGTGACCATCTTTTTGGAATTCATGAGAAATTTTGCGTTTTCCCTCTCAACATATTGGACTTTAACCCGGAGCGCTTCACCGAGATTTAGTTATAATCTTCATACCCAAATGATCATAATGTTCTCCCCTGTTTTGCTTTTTTCTATCTTCTAAAGTATTTTCAGCCTCCTGCTATAACTTTGTTTCTTCACCATCTCACTTCTAACGTAGTGCAATTGTTCCTTTTTATTTTTTTATATTAACCCGAGACGTCCCATCGACGTATGGGTACGTTGCAACATTTTGCATTTGCCAGTCCCGTCAACGTACTGGTACGTTTTGCAATTGCAAGGTCCCTAATTTGCACAATTTTCAATTTTTGCGCATGATTTTTCATACGTATACACAGGACACCTTCCTCTATTCCTCTACAAGATGCCAAGCAGGGACAATGCCTTACACCGCATAACCTCCCCCCCCTCTGCACGCCATTGTCTCGGCAATTCACCTGTTACCAGTGACCTGGCCAACAAAGACATTCAGGGCCAGAGTGATTCCCCAATCGATGACAAAGTGGAGGACAAAGTTACATAGCATTAGAGGAAGAAACAATCAGAAATGATGATCAGGTAATGTGGCAAAAGAAGATCAGGAATGGTGATGAGTTAGTGAGTGAAACAATGCTTATAATGCCTATATTACTGTTTGAAAACCAATATACTCTCATACTACATATAAATTCGTACCAAATAAATAAATAAATACGGTTTAGGAGTGGTGTGGAATAGTTATCCTCCCATAGAACTCGTTTTCTTTGCAGCCAGCCTGATAGAAAACCCTGTAAGGTAAGGAAGTACTCCTACCTGTATCGGGTATTTTAAACCTCAGGTGAGCGATTTCTCTATGAATTTTCGATGTTTCTCACCAAAAGCGGAGGTTTTAGCCAAAAAAAAAAAATTCCAAAAATGGTCGGGACTGGGGGATGTCGGAGGTGCGAAAGTGGTCGGGACGTGAGTTAAGCCCTTTTAAAGCGCTCTATGGGGTACAGCGTCAAACCATACCATCACTTTCATAGCAATGCCAGCAGCAGCAGCAACATCAACAGTAGTGGTAGTAATAGTGGTAATAGTTGTAGTAGTAGTTGTTGTTGTAGTAGTAGTAGTAGTAGCAGTAGCAGTAGTAGTAGTAGTAGTAATAGTAGTAGTAGTTGTTGCTGTTGTAGTAGTAGTAATAGTATTAGTAGTAGTAGTAGTCGTAGTAGTAGTAGTAGTAGCAGTAGCAACAGTAGTGGTAGCACACGTAAACCCAGTGAACTGCCGGAAACCAAAAAGAGGAAGTCGAGGGACATTTGTGCATCCATGGAGCTTACTAACTTTGTGAGTACTGTGGGGACAATCACCTACTCTGAGTGATGGGGATTTGCTTTTGTGGAGACCATCCAGCGTTGCCATGAGAATATTAACAATCTTTAATATTACGTATCCCTACCTGTTAGTTTTGTGTCTGCAGTTATAAGCGATTACTTTTCTTCCCCTAAAGACAAAGCAACGGTCTCGGTAGCGTTTGATGCTGCCTTGTAATCAACGCTCATTGACATCGCACTTTTTCCCGCCTGACCGACCATTCGATGATAAATGTTCTGATTACAAATTGTGCCTAATCATCTCAATATACAGCAAATCAACTCCTGATGATATCTTGTCCTCCAAATACTATACGATCTCAGTTATTATATCCGCGTAATGCGTACAGTCGTGGTCATAAATAATCACTTATCACGTGCCTCAGTTTGACTCCTTTATGCATGGCAAGTCACAGTGGAGTAAGAGGGGCTGAAAGGGAGGGGCCAGAAAGAGAAGGGAAGGTGGGCGGGGGGACGGGCGATGGTGCGGGGGTGGAGTGAGGGAGGGGAGGGAGGTTAGGTAGGGGAAGGAGAAGGAAATGTAAAGTGGCGGTCACATTATTTGTCTTGCTTTAATTCACGGCATGATATAAAGGAGTTAATATTCGGTAGATAATGCTGCATTTCACCTTGTATAGCGACGTCAGATAACAAGCTTTAGATAGGTGGTGATATCAATGTCTGGCTCGTGAGAGAAGTATACTGACGTGACAGATCAAACATTAGTGCAGAGCCAGAAGTTTCCAGACAACACACTATTGCCTTGTCCACCAATTTGTTAACAGCTGTTTTTCGGAGGAAAATACCATTCCGAGGTGATGAGAGGGTGTTGGGGGTTGTTGGACGGCCATTCAAACCCATACCAGCATGGAGTCCAAGCAACAGATTGTGAGATATCGTTATTATATCAACCCATGTGCACAGGCATCAGATTTATTTACCTTTTATGCACAATTATTTTAAGTACCCTTTTCGTATAGAGACGCCATAAAATAGTTAGGATGGTGACTGTACAGAGGGAATGTATACCGAGAGGATGATCATGTATACCGTGGACACTGCCATGTCAAAGCTTGCATATGATATTTAGTTCCAAAACTAAATATATGTGAGGGTAAAGGACGTTTCTTACACAAACATTACGGAAGTCAAAGCCATCCAGGTTCCATTCTGCATCTGGTCAAAATACGCGGATAAATACAAATATCTGGCTCCGCACTAATGTTTGATCTGTCATGTCAGTAAATGTCTCTCACGAGCCAGCCCTTGAGCTTGTTATGTGACGTCACTATACAAGGTGTAATGTAACATTATCTACCGAATATTAACTCCTTTATATCATGCCCTGAATTAAAGAAAATAGACAAAATGATGTGATCACCATTTCGCATTTCATTCTTCCTCCCCTACCTACCCTCCCTCCCCTCCCTCACCCCAGCCCCGCATCATCGCTCTTCCCCCCACCCACCTTCCCTTTTCTTTTTGGCCCTTCCCTCTCAGCCCCTCTTACTCCACTGTGACTTGCCGTGCATAAAGGAGCCAGCCTGAGGCAGGGTTAAAGGAGGATAGGTGATGAATGACCACGACTGTACCTCTTTATATGCCTATTATACCTAGCAATATATTTATGTATCCCTTTGTCTATCTGTCTATCGCTGTATCTGTCTTTGTTACTATCTATCTGTCTGTTTATCTGTATATTTGTCTATCTGTTTATCTATCTGTGCCTAACTAACAGTGTATCTGTCTGTCTATCTATCTGTTTGTCTTCCACCTGGCTATCTATGGGCTTCCGTCTACCTGTTTATCCTCAGTTGAATAAAATCGTTTTGGTATTACAAGATTAAAATTAAGAATCATTAGCTTGTTTTCCAGGTGATAGATAGTGGCTTCAGTCATCCACTCACTTGACGTAGTGTGGCATACTTCTTCCTTCACATTTATCATTCTTTTTCTATGTCTGTCCTCCAGTCTTTTTATTCCTCCTATCCTCCCTGTCATCTTTTCAATACTGTTCTTTCCAGTATTGGTGGCTCTTCACGGAGTGACAAGCCTAATGTGTGTATGAAGCCATTAATTCACGACACCAACAAAAAGCATTGGGAAAAAAAAAAAATGTTGTCACGAAATATCACCACTGAGGGAAAAGTGTAAATATATATTAAAAATATAAAACATCAAGAACACGAGAGAAACCTCAAATGTTGCTTAGTATCGAAACCTCTTCCGATCTGCCCGCGAGACTTTTGTTTATTAGCCTTTACAAGGCGGAGCGATCATAGTTAGGCCCGCTTGTGTGTGTGTGTGTGTGTGTGTGTGTGTGTGTGTGTGTGTGTTCCTATTATATCTCCTGAACGGCTTGAGCTATCAACATGAAACCTTCAGGGTATCAAGATATGGCCAGAATCTTGGACTTGGCCAATAGCATATTCTGGCGGGCGATTAGCAATCGGCTCACGAATGCTCTTCTTTTATTATGTTTGTAATTATTCATCATCATCATCATCATCATCATCCAGTATCGTTCAGCTGCATGACACAGATCTACGCCAGCTTTCTCCACTCTGACCTATTTGTTCTTAGGATAAGTTAGTGTGGTTGGCTGTGGTGGGTAGGCTATATGTGGGAGAAGGAGGAGAGCAAGTCTGAGGACGAGATAACTGTGTTATTGGAAAGTAGATGTGAGTATGCGTATGATTACAGTAGAGTGAGTTTCTAAAAACTGCGTGAGTGAAGATGCGTGCGGCAGGAGTGCATTGTTGTGTGTGTGTGTGTGTGTGTGTGTGTGTGTGTGTGTGTGTGTGTGTACTTGCTTGTGTTCGTATGTTTTTTTTTTTTTGTGTGTGTGTGTGATGGTCTGTAGTGGATTGTGTATATGGATATTAAGTGTGCATGTTAGTGAGTGCGTGTGTGAGTGCAGGAGTGAGTGGATGTGACTGCTGGAATATGGATGAAAGAGTGCATGAATAGAGGAAAACATTAGAAGAGGCCCTTCTCATTGCTAATTAATTCACATACACGAGAGAGAGAGAGAGAGAGAGAGAGAGAGAGAGAGAGAGAGAGAGAGAGAGAGAGAGATGATACATAAAACAGTAATGAATAAAATAAATCAGGCAATGATCGATTAAAAAAGAAGCCATGTATACAATGTGGTTTCGATCCAGACCCAGTTATCTACCAGTGTTGGCCGGTGTGGCTTCTGTTGGTTTTATGTAAGCAAAATGTATCTGTCTCTATATCTGTCTGTATATCACCTCATTGCAGTTCATATACCATCTAGCAGTCTGTTGCTTGATATTTACAGTCAACTGATCTTCAAAATTAAAAGCTATAATCATTATTATCATCATCATCATCATCATCATCTAGCCATACTTGCCACTGATAAATGTCAAGAGTTAAAAGTAGTAAATGTAATAATCAGGGAATAGATAAGATAAAGAAGGTAAATATGAATGAGGGAGATAAGGTTGTGTGTGAGAAGAGTATTTTTGTGTTGTTGTTGGTGGGGCGAGAGGATTATATTGGGCAGAGGAGAGCAGCCTAGTAGTGAAGGTGGTTAAGGAAGGCTGCAGCAAACCCGTCTACTTCACAAAGTCTCTCCTGAGCTGAGTAAAATACTGTGTGGATAGCAAGAATACAGTGAAGAAGACCTCACCGTACTGAAGGGGTTATGGACACAGTTGGCTACATGGCATGAGGATTGGCAGAGAGAGAGAGAGAGAGAGAGAGAGAGTGAGAGAGCGTAACATTACACTGAAATGAGTAAATAAGTTGTAAGAAATGCAAAATCGAACCCAATTTTGAATCCTAACCTGATATAGAAAAAGAATCTCTCGCGGCTGTTGATCCCTGGTCCTCCCAATCCATACCCGGACATCCACCTGTGTTGGGTATTGGAGTTTCTGCCAGACATATGTGCAGAAAATAATCTATCCAGCCATCAGTTCTGTCTATCTGTCTATCTATCTATTTCCTTATCTCTTTGTCAGTTTGTCTATCTGTCTATTTGGCACTACCCGTTAACCAATCTATCAGGTCTACATTCATTCTGTCTCAGTTATCTTCGTTTCCCTGTCGGATTGTTTGTATATGTATCTGTCTACCCATCAGTAAACCCCTCTCTCTCTCTCTCTCTCTCTCTCTACCTACCTACCTACCTGTCAATCTGTTTTTCTCTTTATCAATTTGTTACGAATCGGTATGTGTGTGTGTGTGTGTGTGTGTGTGTGTGTGTGTGTGTGTGTGTGTGTGAGTGTGTGTGTGTGTGTGTGTGTACTTGGAGTGCGTTTATGAAAAGAACGTGTGTGAAAGTCGGTGTGGGGGCAGTTAATTGTGTGTGTGTGTGTGTGTGTGCATTTAGTCTACATGGGTGCTTAGCTCAATGTTATATTGCGTTTCTGAGAGCACGTTGAGTGCGTTTGCAGTGTTTGACCAAAGGCTAGATTCTGAGTGTAGGTTATTGAAAAGTGCGTGTGCATTATACAAGTGTGTGAGTGCTGCGGAAGTAACGAAGGTGCGTGTGAACAACGTAGGAAACCCGATCCATGCTAGAGCAGTTACAGAGAGAGAGAGAGAGAGAGAGAGAGAGAGACTTACTATTAACCAAGATAACAGATCAGGCACCAAATCTAGTATGATTTACGTAAAAAAAGAAGCCTTCAAAGCAACGTTGGTTTCGATCCCTGGCCGTCTCTATCCAGACCCAGTAATGTACCAGTGACTGCCGGTGTGGCTTCTTTTCCTCCTATGTAACCATAATGTATTTCTCCCTGTCTACATATAAATTCAATGTATTTCATCTCTTTACTCCACAGTCTTCTAGTCAGACATCATCCGAAAGATAAAATTGACCTGAAACTTAATTGTCATCATCACCATTATCATCAGCAGCAGCATTATCATTACCATCATCATCGTCGCAGTCATCATCATTATCGTCAGCCTCTTTATCGTCGTCTTTGCCATCATCATCGTCGGTGTCCATCGTCATCATCATCATCATCTTCGTAGTCGTCGTCGTTGTCACCACCATAATCAATATCATCATCATCATCATCATCATCCGGACCATACTTGCCACTAAAAAACAACACGAGTAAACAACGGTACTAAATAATTGGTGAACAGATAAGACAAAGAAGGTAAATACAGTATGAATGAGGGAGATAAGGTTGTGTGTGAGAAGAGTATTTTTGTGTTGTTGTTGGTGGGGCGAGAGGATTATATTGGGCAGAGGAGAGCAGCCTAGTAGTGAAGGTGGTTAAGGAAGGCTGCAGCAAACCCGTCTACTTCACAAAGTCTCTCCTGAGCTGAGTAAAATACTGTGTGGATAGCAAGAATACAGTGAAGAAGACCCCACCGTACTGAAGAGGTTATGGACACAGTTGGCTACATGGCATGAGAATTGGCAGAGAGAGAGAGAGAGAGAGAGAGAGAGAGAGAGAGAGAGAGAGAGAGAGAGAGAGAGAGAGAGAATATAATTATAGGGAAAACATACACTCAAATAATTAAGAAACTTAAATAGAATAACACTGTCATGGCATATAAAAAGAAACTGCAGTTCAGCGAAGGTTGAATCCTGGTCGGTTTCTCTCCATACCCAGATATCCACCTGTGTTGGCTGTAGCAGTTCCTGCCAGGTATTCAGTCTGCCTGGAAAATCTAATTTATAACTGTATCTATATCTCTTTCCTTCTATATGTCTATATCAATATGCAAATTAGTCAGTCTGTCATAATCATCACCCATCGTCTGTCTGTTTGCATATCAGTTCTGTCATTTGCATCTCTGCTTGTCGGTTTGTCATTATCCGTTTTTCTGTCTATCTCTAGTTCGTAATACATTCTTTTTGGCTACAGAAAAACCTCCTCTCAGCGTCATCATCATCATTATCATCTTCATAGTCATCATGATCATGATCATCATCATTCCATTGTAATATTAATGTCCTTCCCAGCTTTCTCCACTCCGACCTATTAACTGTACGTTAGTTCCATGGCAGTGCAATATATTTACAGGTTTCTTCCTTCCAACAGGGTTGCTACCAGCTTCTTCCTCTCACTCCATCTCTGGGCTGCCACTCAGCTATCTTACTTGTCCTACGGTTCCCGCCTAAAAAGGTATGTATCCCATGTATCCACGTATTAAGAGAATGAATAATAGAAATGTTCACCATGTATAATGAACAAACGTTCATACAAAGGTTACAGAGATGGATCGATTTAAGAGAGAGAGAGGGGGAGCATGAATCGAAGTAGTGTATCGTTGCGTGAAATGCAAAAAAGAAAAAAAAAAGATACCATATTTATAAATAAAGGAGCAGAGCGTGAGTGCGGGTTGGATCCCGGGTGCTCAGTTACCTGACCTAATTTTCTACCACTGTTGGCTGTTGTTGCTTCTGTTTATCTACCACTGTTGGCTGTTGTTGCTTCTGTTTATCTACCACTGTTGGTTGTTGTTGCTTCTGTTTATCTACCACTGTTGGCTGTTGTTGCTTCTGTTTATCTACCACTGTTGGCTGTTGTTGCTTCTATTTATCTACCACTGTTGGCTGCTGTTGCTTCTGTTTATCTACCACTGTTGGCTGTTGTTGCTTCTGTTTATCTACCACTGTTGGTTGTTGTTGCTTCTGTTTATCTACCACTGTTGGCTGTTGTTGCTTCTGTTTATCTACCACTGTTGGCTGTTGTTGCTTCTGTTTATCTACCACTGTTGGTTGTTGTTGCTTCTGTTTATCTACCACTGTTGGCTGTTGTTGCTTCTGTTTATCTACCACTGTTGGCTGTTGTTGCTTCTGTTTATCTACCACTGTTGGCTGTTGTTGCTTCTGTTTATCTACCACTGTTGGCTGTTGTTGCTTCTGTTTATCTACCACTGTTGGCTGTTGTTGCTTCTGTTTATCTACCACTGTTGGCTGTTGTTGCTTCTGTTTATCTACCACTGTTGGCTGTTGTTGCTTCTGTTTATCTACCACTGTTGGCTGTTGTTGCTTCTGTTTATCTACCACTGTTGGCTGTTGTTGCTTCTGTTTATCTACCACTGTTGGCTGTTGTTGCTTCTGTTTATCTACCACTGTTGGTTTGTTGTTGGTTTTGTTTATCTACCACTGTTGGCTGTTCTCGCTTGGATATCTGCCATTGTTGGCTGTTTTCTCTTTTGTATTTATCACTGTTGACTGTTTTCTGTATCTACCACTATCGGCTGTTCTCTCTTCTGTATCTACCACTGTTGACTGTTTTCTGTATCTACCACTTTTGGCTGTTTTCTCTTCTGTATTTACCGCTGTTGGCTTTTCTTCCTATGGTTTATCTACCAATGTTGTCCGTTCTCGCAACTGTTTATCTGTGTATCCATTTGTTTAGTTACGCTTGAGGTTCTCTGTCTTTGCATATTGTAAGCCTGTCTGTCAGTTGATCTGTTTAACAATCTACCTGTCTATTACCTGTATCTCTCCCTGTTTCTTTTTCAAACTAGCGACCCTTTCATGTGCCTTTCTATCTGCCTGTCTGTTTCTCTTTGTCTCTCTGTTTATATATCGACTTATCTATCTATTTTCATGAAAAATCTCCAGGGATGTGTAAGAATTTCTTCTATTTATCTATATATACCCATCTGCCTCCATATCTCTCTCTCTGTCCATCATTTTGCCTCCCTATCCATCTACCTATCCATTCCAAAGTTAAAGGAGCCCAACTCCATGCTCAGAAGTAGTCTTGGTAACGTGCAGTATATAATTAACTCGTTGGCCATCACAACCAGGGTATATTTTCAACAACAGTGTTATTGCTGTGAGAGTGAGTGGTAAGTGGCTGAGAGTGTCAATACTGTTACCATTAACTGTCTCATGATCAGGATAACTTTAGTATTGCAGGTAAGGCCAAAAGATTTTGTTCATCTGAGAGAGAGAGAGAGAGAGAGAGAGAGAGAGACTTACTATTAACCAAGATAACAGATCAGGCACCAAATCTAGTATGATTTACGTAAAAAAAGAAGCCTTCAAAGCAACGTTGGTTTCGATCCCTGGCCGTCTCTATCCAGACCCAGTAATGTACCAGTGACTGCCGGTGTGGCTTCTTTTCCTCCTATGTAACCATAATGTATTTCTCCCTGTCTACATATAAATTCAATGTATTTCATCTCTTTACTCCACAGTCTTCTAGTCAGACATCATCCGAAAGATAAAATTGACCTGAAACTTAATTGTCATCATCACCATTATCATCATCAGCAGCATTATCATTACCATCATCATCGTCGCAGTCATCATCATTATCGTCAGCCTCTTTATCGTCGTCTTTGCCATCATCATCGTCGCTGTCCATCGTCATCATCATCATCATCTTCATAGTCGTCGTCGTTGTCACCACCATAATCAATATCATCATCATCATCATCATCATCCGGACCATACTTGCCACTAAAAAACAACACGAGTAAACAACGGTACTAAATAATTGGTGAACAGATAAGACAGAGAAGGTAAATACAGTATGAATGAGGGAGATAAGGTTGTGTGAGAAGAGCATTTTTGTGTTGTTGTTGGTGGGGCGAGAGGATTATATTGGGCAGAGGAGAGCAGCCTAGTAGTGAAGGTGGTTAAGGAAGGCTGCAGCAAACCCGTCTACTTCACAAAGTCTCTCCTGAGCTGAGTAAAATACTGTGTGGATAGCAAGAATACAGTGAAGAAGACCCCACCGTACTGAAGAGGTTATGGACACAGTTGGCTACATGGCATGAGAATTGGCAGAGAGAGAGAGAGAGAGAGAGAGAGAGAGAGAGAATATAATTATAGGGAAAATATACACTCAAATAATTAAGAAACTTAAATAGAATAACACTGTCATGGCATATAAAAAGAAACTGCAGTTCAGCGAAGGTTGAATCCTGGTCGGTTTCTCTCCATACCCAGATATCCACCTGTGTTGGCTGTAGCAGTTCCTGCCAGGTATTCAGTCTGCCTGGAAAATCTAATTTATAACTGTATCTATATCTCTTTCCTTCTATATGTCTATATCAATATGCAAATTAGTCAGTCTGTCATAATCATCACCCATCGTCTGTTTGTTTGCATATCAGTTCTGTCATTTGCATCTCTGCTTGTCGGTTTGTCATTATCAGTTTTTCTGTCTATCTCTAGTTCGTAATACATTCTTTTTGGCTACAGAAAAACCTCCTCTCAGCGTCATCATCATCATTATCATCTTCATAGTCATATGATCATGATCATCATCATTCCATTGTAATATTAATGTCCTTCCCAGCTTTCTCCACTCCGACCTATTAACTGTACGTTAGTTCCATGGCAGTGCAATATATTTACAGGTTTCTTCCTTCCAACAGGGTTGCTACCAGCTTCTTCCTCTCACTCCAACTCTGGGCTGCCACTCAGCTATCTTACTTGTCCTACGGTTCCCGCCTAAAAAGGTATGTATCCCATGTATCCACGTATTAAAGGAATGAATAATAGAAATGTTCACCATGTATAATGAACAAACGTTCATACAAAGGTTACAGAGATGGATCGATTTAAGAGAGAGAGAGGGGGAGCATGAATCGAAGTAGTGTATCGTTGCGTGAAATGCAAAAAAGAAAAAAAAAAGGATACCATATTTATAAATAAAGGAGCAGAGCGTGAGTGCGTGTTGGATCCCGGGTGCTCAGTTACCTGACCTAATTTTCTACCACTGTTGGCTGTTGTTGCTTCTGTTTATCTACCACTGTTGGCTGTTGTTGCTTCTGTTTATCTACCACTGTTGGCTGTTGTTGATTCTGTTTATCTACCACTGTTGGCTGTTGTTGCTTCTGTTTATCTACCACTTTTGGCTGTTGTTGCTTCTGTTTATCTACCACTGTTGGCTGTTGTTGCTTCTGTTTATCTACCACTGTTGGCTGTTGTTGCTTCTGTTTATCTACCACTGTTGGCTGTTGTTGCTTCTGTTTATCTACCACTGTTGGCTGTTGTTGCTTCTGTTTATCTACCACTGTTGGTTTGTTGTTGCTTCTGTTTATCTACCACTGTTGGTTTGTTGTTGCTTTTGTTTATCTACCACTGTTGGCTGTTCTCGCTTGGATATCTGCCATTGTTGGCTGTTTTCTCTTTTGTATTTATCACTGTTGACTGTTTTCTGTATCTACCACTATCGGCTGTTCTCTCTTCTGTATCTACCACTGTTGACTGTTTTCTGTATCTACCACTTTTGGCTGTTTTCTCTTCTGTATTTACCGCTGTTGGCTTTTCTTCCTATGGTTTATCTACCAATGTTGTTCCTTCTCGCAACTGTTTATCTGTGTATCCATTTGTTTTGTTACGCTTGAGGTTCTCTGTCTTTGCATATTGTAAGCCTGTCTGTCAGTTGATCTGTTTAACAATCTACCTGTCTATTACCTGTATCTCTCCCTGTTTCTTTTTCAAACTAGCGACCCTTTCATGTGCCTTTCTATCTGCCTGTCTGTTTCTCTTTGTCTCTCTGTTTATATATCGACTTATCTATCTATTTTCATGAAAAATCTCCAGGGATGTGTAAGAATTTCTTCTATTTATCTATATATACCCATCTGTATCCATATCTCTCTCTCTGTCCATCATTTTGCCTCCCTATCCATCTACCTATCCATTCCAAAGTTAAAGGAGCCCAACTCCATGCTCAGAAGTAGTCTTGGTAACGTGCAGTATATAAATAACTCTTTGGCCATCACAACCAGTGTATATTTTCAACAACAGTGTTATTGCTGTGAGAGTGGGTGGTAAGTGGCTGAGAGTGTCAATACTGTTACCATTAACTGTCTCATGATCAGGATAACTTTAGTACTGCAGGTAAGGCCAAAAGATTTTGTTCATCTGAGAGAGAGAGAGAGAGAGAGAGAGAGAGAGAGAGAGAGAGAGAATGTGTTTTGAGTGTGTGTGTGTGTGTGTGTGTGTGTTTCAATACGTACGCTGCTCCTTGTCCTTCTTATGTGTGTGTGTGTGTGTGTGTGTGTGTGTGTGCAAACTCAGTGCCTGAGGAAAGCATGTGTAATGTGTAGATTCTGGGTGTCGATTATTGGAAAGTACATGCGCACTGTGTGTGCGTGCTGCGAAATGGATGAAGGAGTGCGTGAACAATGGAAGCAACTTGACCCATTGCTAGTGCAGTAAGAGAGAGAGGGAGAGAGAGAGAGAGAGAGAGAGAGAGAGAGAGAGAGAGAGAGAGAGAGATGCTCAATTTTTCAGTCAAATAAGGCGCGTGGCAGAATATGTTACCATTCTGCTTCGTAGAACTAATAACTAAACTAAATATATAAGAGATTAACGAGAATTACCTTCACCGAGAGAGAAGTGTAAATACTAAACAAAATATATGATAAATACCTGTAATGAAAAAAAAAAGAAACCTTGGAGGACTACCGGAATCGAAACCTGGATCTATGTCACTGATCAGGCCCCTCTTCCGGGTGGCCGTCAGGCTTCTGTTTAATGTGCTTGTAATTCATCATCATCATTATCACCATCATCGTTATCGCCGACGTCGATGTCCTTATCGGCAACATCATCCTCACCATCATCATCATCATTTTCCAGCATACTTCCACTGCATGATACAGATCTGTGCCAGCTTTCTCCACTCTGACCTATTTGTTGTTATCATGTGTTAGTGTGGTTGTGTTCCTGGGTGGCTGTGGTGGTTATTTGTGGGAGAAGGAGGAGAGGAAGTCTGAGGACGAGGTAACCGTGTTATTGGAGAATATATGAGAGTGTGCGTAGGATTAGAGTGAGTTTTTAAAAAGTGCGTGTGTAAAGGTGCGTGTGGAAGAAGCGCATTGTTATGTGTGTGTGTGTGTGTGTGTGTGTGTGTGTGTGTGTGTGTGTGTGAAATAAGTTCATCTTTTAGTGGGAGTGTTGGTAAGTATGTACTGTGTGTTTAGATGAGAGTTCAGTGCGTGATGAGTGTGTGTGTAACGTCTACATTCCTAGCGCAGGCTGGTGAAGAGAGTGTGTATTCTGCAAGTGTGTGTGTGCTGAGAAGTGGGTGAAGGACTTCGTGAGGAAAGAGAAAGACAGCGTACGGTATAAGACCTATTGCTACTCCAGTTATGAGAGAGAGAGAGAGAGAGAGAGAGAGAGAGAGAGAGAGAGAGAGAGGAGGGGGGAGAATGTGTTTGTTCTTGTGTAAATGAAGTTCATTTTTTCAGTGCGTGCGTAGGTTGTTGTGGACAGTAAATATCCGTGCAATTTGAGTGAATTGAAGGTGCATGAAGGTGTGTGTGAACGGAGAGGATAAAGGAGAGAGAGAGAGAGAGAGAGAGAGAGAGAGAGAGAGAGAGAGAGGAGGGGGGAACAGAATCAAAGAAACCAGATAGAGTCTCTTTAACTGTTGATGGAGTGAAATAATAAAAATAATATAGAAATCCATATAAGAAAGCATTTTTTGATCGCGAGGCTCACTCACCAAACCCAGATATCAACCTGTGTTGGCTGGAGTGGTTTCTGTCTCCTTCCTTCCGTTGTCTATTTTCGTGTCTTTTCTTCGGGATATATAATTAGTCGTCTTAGTTTTTGGAAGAATATATTTTTCTTTTTTTTACACACAGTCAATCGATAAACCTTATCTTTCATTTCTCTATTGTTGCACTCTACATCGGATTACTTGTGTCGATCTGTACATTTACTTCGCAGACGTCATTCCCGGTGGGAATCATTATTTTGTTGCGTTTCAGCATTCAGGCACCTGTGACTCGCCTTTCTTGAATGAAATCGTCTAAAGTCTGCTAGAACACAATACTAGAGTTGTGCCGACCAGTTAGAGGTTAAGAGTGCTATTAGTAGCACTTCATCGCTCCTTATATATATATATATATATATATATATATATATATATATATATATATATATATATATATATATATATATATAATTCTTCTGTGACCTTCAACGTTTCATCAGTTAATTCATACACCCTCGATCATTAGAGGGTTAAATATTTGCCTCCTCCTGCATATGTTCAGTGATAGCGATGGCCAGGAACCGAATACTAGAGTTGTGCTCACCATGAGAGGGTTAAATATTTGCCTCCTCTTGCATATGTTCAGTGGTTGTGATGGCCAGTGACTTGCTTGCTTTGGCTTCGTGTTGTAATTCATACCTTTGAGACAGACCAAGAACACGGTGGAGGGGCAAGGTGGGGGAGTATATGAGGGAGGGTGGCGTGTTGTGGCTGGGAGGACGGGTCGTTAATATTGGAGTAAAGAAAAAATGTTAGTTTCGAACAGCCTACCTCCATGAGAGAGAGAGAGAGAGAGAGAGAGAGAGAGAGAGAGAGAGAACACTAATGAACAAAAAACAAAGTCAGGCAAGGAACGTACCAAAATATATGAAAAAAAGAAGCCAAATGAACAGTCTTGGTTTCAATGGCGGTCCGTCACTATCCAGACCCAGTTATCTACCAGTGTTGGCCGGTGTGGCTTCTGTGCCTCCTATGTAAGGATAATGTTGTATATGTGTCTCCCTTTGGGCATTATACTGCGCATCTGCAACGTTACGTATTTGTGGTGTGACCGATAATATCCACGGCTTCACTGATGACTCATTAGACTTTGTGTCCATTTTTTTTAGAGACACTGAGTGTGGGGGCTAGGAGGAGTGTTCTTATGTGCGTGTGCTTGTCCTTGCAAGTGCTTGAGTTTGTGTGCGTGCTCATGCACACACCTGTGTATGTGTGTGTGTGTGTGTGTGTGTGTGTGTGTGTGTGTGTGTGTACCCTTGTATGTGTATACTCGTGTGTGTGCCTGTGTGTGTGTGCTTTTGCTCGTTTTTGTGTATGCATGTGTGTGTGTATGTGTCTGTATGTGTGGTGTATGTGTGTGTCTGTATTTGGCCTTATATGTCTGTCGGTTTTAAGTGTTTTTTATTTCTTAACCCTAGAATGCTTACGTCGGGTAAATTTCCCTGTTCGGCGATTTATTTATTTGCTATTTTGTTATGATAAGAGCTTTGGAGCTGTCCTTCCCTATACCTTCAATCCACCCTACCCCCTACCTACATAGGTAGTGGTGTGGTTTCATCTCGCATTTATCACCATGATATTTGGGTTTAAAGTGTTTTTTACCCGACAGTGCCCCTTTTTTCGTTTCCCCCATTTCAGGCCAGGGTGATATGTGAGGGGAGCCACCTACCTAGTCTTAAGCTTCAACGTCCCAAGGAGGGGGCCACCAAGCCCAGTGGTAATTGAGCCCATAGTTAGTGTTTTTTATTTTAATGTTCATGTTATAAAAAAAAAAAAAACATTTTTTTTTTAGTACCTCCTAAATAAATTCAGGTAAAATTTATTTTCTTACCCTGATGGTTATTACTATGTAAGAAGGAAGTATATGAGTTACTTTTGATATCTGCATTGTCAAATTTTATAAAAATTTTGTCTAAGTATTTTTTATTAATTTTCCAAAATTGGATAAAATTCTCCCGGCGAAAGCAGTACTGTGAGGATAATAACGTAAGCATTCTATGGTTAATGCATTATAAACAAAATATTCTGGGGTTTATAGCTCTAGTCAGTGATTTATCTGTGTCAAAATGAAGCTCCTTGGTGTTTTGTAATGTTACGTCATTACGTCCACAACAATCGTCGCTCACTCATAATCTCTTTTTTATAACGAAGAGCAAAGCCTTCTTGTTGAATAATAGCATATATTATCTATGATAATTACGTCTCCTAATACTAATCCTACATTAACACTGTTTTCAACCCTTCCCTCCAATGTGCATTAAATCTCCATTGCCATTCACGTCATGCCGACTGTCACGTATACGTGGTAAATGGTGACCAACCAACTGAAGCTTCACCCTGGCTTCTTTTTATAGTCTTTCTTTGTGTAAACTCTTCTTGAATGAGATAAGTTACTATTTTTTCTTGTGAGTAACAGATTTCGTAAACGTAAAACCAACCAACCACACACACGCGCACACGCGCACGCACGCGCTCGCACGCACGCACACACACACACACACCCACACACACACACACACACAGATAACCTCCATTCCAGCTCCGTGAGACTAGAGTCAAAAAAGAAGCCTGTGGCCGGTGTAGGGGTTGATCCCAGGCCTGACTAACTGGACCCAGTTATCTACCTGCGTTGGCTTTAGTGGCTTCTGTCTATCATATATCTGGAAGTTCTATTTAATGAGTATAACTATCTTCCCATCTATTTGATCCTTCTATCCATTTACGTGTACTTGACTAAATCGCATATTATGCAAGTACATTTTACTCACCTGTGTGTGTGTGTGTGTGTGTGTGTGTGTGTGTGTGTGTGTGTGTGTGTGTCTATTTATATCAATGGGTCTGGCCATCCCTCAGGCCACACCCAATGGCAGGGTTCATCCAAGGTGTGTGTGTGTGTGTGTGTGTGTGAGTGTGTGTGTGTGTGTGTGTGTGTGTGTGTGTGTGTGTGTGTGTGTGTGTGTGTGTGAGTGAGTGAGTGTGTGTGTGTGTGTGTGTGTGTGTGTGTGTGTGTGTGTGTGTGTCTATTTATCTAATAGTCAGTGGGTCTGGCCATCCCTCAGGCCACACCCAATGGCTGGCTTCATCCAGGGTGTGTGTGTGTGTGTGTGTGTGTGTGTGTGTGTGTGTGTGTGTGTGTATCTATCTATCTATTTATCTATTAGTCAGTGGGTCTGGCCATCCCTCAGGCCACACCCAATGGCAGGCTTCATCCAGGGTGTGTGTGTGTGTGTGTGTGTGTGTGTGTGTGTGTGTGTGTGTGTATCTATCTATTTATCTATTAGTCAGTGGGTCTGGCCATCCCTCAGGCCACACCCAATGGCAGGCTTCATCCAGGGTGGCCACAACAAAACGCCTTTAACCCTTTGCCTGCCAATTACCTACTTGCAGTTTATTTCCGCTGACGTCACACGATTTTACTATGATGAAGAGAGAAATATGGCCCACCAAAAATGTTAAAACTATCCCATTTAACGTTTTGCCCCAGGATATACAACTTCCTGTTTTATTACGGCTTACCACCCACCATTTGGTTACTCATACACAGCAATTATAAAAAAATATATACGAATTGCCAACATAGATAAAAACTAATACTGACACTAAGTGGCCTACAATGGGTTGTAATTTATAAAAGAAACCATGTGCATGGCTTGGTTTGATCTTGGGCCTCATTAACCACCCCCAGATATCTACCTGCGTTGGCTGTCGTGGTATCTATTTATCTTTGTGAAGATTAATCTGTATTCTTTGTTAATTTGCCAGCCAATAGATTTGTCCATTTCTGTCTGTGTCTTAGTTTATTCATCGTTTTAACCATCAATCAATCCATCCATCCATTCATTCATTCATCCATCCTCCATTTGTGTCCATCCTTCCAGCCACCTATGTACTGTATATATCAATGTATCTATATGTGTACCTGTTTGTCAGAGTTAATCCTGGGTGGGTATTACTTCTCGTGTCTTAACACCAGTCTCCTATGACTCACTCTCAGATGTATAAAATCGTCTGGCGTTAGTTGGAATAGAGTACTAGAGATGTGCCTACCATAACAAGGTTGGTTGTGATTGCAATAGCACTCAGGCTCCTATGACTCACTTTCAGTTGAATAAACTCGACTGGTGTTAGATGGAATAGCATAGTAGAGTTGTGCCTACTGTGAGAGGGTTAATGGTAACAGTATTAACACTGTGGTGGGTGCGTGGTGGAATATGAGTGAAGGAGTGCGTGATCGGAGAGGAAGACAGTGTAGGATATAAGACCCATTGCTGGTGCACTTACATACACGAGAGAGAGAGAGAGAGAGAGAGAGAGAGAGAGAGAGAGAGAGAGAGAGAGAGAGAGAGAGAAGACTACTGTTAAACAAGAGAGCAGATCAGGCACTGAACGTGGTATGAGTTACGTAAAAAAGAAGCCTGCAACACAATTGTGGATTTTATGCCGGGCCGTCAGTCTCCAGACCCAATTATCTACCAGCGATGGCCAGTGTGGCTTCTGTCCCTCATATGTAACCATAATGTATTCGTTTCCCTGTCTACACATAATTTCAAAGCAATTCATCTCTTTACTCCACAGTCTTTTAGTCAGACCTCAGCCGAAAAATGAAACGACCTCAAATATAATTGTCATCATTATCATTATCATCATCATCACTACCATCGTCCTTGTCGTAATCAACATAGTAATCGTCGTCATCGTCATCGTCGTGTTCACCATCGTCGTCGTCGGCGTCCATCATCACCATCATCATCATCATCATCATCATCATCATCATCCGGACCATACTTGCCTTTGCTAAATGGTATGAGTTAACAACAGTACTAAATGTAATAATCAGGGAATAGATAAGATAAAGAAGGTAAATATGAATGAGGGAGATAAGGTTGTGTGTGAGAAGAGTATTTTTGTGTTGTTGTTGGTGGGGCGAGAGGATTATATTGGGCAGAGGAGAGCAGCCTAGTAGTGAAGGTGGTTAAGGAAGGCTGCAGCAAACCCGTCTACTTCACAAAGTCTCTCCTGAGCTGAGTAAAATACTGTGTGGATAGCAAGAATACAGTGAAGAAGACCTCACCGTACTGAAGGGGTTATGGACACAGTTGGCTACATGGCATGAGGATTGGCAGAGAGAGAGAGAGAGAGAGAGAGAGAGAGAGAGAGAGAGAGAGAGAGGAGGAGGAGGAGGGATTATGTTGCGAATAAAGCCAATGGACACTGTGGATCGAAATAAAAAGAAACCTTCGGTACCTACTGGTTCAATCCCGGGCCTCACTAACTAGACCCAGTTATATACCAGTGTTGGCTGTTGCGGTTTCTGACTGACATTATTTGCATACCTGTCTATCTGTCTGTCTATCAGTCTACCTATCCTTCCATCAGGGGTGTCTACATCAGTACTCGAATCAGAAGTAAAGTCTTGTACTCTGTCCAAAAGTAAAATCTTGCACGCTGTCCAAAAATAAAGTTTTCTACTCTATCCAAAAGTAAAGTTTTGTCCTCTGTGCAAAAATAAAGCCTTGTACTCCATCCCAAAGTAAAGTCTTGTACTCTGTCCAAAAACAAAGTCTTGTACTCTGTCCAAAAATAAAGTCTTGTACTCCATCCCAAAGGAAAGTCTTGTGCTGTGTCCAGGAGTGAAGTCTTTGTTCACTGGTAACAACTATCAACCGCTCATGGCAAACACCACTCCAGTATCTTAACCCTGGTAACGACAGACGATTTTATTTATCTGAGAGTATTTGATAGTCTGTGAGCGTTACTACTGTCTCAGTTAACTCTCTCATCAACAGGATAACTCTAGTCGTACACCATAGTCTGTGAGCGTTACTACTGTCACAGTTAACTCTCTCATCAACAGGGTACCTCTAGTCTTATATGTCAGCTAATACCAGACGATTTTATTCAACTAAGAGTAACCCATATGAGGCTGAGAGTGTTAATATGAAATCGTCACTGAACCAATAACTCATTATAAAAAATAATCTGTTATTCTATAGAAAATATAACAGTATTCCGGAATGGAGCTGGATATCTGGTTCTCACTGACGACTGCTGCTCCTGTGGCCTTCATTACGGTGAGGTATTTGTAATTTTATTGCTACTAGTACAAGAGTATTTTATTGCAGGATTTAATTGTAAGGTAATAGTGAAGCAGTTACTCTCAGGTTAATAAAATTGTGAGGCGTTAGCTGGAACAGATGAGTAGATTTGGGTGTAGCGTTAGAGGGTTAAATATTAGCCTGGTTGTGCATATGTGTCGATGGCCAGTGACTTGCTTGCTGTTGTGATTCATACCTTGGACAGAGAGAGAGAGAGGGGGGGGGGTTATGACACGAAAAAAAAAAAAACGATGGGACACTGTGGAACGTAATAAAAGGAAATCCACGTGTGCCACTGGTTCAATCTCTGGCTTCACTAACCAGACCCAGTTATATACCTGTGTTGGCTGTTACTGTTTCTGTCTGACAGCTCACTTATATATTTATGTGTCCCTTCGCTAGGTCATAAACTTGCTTATCTGCCCTCTCTTTGTGCATCTGCGTATTAATCTCTTCATCAAAAGAATGAAATCACAGGACGCAGAGTGAGACTGGATGGTGAGGAAATGGATAATGTGAGTACGTTCAGTTAGGTTACTTAGGTATATTGATGAGTAAGTATGGAAGTTCAGAGAATAAAGTGTTTGAAAGGGTTCACCCAGGAAGAAAGGTCGCTGTTTCACTGAAAGCAGTGATAAAGAATAGTAATTTGAGCATGGAAAAAAAAAATGCCGAAGTATGACAGTACTGTGATCCCCACTCTACTTTAGTGTACGAAAGCAAAGATTGGACATTGCTGCTAGGACACAAGTCAAGAGTGTAGGCAGTGGAAATAAGTTATTTGACCGGAGCATATGCATTCTTAGAGAATGAAAGACCGAGAAATGAGGAGGTAACGGAGTGTTGTAGTTATAATGTGGATGTGATTGATGGAGTGAAGAGAAATACTCAAGACGACGTAAAAAATATGGAGATGAATGGAGAATGAGAGTCTCACTAGGAGAGTGCATGTGAGGCGGGGCTGAGAGGGCGATGGGGGATATTAAGGATAAGTCGAAGAGATTGAGTTGACCCGTATGAGAGGAAGGGGGTAAAGTACAGGAAGGGCAGGTAAATTGGAGAGGAGATTACGAAATGCAGACGATATATTTGTGGCCATTGATTACGTTACTAAGGTGTCTGGATATTAATAAATAGATAGACTGATAGAAACATGGATAGATTTCCAAGGATTGATTGATAAAACATTTTCAAAGTTATTCATCTTGCCGAGGTTCAGTGCATGTGTTTACTGTGTTTTTCCTAGTGATCATCGCGGGCGGGTATTTCTTGTCGTGTCTTTCCATTCAGGCTCCGATGACTCACTGTTAGCTGAAAAACATCGTCTGACATTTTAGGCAACAAAATACAAGAGTGTCACAACCATAGGACGGATGTGTAAATTACTAACAATCTGAGGCTCGTTACCAGTTAAAATATTTCATCTACGTCTAACACGAACAGAATAACAGAGTTGTTCCCATCATGAAGGAGTTTCTGATAACAGTATTAATGCTCTCGGGCGCAATTAACTTCCGCTTTGCTGAATAAAATCGTCTGGCGTTAGCTGGAATGGAACAGGCCTAGTTGAGGTGTCTGATTAATTATATATCTATTTGGCCTATCTGACCAACGATATGTATCTATTTATCTATGTATCAGTGTGTCAGGGTAGTGACAGGCACAGAGGGGTGGTGGTAGCAATAACAATGTTGATGTACAATATGGGTTAGCAGCGTATATGAGGGAGGCTGGTGTGTTGTGGTGGCAGGCACAGAGGGGTGGTGGCAGCAATAACAGTGTGGATGTACAGTATGGGTTAGCAGCGTATATGAGGGAGGCTGGTGTGTTGTGGTGGCAGGCACAGAGGGGTGGTGGTAGCAATAACAATGTGCATGTATATATGGATTAGCAGGGTATACCAGGGAGTCTTGTGTGTTGTGGTGGCAGGGCTTCTTACTCACAATCCACATAAACTCTTACAAACAGTTTTTTGTCTGGCTCACTCTTTCCAGGAGGCGGTGTGATTAGATGGGTGGATATATGGAGATACTTTGATATACTAATTGGTCAATTGATAGACAGAAAGGTAGGTAGGCAGACGGGCATCGAGGTAAACTGGGTGAAATTATAGATTTTCATACGTCTGTGGAAAATCAATCTCTTCTACTTAAATATCTGTTTATGGATCTGTCGACCTTACAGTCCATCCATCTTCATACAGTGTCTCTCTGTCGATCCAAATGTCTATCTATCTATTTCCCTGTCTGTCTCTCTTTCAATCTATCTGTGTTTTTTCTTTTTCTTTTTTTTTATGTGACCGACTCTGGGCATAGGCTTCACAGCCTACTATCAAGGCCCAGCAGTCCTCCTTCATACCATACACCTCGACATGTCACCACTTCGGCGCTAACACCCACCGTCCATATTGAATACATGCTAGGGCTGTCTCATACAGGACTGGTGTATTGGTATAAGCGGGGGTATTTTTACGACATGTCGGCGGGTCTTCTGGTAGATCAGTAAAGCCTGATTTAATGAAATTCAAATCCTTAAACTGTTCCCTGCCCCAGCCGGAATTCGAATCTGGGTCCGTTAGGACTGCAGGCCACCTCTCTACCGATTGAGCCACCGCCTCCCCCCGTCTGTCTATGTCTTTCTTTCGTCTCTATTTCCCTTTTCTTTGTTTCGTTCTTTCTTTTCATCTTTCTTCATTATCTCTATTTTCTTTTGCCTTTTTTTCTAAGCCAAATTAGATATCTAAATGCTTCGTTATCAGCCCATATGTTTATTTAACGATCTATTTATCTGTCAATCTCCATCAGTCTATATGTTTGTATATCTATCCACGTCTCTCAGCTTATCTTTCTTTTGGTTTTTCTATCAGTCTAAATGTGTTTCTGTTTGTCGTCTATCTGTATGTCATTCAGACGATCGATCTATATCAGTCTGCCTGTCTGTCTTTCTGTGTGTCTATCCATCTATCTACCTAGTAGTTTCTATCTCCCTGTCTGTCCTCGGTCTAGAAAATCGTTTTGGTGTAACAAGAATGAAATTAAACATCACGATCTACTTTCCCAGCTGGTAGGTGTTGGCGAACATCATCCACTCACATGATGTAGTGCTGCCTACTTCTTCCTTCACCTTTACCATCCTAGGTGGTAGGTGGTGGCGACGACCATCCACTCACATGATGCAGTGCTGACTACTTCAATCTTAACTTTTATCATTGTAAGTCGTGGGTGGTGGCGACCATCATCCACTCACTTGATGTAGTTCTGCGTACTTCTTCCCTAGCCTTTATCATTCTTTTCCTGTGTTTCTCATCCTTTCTTCATATTCGTCCTATCCTTCCTGCCACTTTTTATTGTTCTTCTTTCTATGTCAGGTGGCTCTACACTGTGTGACAAACCAAATGTGTTTAGGAAATCACTAACTCATGCTAAAGACAATAACTAGACAGAAAATTATTAAGGCGAATAATCGACACTGAGGGAAAAGTGCAAACGTATATTTAAACGATAATAATTTGTAATGAAAGCAAAAGAAACCGACATGGATGTATGGAATCAATATCTTTTTCTCTCTGTCATGTAATAGGATCCTCTTCCGATTTGCCTGTGAGGCTTCTGCTTAATATGTTTGTAATTCATCATCATCATCATCATCAGTGTGATAATAATCATCGACATAAACATCATCATCATCATCATCATCCAGCATCGTTCCATCGCAGGACACAGATCTGTTTCAACTTTCCCCACTCTGACCTATTTGTTGTTAGGATATGTTTGTGTGGTTGTGTTCCTGGGTGGCTGTGGTGGTTAGGCTATATGTGGGAGAAGGAGAAGAGGAAGTCTGAGAACGAAGTACCTGTGTTATTGGAAAGTAGATGTGAGTGTGCGTAGGATTAGAATGAGTTTTTGAAATGTGGGTGTGTGAAGGTGCGTGTGGAGCGAGTGCTTGTTTTGTGTGTGTGTGTGTGTGTGTGTGTGTGTGTGTGTGTGTGTGTGTGTGTGTGTGTGTGTGTGTGTGTGTGTGTGTGTGTGTGTGTGTGTGTATGTTCATTCATCAGTGTGTCCTTTGTCCATTGTGTTTTGCATTTTTGAATGAAATTTCATTACAGGTGTAGTGCGTGTGTAATGACTACATTCCGAGTGTAGGTTACTGGAGCGTGCATGTGTACTGTAAGTGCGTGAGTGCTGCCAAACAATTGAAGGAATGATTGAACAATCAGATGGAACACAATGCTAGAGTTGCACCAACCAGTTGAAGGTTACGAGTGATACTTTGAGCCTGGTCTGGCTTCTATTATATACCAGCTTGATAAAATCTTCTGGCGTTACCTGGAATCCAATAACAATTTTGGCAACAAATAAAGGGGTAAGGGTAGGAGTAGTTACATTCTCAGGCTTATGTATCTTACTCTTGACCGAAGAAATCGTCTGGCGTAGGTGCGATGGAACAGGCCTACTCGAGATACCTACAGTATTTCTGTGTCTATCTGATTCATCTTACCAACAATATGTATCTATTTTTCTATGTACCAGTGTGTCAGGGTAGTGGCAGGCACAGAGGGGTGGTGGCAGCAATAACAGTGTGGATGTACAATATGGGTTAGCAGCGTATATGAGGCAAGCTGGTGTGTTGTGGTGGCAGGCACAGAGGGATGGTGGCAGAAATAACAACGTGGATGTACAGTATGGGTTAGCAGCACATATCAGGCAGGCTGGTGTGTTGTGGTGGCAGGCACAGAGGGGTGGTGGAAGCAATATCAATGTGGATGTACAATATGGGTTAGCAGCGTATATGAGGGAGGCTGGTGTGTTGTGGTGGCAGGCACACAGGGGTGGTGGTAGCAATAACAATGTCGATGTACAATATGGGTTAGCAGCGTATATGAGGCAGGCTGGTGTGTTGTGGTGGCAGGCACAGAGGGGTGGTGGTAGCAATAACAATGTGGATGTACAATATGGGTTAGCAGCGTATATGAGGGAAGCTGGTGTGTTGTGGTGGCAGGCACAGAGGGGTGGTGGTAGCAATAACAATGTGGATGTACAATATGGATTAGCAGCGTATATGAGGGAGGCTGGTGTGTTGTGGTGGCAGGGCTTTTTACTCACCACCCACCCAAATAATAACCTTGTGTTTTTCGTCTGGCTATCCCTTTGCTGGAGGTATTATCGTATCATGTATAAAGGCTCCAACATGTTTCCATCCGTCTGCCTTGGTCATGTAATGAGCGGCGCTTCACTCTGCTCGGTCTCTGTCAGCCTCTTTTTTCAATTTCTTATCCCTGAGGCTACCCTCTTTGACCTCATCCCAGGTCTTTTTCGGTCTGCCCTTGCAACCTTACCTTTGTCATACACATTTCCCTCTTTCTGTACACAGATATCGTCTTTCTGCCAGTGTGAGAAGATAATTTGATAAGTAGATAGATGAACAGATTGACAGCTAAACAGATTAACATTTTAAGTTGGTAGATAGGTAGGTAGACGTGTAAGCAAAAGGTAGTTCGGTAGGAAGGTAAGTAGGTAGATTAGTATACTGACAGATAAACAGACACATGGATATACAGATAGCGTGAGGGCAAATTTTTATTAGGTACCTAAGTAATAAGAAATTTTATGTATCGTCATCATCATCATCATCATACCACCATCATCATAATATACAGTACAGTTCATTATCACCATCATCATCATCATCCAGTATCGTTCCACTGCATGACACAGATCTGTGTCAGCTTTCTCCACTCTGACCTATTTGTTGTTAGGATATGTTAGTGTGGTTGTGTTCCTGGGTGGCTGTGGTGGTTATTTGTGGGAGAGGGAGGAGAGGAAGTCTGAGAACGAGGTAACTGTGTTATTGGAGAGCAGAAGTGAGTGTGTGCAGGGCAGGAGTACCAGATATGGGCAACATGGGCAACTACCTACCAGGCCACGGCCTGTCACAGGCCATCCAGACTTCCAGAGATGAATAAATATACGCTTTGGGCGTCCAAATAAGTGCCATCACCCATCAGTCCGTCAAAAATGGCCATTATAGGTCATGCCAAAATTTCACTGGAAATAACGGAAAAAAGAGACCTATATGTTGTAGGCCAACCTTCTGCGTTGCCTACCAGGCCACAGCAGGGTTAATCCGACAATGAGTGTGCGCACGATTAAATTGCGTTTTTGAAAGGTGCGTGTGTGAAGGTGCGTGGGGAGGGATTGCATTGTTTGTGTGTGTGTGTGTGTGTGTGTATCTATTATTCAATGTGTCTGGCCATCCCTCAGGCCACACCCAATAGCTGGGTTCATCCAGGGTGTGTGTGTGTGTGTGTGTGTGTGTGTGTGTGTGTGAGAGAGAGAGAGAGAGAGAGATAAAGTTTCAATATTAATGTAAAAAATACCGCGACATAAATAAACGTGGCAGGTAAGAAATACTAAAATAATCCCTGTCATAATTTAATAAAAGAAACTCAATGGCGCTATGTAGGTTCGATCCCGGGTCGTCACTGTCCACCCCCAGATATCCAACTGTGTTGACTGTATGAGTTTCTGCCAAATATATTATGGGAAAGTTTAGGCATACATACATACATACAGTCGTATAGTATCGTATCGTTTATAAGGCTCCAAGATGCATCCAAGCATCGGCCTTGGTCACCTAGTGGCGGATCACTATGCTGTGAAATCTTTGCAGTCCCCCAGCTTACTTCCTTATCCCTGAGGTCACACAATAACCTTGTACCAGGTCGTTTTTGGTCTGCTTCTCGTATTCGTACCCTCGACATTCACACCTCTCACCTTCCCTATCCAGTTGTCATGCCCTATCCTCTCAGAATGCCTAGACCCTTTAAGTGAGTTCCATCTCACCACAACACAGTATATTCCTGGCCCATCCTTTCTCTCAGCTTTCCAGTCCCAGTACTAGCCTCCTCTCCCCCCCTCCACCATACCTCTCATTCAAGGACGCACTACACATCCATCTAATCATTGTCCTTTCTGTGCATTTGAGTCTACGAATATCATTTTCTTTTACTTCACTGATCTCACTACTATACAGCATTACACTCCTAATACTTGTCGCATACACCTTAGCTCGGATTGAGAGCCCTCTCAGTGTTAGGAGACTGCAGCTTCATGAACTTCCTCTAGCCAGTCCTTACCCAAGCAACAGAGCTAGATCCAGCCCCACCTCCATCCTATAACATCTTTCCCAAAAACAAAACTCTGCACACTGAATAAACTCTAGCAAGATTAATCCTTTTTTGACTGTCAGTCTGTGCATATTCTCCCCGATATACCACTCACAAGAAATCACTATTACTTCGCAGTCTACCTCTAATACCACAACATCTCTTATGCACCCACATATCACAAAAACTGCTAAAGATTGAGCTACTCCTAAAGCCTTGTAATAAACTGCACATGGCCAAACTCCTTCTGCTTTGACAGTACTGCCACCACCACCAGGTATAAGAATTTCTATATTATTCGAATATACTCATACTCTTGTACCACATTCCGTCTCCCCACTTCCTAAATCTTTCCTCTGTCTCCATTTCATTCTCTGCAATCAACCCAAGTCATCAGCATACAACATCTCCCATGGAAGCCCATTTCTAAAGTCACTTGCTAGAGCTTCAAGCACTATGGCAAACAACAAGTGTCTCAAGACTTATCCCTGATGCACGCAGACATCCACGGAAAGCTCGTCACTCGTATCTCTCTTCAATCTTACCTGGGTATGAGCGCTCATATACATAGCTATAACCACTGTAATCGCCACTCCTTAATTCTTTGCTTTCTCATTGCTCACTTCACCACCTCCTTAGGAACTCTGTCAAAGACCTTCTCCAAATAAACAAAAACAAAAGTTTCCATTTTTTCATATACACTTACCTCCGCAAACAGAGTTGGAGGAGGTTACGTATTCGCCTACAGTATGTTTGTCTGTCTGTTTACCCAGACGATATCTCCAAAAGTTCTCAATGAATGAATTTCAATAAAATTTGGTGGAACGATGGGCCATGGGCCAAGAAAGAACTGATTAAATTTGGGGGCTGATGAGGATCCGGTTCCTGATCGTATGTATAATATCTCCAAAGGTTTTGAATGAATTTCAAAAAAGTTTTGTGGAAGAGTGGGCCATGGGGCAATGAACAGTTGCTTAAATTTGGGGGCGGATCTATGTCCTATGTATTACACACAAAATCTCCACGGATCCGGATCCGGATGCTTATTAATGGCAATGGCATTGGCCGAGGTATGGGCTCTCTGAGTGTTTTTTAGTTTCCCTGCAGCTGTCGGACAATGAACGTGGAATCAATGGTCCTTCTGCATGGCATAAACTAAATCTGCATCTCATCAATATTCCCTCTATCCCTTAGCATACATTCTACTGCTCTCCCCATTACATTCATTATCTGGTCCAAAATATTCATGCCCCGGAAATTTTCTCTATTCAGGGGATCACCCCTTCCCTTATATACATTTACATTTACACTCTTCAGTCAGTCATATGGGACAACACGCTCATATACGATGAAATTTATCAAATCTGTATCTAAACGCTCTCTATATCTTCTGAAACCTTCAACACTTAGTTATTCCAGACACACCCGATCATCAGAGGGTTAAATACTTGCCTCCTCCTGCATATGTTCAGTGGTTGCGATGGCCAGTGACTTGCTTGCTTTGGCTTTGTGTTGTAATTCATACCTTTGAGACAGACCAAGAACAAGACGGAGGGGCAAGGTGGGGGAGTATATGAGGGAGGGTGGCGTGTTGTGGCTGGGGGGACGGGTCGTTAATTAACAGGGGTATAAAGGAAAAGTTTTTTTTTTTTTTTCTAACTGCCTATCTCTATGAGAGAGAGAGAGAGAGAGAGAGAGAGAGAGAGACTCTAATGAACAAAATTACAAGTGAAGCAAGAAATGTACCAAAATCTAGGAAAAAAGAAGCCAAATGAACATCGTTGGTTTCGATGCCGGTCCTTTACCATCCTGACCCAGTTATCTATCAGTGTTGGCCGGTGTGGCTCCTGTGCCTCTTGTGTAAGGATAATATTGTATGTGTCTCCCTTTGGGCATTATACTGCTGATCTGCAACGGTACGTATTTGTGGTGTGACCGATAATATCCACGGCTCCACTGATGGCTCATTAGATTTATTTTTGTTCTTATTATTATTATTATTTTTTTTGTGTGGCACTATGCTTGGGGGTGGAAGGGATGCATGCGCTCATGTGTGTGTGCGTGTCCATGAGCACTTGTGTGTGTGTGTGTGTGTGTGTGTGTGTGTGTGTGTTAGGCTTTATATGTCTATCATTATCAGTGTTTTTCTTATTGCATTGTAAACAAAATGCTCTGGGGTTTATAGTTCTAGTCAATTATTTTTCTGTTTCAAAATGAAGCTCCTTGTTGTTTTTTAATGTTACTTCGTTACATCCACAACAGTTGTCACTCATTGATAGTCTGTTTTAAAACGAAGAACAAAGCCTTCTTGTTGAATAATAGCATATAATTATTACCTATGATAATTACGTCCCCTAATGTTAATCCTACATTAACACTATTCTCAACCCTTCCCTCCAGTGTACAATAAATGTCCATTGCCATTCACTTCATGCCGACTGTCAAGTATATGTGGTAATTTTTTTTTTTTTTTTTTTAAGCAACAACAGAGGAAGGAAAAAGATGGATAAAAAAAATAATCCATACACCAGATTACTGGTGTCCTCTGTTCACATCTGTAACAGTTGGACTTGAACAGCTGTAGGTTGAAGTTTAGGAGGAAACAACTCTTGGGAAGTGAGTTCCAAATAGATGCAGTTCGGGGAATAAAAGATTTCTGATAGGAGGAAGTTCTGCAATATGGTTGTGTGACATTCCAGTCATGAGGGCTACCCGATGCCCGTGTAGCACGAGGGAAGGCATGGAGAGGTGGCATAATGGATGCAACTTCGTCTGGGCACTTGCCATAAAAGTATCTGTAAATTAATTCAAGGGAGGCAACATTCCTTCTTACTCGTAGGGGAGGTAGTTTATTTATAATAGCAGGGTTACAGTATTTAATAATCCTAACAGCTTTGTTCTGAATTTGGTCTAGTTGTTTTAGTGCAACCTTTACACATCCATTCCTCAAGGGTGAGCAATATTCCAGCTGAGAGCGTACATGACTCTTATAAACTATAGTCAACTGCTCATCAGTGAAGAAACTACAAACTCTGTACAATAATCCAAGTTTCTTTGAGGCGGTTTTAGCAAGTGATCTGACATGAGATATCCAGCTGAGGTCATTGTTAGGTGAAACACCGAGAATTTTAATACTTCTGGAAATAGGAATACTAGTAGCATGACAGATAATATAGGAATCTGCCAATATCTGTTTATCAGTAAATTGTATGTATAACTGGTTTTACAAACCAACTGAAACTTCACCCTGGCTTCTATTTATAGTCCTTCTGTGTTGACTGCAGTCGTTGTTGGAGTTCAGTTATTATTTTTGCCTTGTGAGTTTCAAACTTCGTTCATGTAACACACACACACACACACACACAGAAATTAATGCCCCGAGCTAGACCTTGATCGATCGTATAGCCCCGTTTGGTGACGGGAGAGCGTTACTTCTCTCAGCAGGGTAAATACCCTGGCGGGGCGCGAACTCTCCACCCTTCGGTCTCGAGTTAGGCGCTCTACCACTGAGCCACCTTACCCCACAAGAGAGAGAGAGAGAAGGAACATATCTAACAAAAAACTGTGAGTCGAAGTGACGAAAAACAACACGAAAGATAAAAAAGAAACCAAAGAGCTTTACTGATAGGATAAACCACATGCATCACTAACCTAGTACAGGGAGCCACCTGTGTTGACTGTAGTGGTTTCTAGCTATTTTTTGGATACTAATCTATTTTCTCAATATTTCAGGCTATATATTTGTAAATCTGTGTGTGTGAACTTGCTTAGCCGTCCTTTTAACCATCTATCTATTCATCCATCCATCTGGTTTTTGTGTCCATCCTTCAAACAATCAATGTATCCATCTGCTTTTCTATCCTCGTATCTATGTATCTGCTATGGCTTCCGTTCCTTTGTGTGACGAAAATGAAGGAATGACTCAATGAATGAATAAACAAGGCACTCTTTTTCTGTGTGTCTGTTGGTCTATCCATCTATATATCCATCTATCTATCTCTCCATCTATCTGACTATTCATCCATCTATCTGCCTGTCAATATGTCCACTCACCTATCTATCTGTTTACCTGTCTTCCTATATTACCATCTATCTATGTACCTATATCTTTCATCAGCCATTCATTCGACCTGCTGGTCAGTTAACTATGCGTCTACCTGCCTGTATATCTATTTATATACAAATACCTGTATTTAAAGCTTTCAATCTTTCAAAATATCTTTCTAAATATCCGTCTCCTTACATATATACTGAATCTATCTAATTATCTGTTGCATATGTTTTCATTCTCACCACCTCTCTGTTTTATTTTTAGTCCATATACGTATGTCTATGTACCGAATTACTTACCTGTTTATCTACCTCTGGCTATCCAGTAATAATCTATTTATTTATCTAAGATGGCCACAACTCACTTATTGGGCATATGTCTCGATGGCCAGTAACTCTAGCTGTGGCCTGGTGATGTGATTCATATTATGAGAGAGAGAGAGAGAGTATTATGAAAAAATACGGAACGAGACAAGGTATGATACTATGCTTATAAAATAACAGCGACATAAAATATAAAAAAGAAACCGGCACCGGGACAATGGTTTCGATCCCTGGCCTCACTCACCAGACCCAGTTATCTACCTGTGTTGGCTGTGGTGGTTTCTGTCTGTGTGTCTTTCTGTCCATGTGTTTTAATCTAACTCTTGTTCAGTTCATATTTTTGTCTTTCTTTTGTCTATTTATTTGTATGCCTATCTGACCTCTTATTAATCCATCAGTATAATTTTTAGCAATATTTTTCCCCTCTTTCAATTATCCAGTGTATCTATCTGTATATATATCTGTGTCGCCTGCTTCATCTCGGTTAGGTATCAGCTCCTCATCTTAACACTCAGGCATCTATGACTCACTCTCAGCTGAATAAAATCGTCTGGCGTTAGCTGCAATTAATTACTAGAGCTTTTCCGGTCATTAGGGGGTTAACGATGACAGTAATAACACACCAAGACTAATATGACTCACTCTCACCTGAATAACATCGACTGAAATTACTTGGACTAAAATACCAGAGTTATCCCCGCGATGAGAGGGTTAAGCATCATCATCATCATCATCATCCAGCATCCTTCCACTGCATGACACAGATCTGTGCCAGCTTTCTCCACTCTGACCTATTTGTTGTTAGGATATGTTAGTGTGGTTGTGTTCCTGGGTGGCTGTGGTGGTTATTTGTGGAAGAAGGAGGAGAGGAAGTCTGATAACTAGGTAACAGTGTTATTGGAAAGTAGATGTGAGTGTGCGTAGGATTAGAGTGAGTTTTTGAAAAATGTGTACGTTAGGCTAAGGTGCGTGTGGAGAGAGTGCATTGTGTGTGTGTGTGTGTGTGTGTGTGTGTGTGTGTGTGTGTATCTATCTATTTATCTATTAGTCAGTGGGTCTGGCCATCCCTCAGGCCACACCCAATGGCAGGCTTCATCCAGTGTGTGTGTGTGTGTGTGTGTGTGTGTGTGTGTGTGTATCTATCTATTTATCTATTAGTCAGTGGGTCTGGCCATCCCTCAGGCCACACCCAATGGCAGGCTTCATCCAGGGTGTGTGTGTGTGTGTGTGTGTGTGTGTGTGTGTGTGTGTGTGTGTGTGTGTGTGTGTGTGTGTGTGTGTATCTATCTATTTATCTATTAGTCAGTGGGTCTGGCCATCCCTCAGGCCACACCCAATGGCAGGCTTCATCCAGGGTGGCCACAACAAAACGCCTTTAACCCATTGCCTGCCAATTACCTACTTGCAGTTTATTTCCGCTGACGTCACACGATTTTACTATGATGAAGAGAGAAATATGGCCCACCAA
The DNA here is from genome assembly GCF_032717465.1 of Coenobita brevimanus. Classification (NCBI taxonomy): domain Eukaryota; kingdom Metazoa; phylum Arthropoda; class Malacostraca; order Decapoda; family Coenobitidae; genus Coenobita; species Coenobita brevimanus. The sequence goes on from NC_136959.1 coordinate 11,910,865, forward strand.
AAATGTTAAAACTATCACATTTAACGTTTTGCCCCAGGATATACAACTTGCTGTTTTATTACGGCTTACCACCCACCATTTTGTTACACTCATACACAGCAATTATAAAAAAAAATATACGAATTGCCAACCTAGATAAAAACTAATACTGACACTAAGTGGCCTACAATGGGTTGTAATTTATAAAAGAAACCATGTGCATGGCTTGGTTTGATCTTGGGCGTCATTAACCACGCCCAGATATCTTACCTGCGTTGGCTGTCGTGATATATATTTATCTTTGTGAAGATTAATCTGTATTCTTTGTTAATTTGCCAGCCAATAGATTTGTCCATTTCTGTCTGTGTCTTAGTTTATTCATCGTTTTAACCATCAATCAATCCATCCATCCATTCATTCATTCATCCATCCTCCATTTGTGTCCATCCTTCCAGCCACCTATGTACTGTATATATCAATGTATCTATATGTGTACCTGTTTGTCAGAGTTAATCCTGGGTGGGTATTACTTCTCGTGTCTTAACACCAGGCTCCTATGACTCACTCTCAGATGTATAAAATCGTCTGGCGTTAATTGGAATAGAGTACTAGAGATGTGCCTACCATAACAAGGTTGGTTGTGATTGCATTAGCACTCAGGCTCCTATGACTCACTCTCAGTTGAATAAACTCGACTGGTGTTATGTGGAATAGCATAGTAGAGTTGTGCCTACTGTGAGAGGGTTAATGGTAACAGTATTAACACTGTGGTGGGTGCGTGGTGGAATATGAGTGAAGGAGTGCGTGATCGGAGAGGAAGACAGTGTAGGATATAAGACCCATTGCTGGTGCACTTACATACACGAGAGAGAGAGAGAGAGAGAGAGAGAGAGAGAGAGAGAGAGAAAGAAAACTACTGTTAAACAAGAGAGAAGATCAGGCACTGAACGTGGTATGAGTTACGGAAAAAAGAAGCCTGCAACACAGTTGTGGATTTTATGCCGGGCCGTCAGTCTCCAGACCCAGTTATCTACCAGTCACGGCCAGTGTGGCTTCTGTCCCTCATATGTAACCATAATGTATTCGTTTCCCTGTCTACACATAATTTCAAAGCAATTCATCTCTTTACTCCACAGTCTTTTAGTCAGACCTCAGCCGAAAAATGAAACGACCTCAAATATAATTGTCATCATCATCATTATCATCATCATCACTACCATCGTCCTTGTCGTAATCAACATAGTAATCGTCGTCATCGTCATCATCGTGTTCACCATCGTCGTCGTCGGCGTCCATCATCATCGTCATCATCATCATCATCATCATCATCCGGACCATACTTGCCTCTGCTAAATGGTATGAGTTAACAACAGTACTGAATGTAATAATCAGGGAATAGATAAGATAAAGAAGGTAAACATGAATGAGGGAGATAAGGTTGTGTGCGAGAAGAGTATTTTTGTGTTGTTGCTGGTGGGGCGAGAGGATTATATTGGGCAGAGGAGAGCAGCCTAGTAGTAAAGGTGGTTAAGGAAGGCTGCAGCAAACCCGTCTACTTCACAAAGTCTCTCCTGAGCTGAGTAAAATACTGTGTGGATAGCAAGAATACAGTGAAGAAGACCTCACCGTACTGAAGGGGTTATGGACACAGTTGGCTACATGGCATGAGGATTGGCAGAGAGAGAGAGAGAGAGGAGGAGGAGGAGGGATTATGTTGCGAATAAAGCCAATGGACACTGGATCGAAATAAAAAGAAACCTTCGGTACCTACTGGTTCAATCCCGGGCCTCACTAACTAGACCCAGTTATATACCAGTGTTGGCTGTTGCGGTTTCTGTCTGACATTATTTGCATACCTGTCTATCTGTCTGTCTATCAGTCTACCTATCCTTCCATCAGGGGTGTCTACATCAGTACTCGAATCAGAAGTAAAGTCTTGTACTCTGTCCAAAAGTAAAATCTTGCACGCTGTCCAAAAATAATGTTTTCTACTCTATCCAAAAGTAGAGTTTTGTTCTCTGTGCAAAAATAAAGCCTTGTACTCCATCCCAAAGTAAAGTCTTGTACTCTGTCCAAAAACAAAGTTTTGTACTCTGTCCAAAAATAAAGTCTTGTACTCCATCCCAAAGGAAAGTCTTGTGCTGTGTCCAGGAGTGAAGTCTTTGTTCACTGGTAACAACTATCAACCGCTCATGGCAAACAACACTCCAGTATCTTAACCCTGGTAACGACAGACGATTTTATTTACCTGAGAGTATTTGATAGTCTATGAGCTTTACTACTGTCGCAGATAACTCCCTCATCAACAGGATAACTCTAGTCGTACACCATAGTCTGTGAGCGTTACTACTGTCACAGTTAACTCTCTCATCAAGAGGGTACCTCTAGTCTTATATGTCAGCTAATGCCAGACGGTTTTATTCAACTAAGAGTAACCCATATGAGGCTGAGAGTGTTAATATGAAATCGTCACTGAACCAATAACTCATTATAAAAAATAATCTGTTATTCTATAGAAAATATAACAGTATTCCGGAATGGAGCTGGATATCTGGTTCTCACTGACGACTGCTGCTCCTGTGGCCTTCATTACGGTGAGGTATTTGTAATTTTATCGCTGCTAGTACAAGAGTATTTTATTGCAGGATTTAATTGTAAGGTAATAGTGAAGCAGTTACTCTCAGGTTAATAAAATGGTGAGGCGTTAGCTGGAACAGATCAGTAGATTTGGGTGTAGCGTTAGAGGGTTAAATATTAGCCTGGTTGTGCATATGTGTCGATGGCCAGTGACTTGCTTGCTGTTGTGATTCATAATTTGGACAGAGAGAGAGAGAGAGAGAGAGAGAGAGAGAGGGGGGGGGATTATGACACGAAAAAAAAAAAAAAAACGATGGGACACTGTGGAACGTAATATAAGGAAATCCACGTGTGCCACTGGTTCAATCCCGGGCCTCACTAACCAGACCCAGTTATATACCTGTGTTGGCTGTTACGGTTTCTGTCTGACAGCTCACTTATATATTTATGTGTCCTTTCGCCAGGTCATAAACTTGCTTATCTGCCCTCTCTTTGTGCATCTGCGTATTAATCTCTTCATCAAAAGAATGAAATCACAGGACGCAGAGTGAGACTGGATGGTGAGGAAATGGATAATGTGAGTACGTTCAGTTAGGTTACTTAGGTATATTGATGAGTAAGTATGGAAGTTCAGAGAATAAAGTATTTGAAAGGGTTCACCCAGGAAGAAAGGTCGCTGTTTCACTGAAAGCAGTGATAAAGAATAGTAATTTGAGCATGGAAAAAAAAAATGCCGAAGTATGACAGTACTGTGATCCCCACTCTACTTTAGTGTACGAAAGCAAAGATTGGACATTGCTGCTAGGACACAAGTCAAGAGTGTAGGCAGTGGAAATAAGTTATTTGACTGGAGCATATGCATTCTCAGAGAATGAAAGACCGAGAAATGAGGAGGTAACGGAGTGTTGTAGTTATAATGTGGATGTGATTGATGGAGTGAAGAGAAATACTCAAGACGACGTTAAAAATATGGAGATGAATGGAGAATGAGAGTCTCACTAGGAGAGTGCATGTGAGGCGGGGCTGAGAGGGGGATGGGGGATATTAAGGATAAGTCGAAGAGATTGAGTTGACCCGTATGAGAGGAAGGGGGTAAAGTACAGGAAGGGCAGGTAAATTGGAGAGGAGATTACGAAATGCAGACGATATATTTGTGGCCATTGATTACGTTACTAAGGTGTCTGGATATTAATAAATAGAGAGGCTGATAGAAACATGGATAGATTTCCAAGGATTGATTGATAAAACATTTTCAAAGTTATTCATCTTGCCGAGGTCCAGTGCATGTGTTTACTGTGTTTTTCCTAGTGATCATCGCGGGCGGGTATTTTTTGTCGTGTCTTTCCATTCAGGCTCCGATGACTCACTGTCAGCTGAAAAACATCGTCTGACATTTTAGGCAACAAAATAGAAGAGTGTCACAACCATAGGACGGATGTGTAAATTACTAACAATCTGAGGCTCGTTACCAGTTAAAATATTTCATCTACGTCTAACACGAACAGAATAACAGAGTTGTTCCCATCATGAAGGAGTTTCTGATAACAGTATTAATGCTCTCGGGCGCAATTAACTTCAGCTTTGCTGAATAAAATCGTCTGTCGTTAGCTGGAATGGAACAGGCCTAGTTGAGGTGTCTAATTAATTATATATCTATTTGGCCTATCTCACCAACGATATGTATCTATTTATCTATGTATCAGTGTGTCAGGGTAGTGACAGGCACAGAGGGGTGGTGGTAGCAATAACAATGTTGATGTACAATATGGGTTAGCAGCGTATATGAGGGAGGCTGGTGTGTTGTGGTGGCAGGCACAGAGGGGTGGTGGTAGCAATAACAATGTGCATGTATATATGGATTAGCAGCGTATACCAGGGAGTCTTGTGTGTTGTGGTGGCAGGGCTTCTTACTCACAATCCACATAAACTCTTACAAACAGTTTTTTGTCTGGCTCACTCTTTCCAGGAGGCGGTGTGATTAGATGGGTGGATATATGGAGATACTTTGATATACTAATTGGTCAATTGATAGACAGAAAGGTAGGTAGGCAGACGGGCATCGAGGTAAACTGGGTGAAATTATAGATTTTCATGCGTCTGTGGAAAATCAATCTCTTCTACTTAAATATCTGTTTATGGATCTGTCGATCTTACAGTCCATCCATCTTCATACAGTGTCTCTCTGTCGATCCAAATGTCTATCTATCTATTTCCCTGTCTGTCTCTCTTTCAATCTATCTGTGTTTTTTCTTTTTCTTTTTATTTATGTGTCCGACTCTGGGCATAGGCTTCACAGCCTACTATCAAGGCCCAGCAGTCCTCCTTCATACCATACACCTCGCCATGTCACCACCTCGGCGCTAACACCCACGGTCCATATTGAATACATGCTAGGGCTGTCTCATACAGGACTGGTGTATTGGTATTAGCGGGGGTATTTTTACGACATGTCGGCGGGTCTTCTGGTAGATCAGTAAAGCCTGATTTAATGAAATTCAAATCCTTAAACTGTTCCCTGCCCCAGCCGGAATTCGAACCTGGGTCCGTTAGGACTGCAGGCCACCTTTCTACCGATTGAGCCACCGCCTCCCCCCGTCTGTCTATGTCTTTCTTTCGTCTCTATTTCCTTTTTCTTTCTTTCGTTCTTTCTTTTCATCTTTCTTCATTATCTCTATTTTCTTTTGCCTTTTTTTCTAAGCCAAATTAGATATCTAAATGCTTCGTTATCAGCCCATATGTTTATTTAACGATCTATCTATCTGTCAATCTCCATCAGTCTATATGTTTGTATATCTATCCATGTCTCTCAGCTTATCTTTCTTTTGGTTTTTCTATCAGTCTAAATGTGTTTCTGTTTGTCGTCTATCTGTATGTCATTCAGACGATCGATCTATATCAGTCTGCCTGTCTGTCTTTCTGTGTGTCTATCCATCTATCTACCTAGTAGTTTCTATCTCCCTGTCTGTCCTCGGTCTAGAAAATCGTTTTGGTGTAACAAGAATGAAATTAAACATCACGATCTACTTTCCCAGCTGGTAGGTGTTGGCGAACATCATCCACTCACATGATGTAGTGCTGCCTACTTCTTCCTTCACCTTTACCATCCTAGGTGGTAGGTGGTGGCGACGACCATCCACTCACATGATGCAGTGCTGACTACTTCAATCTTAACTTTTATCATTGTAAGTCGTGGGTGGTGGCGACCATCATCCACTCACTTGATGTAGTTCTGCGTACTTCTTCCCTAGCCTTTATCATCCTTTTCCTGTGTTTCTCATCCTTTCTTCATATTCGTCCTATCCTTCCTGCCACTTTTTATTGTTCTTCTTTCCATGTCAGGTGGCTCTACACTGTGTGACAAACCTAATGTGTTTAGGAAATCACTAACTCATGCCAAAGACAATAACTAGACAGAAAATTATTAAGGCGAATAATGGACACTGAGGGAAAAGTGCAAACGTATATTTAAACGATAATAATTTGTAAATGAAAGCAAAAGAAACCGGCATGGATGTATGGAATCAATACCTTTTTCTCTCTGTCATGTAATAGGATCCTCTTCCGATTTGCCTGTGAGGCTTCTGCTTAATATGTTTGTAATTCATCATCATCATCATCATCAGTGTGATAATAATCATCGACATAAACATCATCATCATCATCATCATCCAGCATCGTTCCATCGCAGGACACAGATCTGTTTCAACTTTCCCCACTCTGACCTATTTGTTGTTAGGATATGTTTGTGTGGTTGTGTTCCTGGGTGGCTGTGGTGGTTAGGCTATATGTGGGAGAAGGAGAAGAGGAAGTCTGAGAACGAAGTGCCTGTGTTATTGGAAAGTAGATGTGAGTGTGCGTAGGATTAGAATGAGTTTTTGAAATGTGGGTGTGTGAAGGTGCGTGTGGAGCGAGTGCTTGTTTTGTGTGTGTGTGTGTGTGTGTGTGTGTGTGTGTGTTCATTCATCAGTGTGTCCTTTGTCCATTGTGTTTTGCATTTTTGAATGAAATTTCATTACAGGTGTAGTGCGTGTGTAACCTACATTCCGAGTGTAGGTTACTGGAGCGTGCATGTGTACTGTAAGTGCGTGAGTGTTGCCAAACAGTTGAAGGAATGATTGAACAATCAGATGGAACACAATGCTAGAGTTGCACCGACCAGTTGAAGGTTACGAGTGATACTTTGAGCATGGTCTGGCTCCTATTATATACCAGCTTGATAAAATCTTCTGGCGTTACATGGAATCCAATAACAATTTTTGCAACAAATAAAGGGGTAAGGGTAGGAGTAGTTACATTCTCAGGCTTATGTATCTTATTCTTGACCGAAAAAATCGTCTGGCGTAGGTGCGATGGAACAGGCCTACTCGAGATACCTACAGTATTTCTGTGTCTATCTGATTCATCTTACCAACAATATGTATCTATTTTTCTATGTACCAGTGTGTCAGGGTTGTGGCAGGCACAGAGGGGTGGTGGCAGCAATAACAGTGTGGATGTACAATATGGGTTAGCAGCGTATATGAGGCAGGCTGGTGTGTTGTGGTGGCAGGCACAGAGGGTTGGTGGCATCAATAACAATGTGGATGTACAATATGGGTTAGCAGCGTATATGAAGGAGGCTGGTGTGTTGTGGTGGCAGGCACAGAGGGGTGGTGGTAGCAATAACAATGTGGATGTACAATATGGGTTAGCAGCGTATATGAGAGAGGCTGGTGCGTTGTGGTGGCAGGCACAGAGGGGTGGTGGTAGCAATAACAATGTGGATGTACAATATGGGTTAGCAGCGTATATGAGGCAGGCTGGTGTGTTGTGGTGGCAGGCACAGAGGGGTGGTGGTAGCAATAACAATGTGGATGTACAATATGGGTTAGCAGCGTATATGAGGGAAGCTGGTGTGTTGTGGTGGCAGGCACAGAGGGGTGGTGGTAGCAATAACAATGTGGATGTACAATATGGGTTAGCAGCGTATATGAGGGAGGCTGGTGTGTTGTGGTGGCAGGGCTTTTTACTCACCACCCACCCAAACAATAACCTTGTGTTTTTCGTCTGGCTATCCCTTTGCTGGAGGTATTATCGTATCATGTATAAAGGCTCCAACATGTTTGTATCCGTCTGCCTTGGTCATGTAATGGGCGGCGCTTCACTCTGCTCGGTCTCTGTCAGCCTCTTTTTTTCAATTTCTTATCCCTGAGGTACCCTCTTTGACCTCATCCCAGGTCTTTTTCGGTCTGCCCTTGCAACCTTACCTTTGTCATACACATTTCCCTCTTTCTGTACACAGATATCGTCTTTCTGCCAGTGTGAGAAGATAATTTGATAGGTAGATAGATAAACAGATTGACAGCTAAACAGATTAACATTTTAAGTTGGTAGATAGGTAGGTAGACGTGTAAGCAAAATGTAGTTCGGTAGGAAGGTAAGTAGGTAGATTAGTATACTGACAGATAAACAGACACATGGATATACAGATAGCGTGAGGGCAAATTTTTATTAGGTACCTAAGTAATAAGAAATTTTATGTATCGTCATCATCATCATCATACCACCATCATCATAATATACAGTACAGTTCATTATCACCATCATCATCATCATCCAGTATCGTTCCACTGCATGACACAGATCTGTGTCAGCTTTCTCCACTCTGAACTATTTGTTGTTAGGATATGTTAGTGTGGTTGTGTTCCTGGGTGGCTGTGGTAGTTATTTGTGGGAGAGGGAGGAGAGGAAGTCTGAGAACGAGGTAACTGTGTTATTGGAGAGTAGAAGTGAGTGTGTGCAGGGCAGGAGTACCGGATATGGGCAACATGGGCAACTACCTACCAGGCCACGGCCTGTCACAGGCCATCCAGACTTCCAGAGATGAATAAATATACGCTTTGGGCGTCCAAGTAAGTGCCATCACCCATCAGTCCGTCAAAAATGGCCATTATAGGTCATGCCAAAACTTCACTGGAAATAGCGGAAAAAAGAGACCTATATGTTGTAGGCCAACCTTCTGCGCTGCCTACCAGGCCACAGCAGGGTTAATCCGACAATGAGTGTGTGCACGATTAAATTGCGTTTTTGAAAGGTGCGTGTGTGAAGGTGAGTGAGGAGGGATTGCATTGTTTGTTTGTGTGTGTGTGTGTGTGTGTGTGTGTGTGTGGGTGGGTGTGTGTGTGTGTGTGTATGTATGTGTGTGTGTGTGTGTGTGTGTGTGTGTGTGTGTGTGTGTGTGTCTGTTTGTGTGTGTGTGTGTGTGTGTGTGTGTGTGTGTGTGTGTGTGTGTGTGTGTGTGTGTGTGTGTATCTATTATTCAATGTGTCTGGCCATCCCTCAGGCCACACCCAATAGCTGGGTTCATCCAGGGTGTGTGTGTGTGTGTGTGTGTGTGTGTGTGTGTGTGTGAGAGAGAGAGAGAGAGAGAGAGAGAGAGAGAGAGATAAAGTTTCAATATTAATGTAAAAAACACCGCGACATAAATAAACGTGGCAGGTAAAAAATACTAAAATAATCCCTGTCATAATTTAATAAAAGAAACTCAATGGCGCTATGTAGGTTCGATCCCGGGTCGTCACTGTCCACCCCCAGATATCCAACTGTGTTGACTGTATGAGTTTCTGCCAAATATATTATGGGAAAGTTTAGGCATACATACATACATACAGTCGTATAGTATCGTATCGTTTATAAGGCTCCAAGATGCATCCAAGCATCGGCCTTGGTCACCTAGTGGCGGATCACTATGCTGTGAAATCTTTGCAGTCCCCCAGCTTACTTCCTTATCCCTGAGGTCACACAATAACCTTGTACCAGGCCTTTTTTGGTCTGCTTCTTGTATTCGTACCCTCGACATTCACACCTCTCACCTTCCCTACCCAGTTGTCATGCCCTATCCTCTCAGAATGCCTAGACCCTTTAAGTGAGTTCCATCTCACCACAACACAGTATATTCCTGGCCCATCCTTTCTCTCAGCTTTCCAGTCCCAGTACTAGCCTCCTCTCCCCCCCTCCACCATACCTCTCATTCAAGGACGCACTACACATCCATCTAATCATTGTCCTTTCTGTGCATTTGAGTCTACGAATATCATTTTCTTTTACTTCACTGATCTCACTACTATACAGCATTACACTCCTAACACTTGTCGCATACACCTTAGCTCGGATTGAGAGCCCTCTCAGTGTTAGGAGACTGCAGCTTCATGAACTTCCTCTAGCCAGTCCTTACCCAAGCAACAGAGCTAGATCCAGCCCCACCTCCATCCTATAACATCTTTCCCAAAAACAAAACTCTGCACACTGAATAAACTCTAGCAAGATTAATCCTTTCTTGACTGTCAGTCTGTGCATATTCTCCCCGATATACCACTCACAAGAAATCACTATTACTTCGCAGTCCACCTCTAATACCACAGCATCTCTTATGCACCCACATATCACAAAAACTGCTAAAGATTGAGCTACTCCTAAAGCCTTGTAATAAACTGCACATGGCCAAACTCCTTCTGCTTTGACAGTACTGCCACCACCACCAGGTATAAGAATTTCTATATTATTCGAATATACTCATACTCTTGTACCACATTCCGTCTCCCCACTTCCTAAATCTTTCCTCTGTCTCCATTTCATTCTCTGCAATCAACCCAAGTCATCAGCATACAACATCTCCCATGGAAGCCCATTTCTAAAGTCACGTGCTAGAGCTTCAAGCACTATGGCAAACAACAAGTGTCTCAAGACTTATCCCTGATGCACGCAGACATCCACGGAAAGCTCGTCACTCGTATCTCTCTTCAATCTTACCTGGGTATGAGCGCTCATATACATAGCTATAACCACTGTAATCGCCACTCCTTAATTCTTTGCTTTCTCATTGCTCACTTCACCACCTCCTTAGGAACTCTGTCAAAGACCTTCTCCAAATAAACAAAAACAAAAGTTTCCATTTTTTCATATACACTTACCTCCGCAAACGGAGTTGGAGGAGTTACGTATTCGCCTACAGTATGTTTGTCTGTCTGTTTACCCAGACGATATCTCCAAAAGTTCTCAATGAATGAATTTCAATAAAATTTGGTGGAACGATGGGCCATGGGCCAAGAAAGAACTGATTAAATTTGGAGGCTGATGAAGATCCGGTTCCTGATCCTATGTATAATATCTCCAAAAGTTTTGAATGAATTTCAAAAAAGTTTTGTGGAAGAGTGGGCCATGGGGCAATGAACAGTTGCTTAAATTTGGGGGCGGATCTATGTCCTATGTATTACACACAAAATCTCCACGGATCCGGATCCGGATCCTTATTAATGGCAATGGCATTGGCCGAGGTATGGGCTCTCTGAGTGCTTTTTAGTTTCCCTGCAGCTGTCGGACAATGAACGTGGAATCAATGGTCCTTCTGCATGGCATAAACTAAATCTGCATCTCATCAATATTCCCTCTATCCCTTAGCATACATTCTACTGCTCTCCCCATTACATTCATTATCTGGTCCAAAATATTCATGCCCCGGAAATTTTCTCTATTCAGGGGATCACCCCTTCCCTTATATACATTTACATTTACACTCTTCAGTCAGTCATATGGGACAACATGCTCATATACGATGAAATTTATCAAATTTGTATCTAAACGCTCTCTATATCTTCTGAAACCTTCAACACTTAGTTATTCCAGACACACCCGATCATCAGAGGGTTAAATACTTGCCTCTTCCTGCATATGTTCAGTGGTTGCGATGGCCAGTGACTTGCTTGCTTTGGCTTTGTGTTGTAATTCATACCTTTGAGACAGACCAAGAACAAGATGGAGGGGCAAGGTGGGGGAGTATATGAGGGAGGGTGGCGTGTTGTGGCTGGGAGGACGGGTCGTTAATTAACAGGGGCATAAAGAAAAAGTTTTTTTTTTTTTTCTAACTGCCTATCTCTATGAGAGAGAGAGAGAGAGAGAGAGAGAGAGAGAGAGAGACTCTAATGAACAAAATTACAAGTGAAGCAAGAAATGTACCAAAATCTAGGAAAAAAGAAGCCAAATGAACATCGTTGGTTTCGATGCCGGTCCTTTACCATCCTGACCCAGTTATCTACCAGTGTTGGCCGGTGTGGCTCCTGTGCCTCTTGTGTAAGGATAATATTGTATGTGTCTCCCTTTGGGTATTATACTTCTGATCTGCAACGTTATGTATTTGTGGTTTGACCGATAATATCCACGGCTCCACTGATGGCTCATTAGATTTATTTTTATTCTTATTATTATTATTATTTTTTTTTGTGGCACTATGCTTGGGGGTGGAAGGGATGCATGCGCTTATGTGTGTGTGCGTGTCCATGAGCACTTGTGTGTGTGTGTGTGTGTGTGTGTGTGTGTGTGTGTTAGGCTTTATATGTCTATCATTATCAGTGTTTTTCTTAATGCACTGTAAACAAAATGTTCTGGGGTTTATAGTTCTAGTCAATTATTTTTCTGTTTCAAAATGAAGCTCCTTGTTGTTTTTTAATGTTACTTCGTTACATCCACAACAGTTGTCACTCATTGATAATCTTTGTTTCAAAACGAAGAACAAAGCCTTCTTGTTGAATAATAGCATATAATTATTACCTATGATAATTACGTCCCCTAATGTTAATCCTACATTAACACTATTCTCAACCCTTCCGTCCAGTGTACAATAAATGTCCATTGCCATTCACTTCATGCCGACTGTCACGAATATGTGGTAATTTTTTTTTTTTTTTTTTTTTTAAGCAACAACAGAGGAAGGAAAAAGATAGATAAAAAAATAATCCATACACCAGATTACTGGTGTCCTCTCTTCACATCTGTAACAGTTGGACTTGAACAGCTGTAGGTTGAAGTTTAGGAGGAAACAACTCTTGGGAAGTGAGTTCCAAATAGATGCAGTTCGGGGAATAAAAGATTTCTGATAGGAGGAAGTTCTGCAATATGGTTGTGTGACATTCCAGTCATGAGGGCTACCCGATGCCCGTGTAGCACGAGGGAAGGCATGGAGAGGTGGCATAATGGATGCAACTTCGTCTGGGCACTTGCCATAAAAGTATCTGTAAATTAATTCAAGGGAGGCAACATTCCTTCTTACTCGTAGGGGAGGTAGTTTATTTATAATAGCAGGGTTACAGTATTTAATAATCCTAACAGCTTTGTTCTGAATTTTGTCTAGTTGTTTTAGTGCAACCTTTACACATCCATTCCACAAGGGTGAGCAATATTCCAGCTGAGAGCGCACATGACTCTTATAAACTATAGTCAACTGCTCATCAGTGAAGAAACTACAAACTCTGTACAATAATCCAAGTTTCTTTGAGGCGGTTTTAGCAAGTGATCTGACATGAGATATCCAGCTGAGGTCATTGTTAGGTGAAACACCGAGAATTTTAATACTTCTGGAAATAGGAATACTAGTAGCATGACAGATAATATAGGAATCTGCCAATATCTGTTTATCAGTAAATTGTATGTATAACTGGTTTTACAAACCAACTGAAACTTCACCCTGGCTTCTATTTATAGTCCTTCTGTGTTGACTGCAGTCGTTGTTGGAGTTCAGTTATTATTTTTGCCTTGTGAGTTTCAAACTTCGTTCATGTAACACACACACACACACACACACACACACACACACAGAAATTAATGCCCCGAGCTAGACCTTGATCGATCGTATAGCCCCGTTTGGTGACGGGAGAGCGTTACTTCTCTCAGCAGGGTAAATACCCTGGCGGGGCGCGAACTCTCCACCCTTCGGTCTCGAGTTAGGCGCTCTACCACTGAGCCACCTTACCCCACAAGAGAGAGAGAGAGAAGGAACATATCTAACAAAAAACTGTGAGTCGAAGTGACGAAAAACAACACGAAAGATAAAAAAGAAACCAAAGAGCTTTACTGATAGGATAGACCACATGCATCACTAACCTAGTACAGGGAGCCACCTGTGTTGACTGTAGTGGTTTCTAGCTATTTTTTGGATACTAATCTATTTTCTCAATATTTCAGGCTATATATTTGTAAATCTGTGTGTGTGAACTTGCTTATCCGTCCTTTTAACCATCTATCTATTCATCCATCCATCTGGTTTTTGTGTCCATCCTTCAAACAACCAATGTATCCATCTGTTTTTCTATCCTCGTATCTATGTATCTGCTATGGCTTCCGTTCCTTTGTGTGACGAAAATGAAGGAATGACTCAATGAATGAATAAACAAGGCACTCTTTTTCTGTGTGTCTGTTGGTCTATCCATCTATATATCCATCTATCTATCTCTCCATCTATCTGACTATTCATCCATCTATCTGCCTGTAAATATGTCCACTCACCTATCTCTCTGTTTACCTGTCTTCCTATATTACCATGTATCTACGTACCTATATCTTTCATCAGCCATTCATTCGACCTGCTGGTCAGTTAACTATGCGTCTACCTGCCTGTATATCTATTTATATACAAATACCTGTATTTAAAGCTTTCAATCTTTCAAAATGTCTTTCTAAATATCCGTCTCCTTACATATATACTGAATCTATCTAATTATCTGTTGCATATGTTTTCATTCTCACCACCTCTTTGTTTTATTTTTAGTCCATATACGTATGTCTATGTACCGAATTACTTACCTGTTTATCTACCTGTGGCTATCCAGTAATAATCTATTTATTTATCTAAGATGGCCACAACTCACTTATTGGGCATATGTCTCGATGGCCAGTAACTCTAGCTGTGGCCTCGTGATGTGATTCATATTATGAGAGAGAGAGAGAGAGAGAGTATTATGAAAAAATACGGAACGAGACAAGGTATGAAACTATGCTTATAAAATAACAGCGACATAAAATATAAAAAAGAAACCGGCACCGGGACAATGGTTTCGATCCCTGGCCTCACTCACCAGACCCAGTTATCTACCTGTGTTGGCTGTGGTGGTTTCTGTCTGTGTGTCTTTCTGTCCATGTGTTTTAATCTAACTCTTGTTCAGTTCATATTTTTGTCTTTCTTTTGTCTATTTATTTGTATGCCTGTCTGACCTCTTATTAATCCATCAGTATAATTTTTAACAATATTTTTCCCCTCTTTCAATTATCCAGTGTATCTATCTGTCTATCTATCTGTGTCGCCTGCTTCATCTCGGTTAGGTATCAGCTCCTCATCTTAACACTCAGGCATCTATGACTCACTCTCAGCTGAATAAAATCGTCTGGCGTTAGCTGCAATTAATTACTAGAGCTTTTCCGGTCATTAGGGGGTTAACGATGACAGTAATAACACACCAAGACTAATATGACTCACTCTCACCTGAATAACATCGACTGAAATTACTTGGACTAAAATACCAGAGTTATCCCCGCGATGAGAGGGTTAAGCATCATCATCATCATCATCATCCAGCATCCTTCCACTGCATGACACAGATCTGTGCCAGCTTTCTCCACTCTGACCTACTTGTTGTTAGGATATGTTAGTGTGGTTGTGTTCGTGGGTGGCTGTGGTGGTTATTTGTGGAAGAAGGAGGAGAGGAAGTCTGATAACTAGGTAACAGTGTTATTGGAAAGTAGATGTGAGTGTGCGTAGGATTAGAGTGAGTTTTTGAAAAATGTGTACGTTAGGCTAAGGTGCGTGTGGAGAGAGTGCATTGTGTGTGTGTGTGTGTGTGTGTGTGTGTGTGTGTGTGTGTGTGTGTGTATTTATCTATTAGTCAGTGGGTCTGGCCATCCCTCAGGCCACACCCAATGGCAGGCTTCATCCAGGGTGGCCACAACAAAACGCCTTTAACCCTTTGCCTGCCAATTACCTACTTGCAGTTTATTTCCGCTGACGTCACACGATTTTACTATGATGAAGAGAGAAATATGGCCCACCAAAAATGTTAAAACTATCCCATTTAACGTTTTGCCCCAGGATATACAACTTGCTGTTTTATTACGGCTTACCACCCACCATTTTGTTACACACATACACACGTCAGTTATAAATGTATGACTAGCCAACACAAGACAATAAATAAAACTCAGACAGGGACCAACAATGGTTAAAAAAAGAAAAAGAAACCTATTTCTCTGAATGGTTCGAACTTGGGCCTCACTAACCACACCCAATTATCTACCAGTAGTAGCTGTTGTGGTTCCTGTGTATCTTCTTGCATATTAATTTGTTTTCTCTGTCCTTTTCTCAGCGTCCAAACAGTATATATATTTGATCATCTCTTTCTGTTTTTGTTTTTTTAATCCATCCTTTTCACCAACCAACGAACCATCCATCCATCCATCCATCCATCCATCCACCCTTCTGTTTTACTGTGTCCATCCTTCTAACCCTCAATATATCTTTCTGTTTATATATCTCTGTATCTGTTTAAGTCTCAGAGTTAACCCCGGGTGGGTATTATTTCTCGTGTCTTAACATCAGGCTCCTATGACTCACTCTCAGATGAATAAAATTGTCTGGCGTTAGTTGGAATAGAGTACTAGAATTGTGCCCACCATGAGAGGGTTAGTTGTGATTGCATTAGCACTCAGGCTCCTATGACTCACTCTCAGATAAATAAAATAATCTTGCGTTTGATGGAACAGCACAGCAGAGTTGTGCCTACTGTGAGAGGGCTAATGGTAACAGTATTAACACTGTGGTGGGTGCGTGGTAGAATATGGATGAAGGAGTGCGTGAACGGAGAGGAAGACAGTGTAGGATATAAGACCCATTGCTGGTGCACTTATATACACGAGAGAGAGAGAGAGAGAGAGAGAGAGAGAGAGAGAGAGAGAGACGGGGACGGGGGCAATAATGATCTTTAAAAACTTCAAATTAGTGAAAATGTCAGGTAACCAATGTTGCATGATGTGGTAAAAAAAAATCCTGTCGGTACTCGTCTGGTTTCGATCTCGGGTCTCACTAACCACACCCAGTTATCTACCCGTGTTGGCTCTTGTGGCTTCTGTTAGTCATGTGTTGCAAAATCTATCTGTCTATATATCTTTCCTAGAGAGAGTTTGGGGAGGGGAGGGTCGAATTTTAAGTAGGTTCGTAACTTTTGTTCCTGAGCAACATTAGTTCCTGATGCAAATTGTGTCGATATTAAGTTGACAAAATGACATTCAAGATAATGGTAGTGTAAAATTCAAGCTTTGCTCTCTCTCTCTCTCTCTCTCTCTCTCTCTCTCTCTCTCTCTCTCTCTCTCCAATATTCTCACCTTCACCACACCCGTTCATCCTTCACAATACCCCGTCACCCTTCACCAAACTCTCGCACCCTTCAACGAACCCCGTCACCTCTCACCATACTCTCCTATGCACTATTTCACGACTTCTTTACTCCCGTATTCACTCATACTTCTTATCCTCCCATTGCATATATACTTCATCTTATCACACAGTACACCTTCCAGAATTTACTTTCTTATTGGTTTCATCAAATGCTTATTTTCACATCAACACCTCCCACTTTTACCACGTTATCTACTTTATCAATAGTCCTTCACTGCTCGACATATGTATCATTTATCTACCGCACTTTCCGTCCTCTACTTCATACTTGACACTACCTACCATCCTCTGTTACCAATTACCCATTCCTCATCATCCTTCATCACAGTCTCTAATTATTCACCGCCCTTCTCATCTTCATCACAGCGTTCATTCCTCAACTACATCATCCACCTAACCACCTACACATCTCACATGCACATCGTTCCGATCATCACTTGTCCCACACATCACACCCCAACTATCATCGCGACACCCTCATCTCGACAGCATCCAGTACCGGTATATATTCATAATCCATCACAAAACGAGACGATAAATTGTACTAAAGGTATTGCGATTGTTTCAGTAACTCTTCATCACAACGAGTTTCATCTTCTTTATATTCCATCAGTCACATCGTTGTCTAATTAATCCGATATATTAATACCGTCAGTTTGTTGATCACAGCGGTAATTTGTCACAATGAGCTAGGGTCGTGTTAATAAGTGGTTGTGTGTGATTAATAGGCCACCCTCCCCGCCTCCCTTCACTGAGCCAATCCTTCACCTCACACTATCTAGTTACAGTAATTTTACATGTATCGTGTTTACATCCCTTGTCTCTGTATTTGTTCTTTAAGTGGATTTTTTTTCATCATCAAAGGCTGTAATTTGGACAAAATCATAATTATGAATTGTGACAGGGAATGTCAATCCTTTTTTTTTTTTTTTTCTGTTTTAATGCTAACAATTCACTCATATAGCTATTGCTCATCGTGTTCACCCCCAAAAGACTTAAAAGAAATGTAAGCAATATCAGATATATAAAAAAAGGCTGTGTCAAAAAGGTTTAAGATGCTCGAGAAACTACTAACTAAAATTCTGAGAACTAGTATAGGCAAAGAAAAATAAATGTATAATACCAGTATTAGATTTAACATTCCTTCTTGTCACCAGGCAGTCGATTCTGTGACACGCTTGCTGGTGCTGTTTGGCTCAGTCCCACACCACACAGCACAGCCATCCTACACTACATCAGCACTAATAACATTCCCAGTGAAACATCTCTAAGAACAGAAAAATGAGGCTCAAAGAAAGAAATTCAAAGGGAAACAGTCTGTTTCAGGACATTTTGTTCATAAAACAAATTATCGTATAAGGTTGGGTATGACTGTGGTATCTGTTGTTTGAGAACAGAGATTGCCACGCAGAGGGTTCGTACCACTCACCCGGTCCTTCAACTGCTACCTATCAGAAAAAGTGGCAAGGACAGGTATGTAATCTTAGAAAGGTGCAATAGATATTTCATGGGAAAATTATCCATATGTTCTATTCTACCGTAAATGAGCCGTCAGAGTATCAATAACACTATCACGACTCATGAATATTTTGTGGTTCCCATTCGGCATCCTCCTGTGATTTTTTTTTTTTTTTTACATCAATACACCAGCATTACCAGCCTGAAAACCTGAATTTTAACGGAAAATTTACTATTTCTTGTTTCATTCTTTCATGCGCCAGTATCCTATCTCATTATCTGCTTCTAGCATGAAGATTAAATTTCTATCTATCTCTATCTATTGCCAGACGCCTCAATCCCGTTCCGGGTGGCCACAAAAAAATCGCCTCCATGTCGCCCTGTCCCCCGCCATTTCACTGCCCTGCTCCCAACTCACACCCCCCTCTCTCATATACCTCTCCACCCCATCCCTCCATGTCATTCTCGGCCTCCCCCTCCCTCTTCCCCCCTCCACCTCACTCACATACACTCTCTTCGTCTGTCTTTCACCCTCCATCCTTTCCACATGGCCAAACCACCTCAGTGTATTCCTCCTAACGCTTCCTATCACATCCACATCCACATCACAAGGCTCCTTTATATCCTCATTTGTCAGCCTGTCTCTCCATTTGACTCCACAGGCTCCTCTTAAATAGCTCATTTCCACTGCTCTCACTCTTGACTTGTGTCCTTCCAACAACCTCCAAGCTTCACTTCCATACGTTGGTATCACAGTACTGTCATGTAGTAACTTTTTCATTTCCATGCTCACTTCCCTGTTTCTTATCAGTACTTTCAAGGAACCAGCAACCTTTCTTCCTTGCTGTACCCTTTCAAGCACTTCACCCTCCAAACCTCCATACTTACTCATCACACTACCCAAGTAGTTAAACGTACTCACATTTTCCAATTCCTCACCATCCAACCTCGCTGTACATTCACTGACTTCACCTCTCTCAAAGACCATCACTTTACTCTTCCCTACATTCACCTTGAAATTCCGTTCCTTACACATTCTCCCAAACTCATCTACCAAGCCTTGCACCTCTCCTTCGTCTTCACTCAACAACACAGTATCATCTGCAAACAACAGTACAGGGAGTTTCCAAACACTACCCTCTCTCTCCAGGGCCACTAAAACATCCACTACCCTACCTTGTACCTCTTTTATTACCCCATCCATGGACAGATTGAACAGCCATGGAGACATGACACATTCCTGTTTCAAACCAACTTTCAAAGAGAAAAATTCACTCAGTTCACCATCCACACGCACTGCAGCCTTAGCACCATCATACGAAGAGTAGACTGTAGCACCAGTCGAGCAGGGCAGTACGCCCGAGGTGGATGGAAAGCTGATGACAGGGAGTGCTGGAGCTCCCGTTTCATCAGCCCTCAGGACTAGTTCCTGACCATCCCCCTTTGCTGAACTTTTTCAGTGTCTCAGTTACACAGAGAGTAGGCCAGCATACTCTCCAGTACAAATTTCTCTAACTATATTCACCAAACTACATGCACAGTACACACTACACTTCCTATTCAAAATTTACCAAAAATGGCGTCGTTTTATCAAGCCTCGGAGTCCCCAGGGGGGGGGACCATAAATGCCCCCACCATTTGCCCCTCTCCCGGTGACGACTCAAGGTGCCTGGAACCACTGTCTGACTCTCTTCTTCTTCATTTCTGCAACATTCGTGGCCTTTCCTCTAACTTTCGCTCTGTTGAGCACCACCTCTCCTCCTCTAAACCTCACATTCTTTTTCTAACGGAGACTCAGCTGTCTGAGGCAACTGACAGCAAACCCTTTTCTGTATCCTCCTACTTTCTCTATACTCATTTCAAAGCCAAAGGTGGCTGTTGTGTATATATACGCAACGACTTATCTTGCTCTCGTGTTCCTGAACTTGATTCTTCTGAATTCTCCACACTCTGGCTGTCACGGGGTTTTTATAATATCTGGGTAATTTTGATATAAATGGTTAAATATTATTTTAATTGATAATAATATTCAATAATATTGAAGAGCAGAGACAATGATTGTCTTGCTACATCAAGCAACGATTACTTTACGCTGGCTTAGCACGATTCTCTGAGAACGAGAATTTATAAACTTTCTCAACAGTACACAGCAGAGACTAATTACTCACAAATGCTGAATTAGTACTGTTAGCCTCTGGAGAAAGTTACTTCACCCCTGACAATAAATAACTAATACTAATAATAATAACATCAGGTTCTTGCTGATGCATTAACTCCTGGCACAACAGATTTTAAGTTAATACAACAAGACTGGTCTAAGTACCAGTTATGAAAGCAAACGTTTATGCAAGCTAGGAGCTATATGGAAAATAAGCTTAATTTGGATTAAATGAAACAAGATTTTACTTTACATTGAGCTCAAGAAAGGAACTGTTAAATTTATTGATTACAAAAATAAATTTAACGTTACATTTCAAATCAAATCAATGAGACGCACTCACTCACTCACACACGAGCTAAATACTTACGCCTAGGAAAAACACCTTAATTAAACTCTTAAACTAGGATTACAAAAAGGAAATACCGGTCGATGAATGCTATGTATCACCCGAGGGGTGGGAGGACTGGATTAACTGTGAAGTGGAGTTTGGGTACTAGCTGACCTCTCACACTGCTGGCACAGGACCTTCCTCCGTCACAACAAACACAAGACTGAGTAAGTCGTGGGAACAAAAGCGGAGCACTCGGCCGCATTTTTTTTAACGGTCGAATGAGTAGGGGCGAACAATAAAAAACAATAGTATCGCTCAGTACAGCACTTAGTGACGTGCATTAAATCGGTCACTTTTGAAAACGGTGACGAATGATTTGAAAAGTATACTCCGAAATGGAGGGAGAAACGGTTAGCTGAGCGATACACAGTGAGTTTTCCACTAATAGTTCGTGGCTTCTCACAAAAAGGGAAATGTCGCGAACTGATTCGTGACATTACGCCCTTACAAAGTTAAATTTTTTCCTTATGGGAAAAAATTTGTGGATATATATATATATGTACACATCCTAAGTCATTCGCACAAGATTCACACTGTGGTGTGTGTGCTATCCTGCTACAGGAGAAAGTCGCAGTTGCCAGTGAGCGAAAAAAAACTCGTATTTACGTTAATAGAAACAAGCTTGAGGGAAAAACTCCGTGACGACTGTGAAAATCCTGTACTCAGGTCAAACTGAGCGAAAGTTCACTACATTTACATTAACAACTAATTGTTATGTAGTGTAGTGTATGTAATACACGGTGTAGGTGTGACAGTTGTAGTGTAACTGTACCTACGTGTAAAATGACACAGTAATACAAATTTATAGTAAAATAATGATGACGAGGCAGAAGAGAAGGGGCGGCAGCATGCAACAGGAACGGCCAGCTGATCTGCACGGCAATGCTGCACCTACCAGCTACACCTGCGAAAGGAATTAAGGTGGAGCATCAAAACTGTTATTTCTGTCTCTCTCTCTCTCTCTCTGCCTAGCAATCAGTACTTATGTCATTATTAACCAGGAAACGTAATTCTTGAATTCACAAATTGCTTAGAACCCTTATAGCTTACTGGTTAATGCTTATTAACTAGGAAATGTGCCAATTCTTGAATTACTCAAATCTCTTAGAACGGGCAGTTTACTAGTTAACCTAACATTATTAACCAGGAAACGTGCCAGTTCTTGAATTCACAAATTGCTTAGAACGGGCGGTTTACTGGTTAACCTAACTCTACACTTACAACTAATACAGGAAGCTGAAAATCGCTACGCAATCTCGGGCAGGTCACGTTTTAACACCCACCGTGGGCGTGAACACTCATGTGGGTAATGTGCATTCTCCGGGAATCCTCAGAGAGGCCCACAGCTCGAGACATTCCACAAGGTAATTCATACACAGCCTCGGACTGTCTCTGCAAGGTTCTCAAACTTCCCCCTTAACTTATGGTATACATGTATGTACAAGCCCTGGATATACTGTGTCCTGTAGGGCCAACGAGTGAGATGTCTGGTCTACACTTTTAACTGGGAACCAGGCTGGTCCTTGGATTACTCAAATCTCCGAGGCCGCCTATCTTACGGAACCCAACATACAAGAGTTGCTAGTTAGTAAGCAGTTAGTAGGTGAGACATCAAGTCTACACCCACATTACCACTACCCTGTCTCTCAACTGACTCAGAGATTACAGGTGTGGTTTCAAATGTCACAGGAAGGACATGTCCCTGATTAGTGGTGTTACTTTGACACACACTGCAGGAACGGACAAAACTATCTATGTCGCGTCCCATCCCTGGCCAGAAAAAGTCAGCTCGGATACGGCCCTGGGTCTTCCTTTTGCCCATGTGACCTCCTGAGGCTGAACAATGACCCCATTGTAACACTGCTAGGCGGTACTTGGCGGGAACGACAAACTGCAATCGAACCTCGCCCTCGGGTGTTCGTGACTCACGGTAGAGCCGTCCTTGTCTGCGAAGGAACTTGGCTCGACCCCCCCGTGAATACTTAATCACTCGACCCTTTTGTTTGTTCCGCACGACAGCAAGTGTCGGGTCAGAATGTTGTTCTTGTACAACAAGTTGACTACACATCAGATCTTGCGGCAATTCAATGATCACTGGGGTGACACAGTCTGGAGCCTCAGCTATGGCTCGTGTTACCGCAGCAGCCGAAGTCTGAGTAGCGCCATCATCGGAGCAACTATCCTTGGCTCCTTGAATATTGCCTACTATAAAGTCAAATTGAGGCTCTGGCATGACAACTGCAGCTGTCAAGCCAGTATAAAATGGAGATGCCACTTGGATACGTGCCTCAGGGAACAATCTCACTGATCCATCAATAAGGTTTGCATGGATCTGTCGACCTGTATACTGCTCAGGCCGAACTAGACTCTGCTTGACAGAGCAACCTGAGGAACCATTGTCTCTCAGGACCTTCACAGGAATGTCTCCCACAAACCCTGGCTGAACCAGGAAGGTACTGTCACCTGTGGGAGGGCCTGTGGAGGAAGCAGCTAGCCAATCATGAGGCTGCTGAATTGATGTGGCAAACATTGTGCCTTGAGGGTTATATTGGGAAGATGGAACATTGGCCATCTGTGGAGGGGGGTTCACTGTCACTGTGGGACGAGTGAACTGTGGGGAAGTACCCACACTGGTAGGGACGTGACCACCAGGCTGCTGCTGAGGAATGAAGGCTGCATTCGCTTCCTGCCTCTTTTGAGCTGGTGGTGGAAAAGTTTGTCCCGACGGTCGGTTGCGTTGCTGATACTGCTGTTGGTTAGGGTACTTGTTGTACCTCTTCCACTCAGGTTTCTGAGTGTTTTGCCCCTGGTCCTTCCACTGCGGTTTTGGACCATGGCCATTGTTCTGAGAATGGCCTTGATGCTGGGATTCAGTCTGAGACGGCTTCCCAGACTTGGCAGTATCTTTTCTGCTCCAGGTGTTTTGCTTACGAGCTTGATACCCGTATGCAGTAAAGAATGCGTCAGCCTTCTCTACCATTTGGCTGGCATCTTTCACCTGGCAGATCTTAAGCTGTGCTATGAGCTCAGCAGGCCACGACCTCTCTAGCTGTGTACACAGCATAAGGTCAATTATTCCCTCACGTGTGGAAGGAGTTTCATCTTTCTCCATCCACTCACCTAGGTAAGCAGTGAGACGGTCGAGGAACTGAACAGCTGTCTCCTTGTCTTGGAGACGAGCTCGCATGAACTGAACTTTGGCGTCGTCTACTGTGAGACCATACGCCTTAATGAGTGCAGCTTTCATCACTTCATACGTGAGATTGTCTCCACGAATTCTGTGGAGAATATCGAGGGCAGGGCCCTCAAACAGGCTAAGAAACTGAAGCCGCTTAGCTGCATCATCGAGCTGGTAAAGCTGAGCCATGTCTTCAAATCGAGCTATGTATGGCTCGATTCGCTCGCCATCTTTGTGTGGGGGAAGCTTGATGTGTGGGGTCGCCATAACATGTGCAGGGAGAGCGCTCGTGGAGCTTGAACCAACTGCACCAGATGTGTCTGAACCCAAGGAATCTCGCTTGAGCTTCAGCACTTCAAGTTCATGTTCTCGTTCTTTGTCTCGTTGTTCACGCTCGTATTCGCGCTGTTCACGCTCGTATTCGCGCTCTTTCTCACGCTGCTCTTGTTCATATGCACACTCTCTTTCACGTTGTTCGCGCTGTTCTCGCTCGTATCCGCGCTGAATCTTACGCTCTTCACGGGCATCATTCTCGCACTGCTGCTCCTGATTATGCCGTGAGAGTATGTATTCTTTAATTTCAGTTGGGTCTGTAAGACCCATATCTTTGGCTTCCTGTAAAAATATGGTGGTACCCATGTCGCTAACTCAATCTAAATAACTAGCGACTCAGTACTGATTGCTGCTTCGCAAACGAATGCTAATAAACACAAGTAAAGAGTACAGACATAAGCTAGTGGTGACCAGTCTTATCCAGTTAACTGGCAAAGAATAAATCAAAAATGTAAATGACTGGGAAGACTATTGTCAATAATAAACACAATGGGTACGGTGACTTCCCAGGAGCGAATAAAATCGTCTGGCGTTACCAAAAATAAACTAGAGTTAAGTATTCTATTGATTAATAAAGCAAAATTCACTTGCTAAATTAAGGGTAAATACCAGTAAGCTTGTGCCTATAAACTTTAATGGTAAATACCTAAATATGAATGAGTGAGCACTATCTCGTGAATAGCTTTAGAGCTAGGAGTTAATATCCTGGAATGAGGTCGCCAATTGTCACGGGGTTTTTATATTATCTGGGTAATTTTGATATAAATGGTTAAATATTATTTTAATTCATAATAATATTCAATAATATTGAAGAGCAGAGACAATGATTGTCTTGCTACATCAAGCAACGATTACTTTACGCTGGCTTAGCACGATTCTCTGAGAACGAGAATTTATAAACTTTCTCAACAGTACACAGCAGAGACTAATTACTCACGAATGCTGAATTAGTACTGTTAGCCTCTGGAGAAAGTTACTTCACCCCTGACAATAAATAACTAATACTAATAATAATAACATCAGGTTCTTGCTGATGCATTAACTCCTGGCACAACAGATTTTAAGTTAATACAACAAGACTGGTCTAAGTACCAGTTATGAAAGCAAACGTTTATACAAGCTAGGAGCTATATGGAAAATAAGCTTAATTTGGATTAAATGAAACAAGATTTTACTTTACATTGAGCTCAAGAAAGGAACTGTTAAATTTATTGATTACAAAAATAAATTTAACGTTACAATTCAAATCAAATCAATGAGACGCACTCACTCACTCACACACGAGCTAAATACTTACGCCTAGGAAAAACACCTTAATTAAACTCTTAAACTAGGATTACAAAAAGGAAATACCGGTCGATGAATGCTATGTATCATCCGAGGGGTGGGAGGACTGGATTAACTGTGAAGTGGAGTTTGGGTACTAGCTGACCTCTCACACTGCTGGCACAGGACCTTCCTCCGTCACAAGAAACACAAGACTGAGTAAGTCGTGGGAACAAAAGCGGAGCACTCGGCCGCATTTTTTTTAACGGTCGAATGAGTAGGGGCGAACAATAAAAAAAAATAGTATCGCTCAGTACAGCACTTAGTGACGTGCATTAAATCGGTCACTTTTGAAAACGGTGACGAATGATTTGAAAAGTATACTCCGAAATGGAGGGAGAAACGGTTAGCTGAGCGATACACAGTGAGTTTTCCACTAATAGTTCGTGGCTTCTCACAAAAGGGAAATGTCGCGAACTGATTCGTGACACTGGGTTCGGCTTTCCTGTCATTCTCTGACTAAATATATCTGTGCTGTTTACTTTTCCCCTAATTCTACTGACTATCAAAAATTCTTCGACTATCTTACTTCTACGATGGAACACATTCTATCCATTTCTCCTTTCTCTGAAATCTCCATTCTTGGAGATTTCAATGTTCACCACCACCTTTGGCTCTCCTCTCCTTTCACGGATCCACCTGGTGAACAAGCCTACATCTTTTCTATCCTTAATGACCTAGAGCAGCTTGTACAGCACCATACCTGTATCCCTGACCGCCTTGGAGAGAGTTCCAACATACTTGACCTCTTCCTCACAACTAATCCTTCTGCTTACTCTGTCAATCTTTTCTCTCCGTTGGGCTCCTCCGATCACAACCTCATTACCTTAACCTGTCCTATCACTCCGGTACGGCCTGTGGACCCTCCAGGGAAACGTCGTCTGTGGCATTTTGGAGCCGCAGACTGGGAGGCCCTCAGGCAGTACTTCTTTGATTTTCCCTGGAATGATTATTGCTTCCATGGCCGTGAGCCATCTGAGTGTGCCTTGCCCATTACGGAGGTTATTCTCTCGGGCATGGAAGCATACATTCCTTTCTCATATCCTTTGACTAACGCAAGAAAGCCTTGGTTTAATCACGCTTGTTCTAATGCTGTCCGCAACAAGGAGAGGGCCTACAAAAGGTACCGGAGCCAACCCACCCCTGAATCACATCATCTTTACGTTTCTGCCCAGAATCGTGCTAAGTCTGTTCTTCGCTCTACTAAAAATAATTTCATCCATACTAAATGCTGTCAACTCTCCAACTCGAATTCTTCCCGCTCCTTCTGGCATCTTGCCAAAAATCTTTCTAACAACTTTACCTCATCATCCTTCCCTCCTCTTTTCTACTCTGATGGTTCTGTAGCTATTTTCCACTGATAAAGCAGATCTCTTCGCACACACTTTCTCCTCCAATTCTACCTTAGACGATTCCGGTGCTGTTCCTCCATCACTTCCCCCCTCTGACTTCCTCATGGCTGACATTAAAATTTCTTCAGTTGATGTATTTTCTGCCATCACTGGCCTCAGTACTAACAAGGCATATGGGCCTGATCGGGTCCCTGTTGTTCTCAAGAACTGTGCTTCTGTCCTTACACCCTGCCTAGGCAAACTCTTTCGTCTTTGTCTGTCAACTTGTACCTTTCCTTCTTGCTGGAAGTTTGCTCTCATTCAGCCAGTCCCAAAGAAGGGTGACCACTCCCAACCCTCCAACTATCGTCCAATTGCTTTAACGTCCTGTATTTCAAAAGTTTTCGAGTCAATTCTTAATAGAAAAATTTTAAGGCATCTTTCCTATCACAACCTTCTTTCCGATCGTCAGTATGGGTTCCGTCAGAGACGCTCCATTGGCGATCTTCTCACCTACCTTTCAGACTCCTGGTCATCCTCCTTTCGGGACTTTGGCGAAAGCTTTGCCATTGCACTTGACATCTCAAAGGCTTTCGATCGAGTCTGGCATAAATCTTTAATTTCCAAACTGCCCTCCTACGGTTTCTATCCTTCTATCTGTGCCTTCATCGCTAGCTTCCTTCCTGGTCGTTCTATAGCCGCTGTTGTAGACGGCCATCGTTCTTCTCCTAGATCTATCAACAGTGGTGTTCCTCAGGGCTCTGTCCTATCACCAACTCTCTTCCTTTTATTCATCAATGATCTTCTAAGCTGTACATCTAACCCTATCCACTCATATGCTGATGACTCCACCCTTCACCTCTCCATTCGGTTCCCGCAATGCCCATCTCAACAGTTACTTCAAGAAACAAGGGATGAGGCTATGGCACACCTAATGTCTGACTTGGCTCGTATCTCTGACTGGGGTAAAAATAATATGGTTGTCTTTAATGCATCTAAGACTCAGTTCTTACTCCTATCAACCCGACAAAATCTTCCACAGGTATACCCACTAATGTTTAATAATATTCAGCTTAATCCTGCATCATCCTTGAACATGCTTGGGGTTTCATTTACTCGGGACTTATCTTGGAAAGATCATATTACATCTCTTGTAAAATCTGCTTCCAAGAGATTGGGTGTGCTAAGCCGACTCCGCTCTTTCTTTAACCCTGCGCAATTGTTGATTGACTCTATACAGGGGTTTTATCCGCCCCTGTGTGGAGTACAACTCTCATATGTGGGGAGGCTCCCCACATACAGCTCTTCTCAATAGGGTGGAGTCAAAGGCTTTTCGTCTCATTAACCCTCCTCCTCTTACTGACTCCCTTCAACCTCTGTCTCTTCACCGCACTGTTGCATCTTTATCTCTTTTCTATCGCTACTTTAATGGTCACTGCTCCTCTGAACTGTCTGCTTGCATTCCTCCACCTCTACGACGGGCGCATAGCACCCGTCTGGCAGCAAACTCTCATCCTTTTTCTGTCCAACTCTCTAATGCAAGAGTTAACCGTTACTCACAGTCTTTCATTTATGCAACAGGTCAGCTCTGGAACTGTCTCCCTCTGTCTGTATTTCCTGCTGCCTATGATCTCCAGTCTTTCAAACGCAGTGTATCCAGGCATCTCAAAATGATCGGATCTTGAATTTGGCTCTATATTGTATTTTGTTTTTCTCTTGGAGGGAACTGTTACTGCGGGCTCATGGCCTTTGGTTCCTTCTTCCTCGTATTAAAAAAAAAAAAAAATACATACTCTTCACAGCATTCAACAACTTCCCATCTACTCCATATATTCTTAATACTTTCCACAATCTTTGTCTATCCACCTTGTCATATGCTTTCTCCAAATCCTGAAAGTCGCATACAACTTCTTTCCCTTCTCTAGAAACTTAAAAATTAAAGATTAAATTTACACTATATTAATCTTCATGCTGTACTTTCGGGTGATTGCTATCATAGGATTCTTCACTTTAGCGATGAGGCTGAGCACTTTGAAAACTGCCTCGAATGATCAACATATTTTCAATTTTTAATGGAGGGGCTATTAATTTTTGTGTACAACTCTTACATACCTTAAAATCTCTAACTTTCCATCGATAATTATATTCCATATCATATATTACGCGGAAAATGCAGCGGGGCATTTCCGTGGAGTTCATGTCTCTGCACACACACACACACACACACACACACACACGGAGAGAGAGAGAGAGAGAGAGAGAGAGAGAGAGAGAGAGAGAGAGAGAGAGAGAGAGAGAGAGGTTGTACATCTGCAGTCCGATGTCTTCTATTTCTTTGATGCTACGAACTGACGAGTTTATTTAGCTGAGAATGGTTAGTAGTTTTTGTGATTGTGGAAGTGGTGATGATGGTAGATATGATGATGGTGATGGAAGTACCTGTGGTAATGGTGGAGATGGTGGTGGAAGCTATGATGATGGTGGTTGTTTGTTTTGTATTAACCATAACTGCCATACTTTCATACATAAGTTTAAATACACAAAAGGACTTGCCCAAAGAAATTACTTGCATATTACTAATGCGGTGGCTGCCTTCGACCAGGGCAAACTAGTTTACAATACTGTTCATTGTTTCCTTCATAGTAAGTAAATTCTAGCCTCTGCTTTCCCGCAATGAACACTGTACCTGAAAACTCCGAGCTCCTATAGACACATTGCTTTAACATCCCTTTGTATTTCACCTAAAAGTACAAACCACTTTTTCCTTCCCCCTTTACACACACACACACACACACACACACACACACACACACACACACACACACACACACACACACACACACACACATACATCTCACCCAACAGCAAAATGTACCTATGGTGTTCTTTCATCAACTTCCCCTACACAGTGGTACGTCCCTTACAGTGCTGACGCCTGGTTTGACATGAGGATGTCACGGCGTTTGTGTGTGTGTGTGTGTGTGTGTGTGTGTGTGTGTGTGTGTGTGTGTGTGTGTGTGTGTGTGTGTGTGTGTGTGTGTGTGTGTGTGTGTGTGTGTTTTGATTAGTAGTCATTATTATGTCGCTATTTTGCACGTGTCATTCACTGTTCTGGACGTATGTCTCAAATGAGAGAGAGAGAGAGAGAGAGAGAGAGAGAGAGAGAGAGAGAGAGAGTTGTGTGTCCAAAAATTAATCAACAGTGAACATGGCATCACACGCAAAGTTAATCAAGTTCCCATTGTTGTTTCCTGTCCTCGTCACTCCAGAATCGACTCCAGGTTTTGGTGTTACTGATTTTATCGTTGTTTCTTGTCTGCTACTTTGCCATGTCCCTCCCACCCAGAATATGAAGTTATATCTGTTTGTTCTTTTTCATTCATCCCCCTCTCAACTTTTATGCTTGGCTCCATTGCGTGCTTTCTTTCCCGTTAACATCACATATTCTCTCTCTCTCTCTCTCTCTCTCTCTCTCTCTCTCTCTCTCTCTCATACACATTCATTTCTCCTTGGCCACGCACCCGACTTATTCACCCGAATTTGCCACTTTCTACCTTACCACACAAACCCTCTTCTCCCATCACTCCATCCAGTCATCACTATTTCATTAACCGTCGCACCCGCCTCATTACGAACCATTTAGGTGGAGATTAGACATTATTTTACAACACACCAATTCACAATCCATCCCCACAGCATCACCACATCAACGTAAGATCCTACATTAGCCACAAATAGACCTAATATTACACGTAAGATCACTTAATTATTGTTTAGTCACAGTCATCTCTCCCATTTCTCCTACATTTCATCAGTCAAGAACACATATAATTCTGTCGTATTAATAATTTTGTCATTACAGTAACTAATTCAGGAGCACTGATTACTATGAACCTACTTGGATATATCAGTTTATTACTACCCGCTTTGTTCTCCCTACCTCACTCCACATTCCCCCCTTTCACTTCTCACACTCCTAACTTCCCACATCCCTGTCTCACTCTCCACATCCCTGTTTCACTCTCCATACCTGTCTCACTATCCACACCCTTGGCTCACTCCCCACACCCCAACCTCACTCCCCACATCCAAACCTCACTCCTCAGCCATCTCCCTCATGACACACAGAGGTTTCTAATTCATCACTCCCTTACTTTACGCCCCACACCGGTACCACACTCCTCACAACCCTGCCTCCCTTCTTATACCCCTGCCTTATTCCCCACAGCCCTGCCTCACTCCCCACACCCCTCTATACTCCTGCCTCATTTCACACACCCCTCTACACCCCTGCCTCATTCGCCACACCCCTGCTTTCCTCCCATACCCCGACCTCAATCCCAACACCCTTGCCACCACTCTCTATACCCCTGCCACACTTTCTACACTCCTGCCAGTCCCTACACTCCTGTTTCATTCCCCATACCCCTGCTTAACTTCCCACACCCCACCTACAGTCCCCACATCCCTGCCACACTCCCTACACCCCAGCCACAATCCCCACAACTTTGTCTCACTCCCCATATCACTGCCACACTTTCCAGTTTCCTACCTCATTATCCAAACAGACTTCTCATTAATAACACGCCTTCCTCACTCTACCGTCCTCTGTTTCACCTTTTTTACCCTCTCCTCATCCCGCATTACCGTACACCCTCCTTTATCCCTGGCTCGCATTTTTCACCTTTGCCTTACTCCCTTCGTCCACACTTCTTTCTCTTCCTATGTTTTTTTTTTTTTTTTTTTTTCACCAACTCATGGAAATTCTATTCTGCAGCCCATTGCCACGTGTTATCACACTACTACCTGTCCAAACCAGTGAGGATGATCTCAAATTCTACAATTTTTTCCTGCACGTTTTAGAGTCTTTCTCTTTACTTTTCTTTTGTGTCACTCTTTTAAACCCATTTGGTACCTGGCATTTAAAATTCGCTTCCGAATTAAATACCAATATTTTCAGTTTGTGTGTGTGTGTGTGTGTGTGTGTGTGTGTGTGTGTGTGTGTGTGTGTGTGTGTGTGTGTGTCTATCTATTTATCTATTAGTCAGTGGGTCTGGCCATCCCTCAGGCCACACCCAATGGCAGGCTTCATCCAGGGTGAGTGAGTGTGTGTGTGTGTGTGTGTGTGTGTGTGTGTGTGTGTGTGTTTGTGTGTGTGTGTGTATCTATCTATTTATCTATTAGTCAGTGGGTCTGGCCATCCCTCAGGCCACACCCAATGGCAGGCTTCATCCAGGGTGGCCACAACAAAACGCCTTTAACCCTTTGCCTGCCAATTACCTACTTGCAGTTTATTTCCGCTGACGTCACACGATTTTACTATGATGAAGAGAGAAATATGGCCCACCAAAAATGTTAAAACTATCCCATTTAACGTTTTGCCCCAGGATATACAACTTCCTGTTTTATTACGGCCTACCACCCATCATTTTGTTACACTCACACACACAGAGTTTACATAAAAATGGATTAGGCTGAAAGTATTGAGAGACGAAAGATGCAAATGAAATTTTTATTGGAGAGAGAGAGAGAGAGAGAGAGAGAGAGAGAGAGAGAGAGAGAGAGAGAGAGAGAGAGAAAGTGTAAAAACATAGGTCAGTGGTATTGTCTGTCTGTATATATATATATATATATATATATATATATATATATGTGTGTGTGTGTGTGTGTGTGTGTGTGTGCGTGTGTGTATGCGTGTGTGTGTGTGTGTGTGTGTGTGTGTGTGTGCATGTGTGTGTACAACGTAAAAATAAGAATATGAACCCATTTTTCAAGTAATGCGTGATACCGAAAAAGAATCTCACACCATCCTTGGTTCGATCCCGGGTCGTCACTGTTCACACCCAGATATCCACCTGTGTTGGCTGTAGGAGTTTCTGCCAGATATATGTTTAATAAATACCTTTAGCTGTATCTGTATCTCTGTCCTTCTGTCTATCCATCCCAGTATGCTCAACATTGACTATATCAGACTTTTGTGTTATGATTCACAGTGTCTCTCTTACGACATCATGCGGTTTAGTCTGTCTGCAAAGCATTCCTCTGTCCGTCAATCTATCTAGTAATCCGCACAACTTATCGTCTGTCTACCGGTCTATGTTTGACAGTCTGTCTCATTATCTATTTTGTCTATCACATAAATAGTGAGTGATGGCCACAAGACATCTTTAAATGTGTCTTTTGTCAATCATCATCATCATCATCATCATCATCATGAGAGCCATATTTCCCACTGATAAATGGCAGGAGTAAACAGTAGTACTAAACGTAATATTATCAGGGAATAGATAAGATAAAGAAGGTAAATATGAATGAGGGAGATAAGGTTGTGTGTGAGAAGAGTATTTTTGTGTTGTTGTTGGTGGGGCGAGAGGATTATATTGGGCAGAGGAGAGCAGCCTAGTAGTGAAGGTGGTTAAGGAAGGCTGCAGCAAACCCGTTTACTTCACAAAGTCTCTCCTGAGCTGAATAGAATACTGTGTGGATAGCAATAATGCTGTGAAGAAGACCTCACCGTACTGAAGGGGTTATGGACACAGTTTGCTACATGGCATGAGGATTGGCAGAGAGAGAGAGAGAGAGAGAGAGAGAGAGAGAGAGTCATGAACAAAATAAGTCAAGCAAGGAATGTACACCATGATATAGGAAAAAAGAAGCCATTTGACTTTGCATTGGTTTTGATGGCGATCCGTCACTATCCAGACCCAGTTATCTACCAGTGTTGGCCGGTGTGGCTTCTGTGCCTCCTATGTAAGGATAATGTTGTATATGTGTCTCCCTTTGGGCTTTATACTGCGCATCTGCAACGTTACGTATTTGTGGTGTGAACGATAATATCCACGGCTTCACTGATGACTCATTAGATTTTTTTGTTGATTTTTTTTTTAACACTGTGAGTTTCGGGTGGGAGGGGTGGGTGCTGCAATGTGTGTGTATGTGTGTGTCCATCCTCGTGCTTGAGAGTGTGTGTGTGTGTGTGTGTGTGTGTGTGTGTGTGTGTGTGTGTGTGTGTGTGTGTGTGTGTGTGTGTGTGTGTGTGTGTGTGTGTGTGTGTGTGTGTGTGTGTGTGTGTGCCAGTCTCCTTATAAGTCTATCAGTGTTTTTCTTTGAATTGTAAATAAAATATTCTGGGGTTTATAGTTCCGGTCAATAATTTTTCTCTTTCAACATGAAGGTCCTTGTTGTTTTGTAATGTTACTTCGTTACATCCACAATAATTGTCGATCATTGCTAATGTCTGGTTTAAATGAAGAGCAAAGCCTTCTTGTTGAATAATAGCATATATTACCTATGGTAAATAGTCTCCTAATGTTAATCCTACATTAACACTATTCTCAACCCTTCCCTCCAGTGTGCACTAAATCTCCATTGCCATTCACGTCATGCCGACTGTCACGTATACGTGGTAAATGGTGACCAACCAACTGCAGCTTCACCCTGGCTTCTTTTTATAGTCATTGTGTTGACTCTTGTTGTTGGAGATAAGCTACAGTATAATTTTTGCTTGTGATTTACAGATTTCGTAGAAGTAACACACACACACACACACACAAACTAAGAACGAAAGGGAGAGAGAGAGAGAGAGAGAGAGAGAGAGAGAGAGAGAGAGAGAGAGAGAGAGAGAGAGAGAGAGAGAGAGAGAGATAATATCTAACAAAAACTGCGTGTCAAAATGGCGAAAAAGAAAAAGAATAAAAAAAAGAGAAGTACTGATATTTTCAATCCCATGCCTCGCTAACCTAACACAGAGATCTACCTGTCTTGGCTATCGTAGTTATTGTCATTTTTTTTATACTAATCTCTTTGTTCAGTCTATTAGTCGATATGTTTGTCCAATAATGTGTTTGAATTTGTTTATCCGTCATTTTAACCAACTTTGAATTCATCCATTCATCCATCCATCTTTTTTTGTGTCCATCCTTCAACCCACCAGTGTATCTATCTTTCTCTGTTTGTGTATCTATGTATGCTGTATCTGCTGAGCCTTGTGTTCCTTTTGTGTAACGACAATGAAGGAATGAAACAAAGAATTAATGAACCAGTTACTCTCTCTCTCTCTCTCTCTGTATACTCATCTATCAGTCTGTCTGTCCATTTATGTTTCTGTCCAACCTACCTATCAATATCTTTCATCAGTCATTCAATCTCCCCGTCGGTCAGTTTATCTATGTGTCTACGTGTCTACAGTAAATATCTCTTTATATACATGTCTCTATACATGAAGCTTTCACTCTTTCAAAATGTCTTGATACCTACTTGTATATACACACCAGTCTATTTATCTATTGCATATGTTTTCTTTCTCACCACCTCTCAGGCTTATTTTTAGTCCGTCTCCTTGTGTCTTTATCTATCGAATTTCGAGGACTTACCTAACTATCCATCTATCTATCTCTGTCTGTCCATCAATAATCTATCTATTTATCTAAAATGGCTACAACATCACTCATTGAGCATATATCTCGATGGCCAGTAACTCTGGCATAAGTTTTGTGTGGTGGTTCATACGTTTGAGAGAGAGAGAGAGAGAGAGAGAGAGAGAGAGAGAGAGAGAACATTATATAAAATACGATCTGAAACGAATGATAAAACTAACCTTAGAAAATAACATCGACGTTAATATAAAAGTGAAGCCGCCAGGCCATACTGGTTTCGATCCCGGGCCTCACTCACCAGACCCAGTTATCTACCTGTGTTGGCTGTGGTGGTTTCTGTCTGGGTGTCTTTCTGTCCATGTGTTTTAATCTAACCTTTGTTCAGTTCATATTTTTGCCTTTCTTTTGTCTATTTATTTGTATGCCTATCTGACCTCTTATTAATCCATCAGTATAATTTTTAACAATATTTTTCCCCTCTTTCAATTATCCAGTAACTATCTGTCTATCTATCTATCTATTTGTGTCGTCTGCTTGAGGGCAGTGATTGCGTGCAAGATAGATACATTCAGGGTGCATGTTGAACTGCTTGACAACGGTGCATGGTAGCGTAGGTGTGTGGTTACACGGAGAGAGAGAGAGAGAGAGAGGGGGGAGAGTGACGTGTAGGAAACAGTTTCAAAGAATCCATGTAGAGCCCAAGTAATGATCACTGACTAAAATATAAAAAAAGAAACCCTCGTAATTTGGTTGAGTCCTGGGCATCACTAACCAATCACAGTTATCTATGGTGAATGTAGTGGTTTTTGTCTGTCTGCCTTCTTAGTTATCTATGTACTCGACTCTGCCTGTATATATAATATGCTCATCTGGTTGCATATTTATGTATTTATAATTTTTATACACTGTTGACCATGAGTTAGTTGATGATAAAGAACATTGAGGCACCTGTGACTCACCCTCACTCAAATCATGTGCCGTCAGCTGGAACACAATACTAAACTTGTGCCGACCAGTTGAAGGTTAACAGTGATATGATTAGATGGGACTAACGGCGACACTATTCACAGTATCAAATTTGTATATCATACACTCAGCCCCCAAAATAGTCTGGCGTTACCTGGGATGGAGTAGGCCTACTCGAAGTGTATATTTATATTTATATATATTTGCGTGACCCAAAAAAACTCCCACATTTCGAAAGGCTGTAGCACTGGCAGTAGTGAGGCGGGAGGGGCAGGGCTAGGGTCTGTTGGTAGCCCAACCCCAACCGTCCACAGTCACCAACATGGCGTGGTCGGGAGCACACCGTGCGTTCACTGTCGAAGGCTTCTTCACAAACAACAGTTTCGTGATCGTCGTGCAGAGGGCCTTTCGAAGACGTTTCAGTATTCCACAGAACCAAAACATTCCAGATCGGATAACCATCTTGCAGTGGGCTGAGAATTTCAGGGCAACAGGCTCAGCTTTAAAAAGAAAATCACTGGTCGACCTATGAGAGCTCGTAAGCCTGAGAATATTGAAGCATTGAGCCGGTTCGGGTGATCTCGTTGCCTGGCGATGTTGGGTGGCCTGCCCGTTCCCCTGACCTCGCCCTTTGTGATTTCTTTCTGTGGGGCTACCTTAAATCACGAGTGTATATTCATCAACCCCAAACTCTTGAAGCCCTTAAGGTAGCTATTCAGCAGGAGATAGCCGCTGCTCCACCCGACATGACCCGTCGAACCATGGCAGCCTTCAGAAATCGCCTCCAAGCGTGTATTAACAATGACGGCCGCCATTTGGATGATGTCATCTTTAAAACATGTTGAATAAAAACTGTACTGAATAGTGTTTCATGTGTGCAAATATTTTGATTATCTTTAACCGTTTTTTTCTTCATTTACCTTTGAAATATGGGAGGTTTTTCTGGATCACCCTGTATTTGTCTGGTTTATTTCATCAACGATATGTGTCTGTTTATCTATAAATCAGTGAGTCAGGGTAGTGGCAGGCACAGAGGGGTGGTGGCAGCAATAACAATGTGGATGTACAATATGGATTAGCAGCGTATATGAGGGAGGCTGGTGTGTTGTGGTGGCAGGCACAGAGGGGTGGTGGCAGCAATAACAATGTGGATGTACAATATGGGTTAGCAGCGTATATGAGGGAGGCTGGTGTGTTGTGGTGGCAGGCACAGAGGGGTGGTGGTAGCAATAACAATGTGGATGTACAATATGGGTTAGCAGCGTATATGAGGGAGGCTGGTGTGTTGTGGTGGCAGGCACAGAGGGATGGTGGTAGCAATAACAATATGGATGTATAATATGGATTAGTAGCGTAGGCTATATAAGGGAGGCTGGTGTGTTGTGGTGGCAGGCACAGAGGGGTGGTGGTAGCAGTAAAAATGTGGATGTACAATATGGATTAGCAGCGTATATAAGGGAGGCTGGTGTGTTGTGGTGGCGGAGCTTTTATTCACATACACCAACACTGTGCTCCTTGCCTGGCTCACAGTTTGGTGGGGGGTAGTATATGCAGAAGAAATTGTTAGGTAGGTAGACACGTAGATGAAAAGCTAGTTTGATTGACAGGGGTAGGTGGACAGGTATGTGAATAGGTAGGTAGATCAGGAGGTGGATAGATAGGTAGGTAAGTAGAAAGAATTACAGAAATATACATGGATAACTAGCAAGACATGTGGATGTGCAGGGAGTCTAGGAGCGAGATTGTTTTACTTACTGTACTTGAGTCGGAAGATATTTTTGTCTCAGTGCTTCAGAGAGAGAGAGAGAGAGAGAGAGAGAGAGAGAGGTGGAAAAGATAAACTCTGACATACCGGTACATAAACCAGTAACACACACGCACACACTTGTTCGTCACTTGGGGTCCCATCAATTGTACACCGACGGCTCCAAGTCGAGTGAATGTGTGGGTGCAAGTGTGTGGTCGACTGCATGTGCCCTTAGGTATCGGTTGCCGACTCATACATCTGTGTTTACTTCAGATCTTTTTGCTATTGACAAAGCCATAGACTATGCTCTCAATTCTAGGCATGACTCATTTGTCATATTTTCAGATTCAAAATCAGTCCTTCAGGCAATTGCATCTTGCACTACGGACTCTCACGAGATCCAGGGCCGCATCGTTAATAAGTTGCATTCATGCAACAAGTCATTCACGCTGATCTGGGTGCCTGGTCATTGTCGTATCTACGGCAATGAGCAGGCTGACTTACTTGCAAAGTCGGCTGTAGAGCTCGAGGAGACTTGGGACGTTCCTCGTGATCTACGGTCGAGTCTATCTCTCGGAAAGAAATCAATAAATCTTCTGTGGCAAGGTCAGTGGACCAGACTAAATATTCCAACTTGTAAGCCGTACCTGGGCGACTTGGACACTGCCAACCGTCCCAGTCGCCTAGAAGAAAAAGTGTTGGCAAGGTTACGGCTTAATGCCACTGAAAGCAGTGATGAGAAATAGGGAGGTGAGTATGGAAGTTAAGAAGTCACTGCATGATGGTATTGTGATCCCTACCCTGACGTATGGAAGCGAGGCGTGGACCTTGCAAGAGGGGAACAAGTCAAGAGTGAGAGCAGTGGAAATGAGTTACTTGAGAGGAGCATGTGGAGTGACGTGGAGGGACAGGTTGACGAATGAAGAAGTGAAGGAACGTTGTGGGGTAGATGTGGATGTGGTTGAAAAGATTAGGAGAAATACACTGAGGTGGTTTGGACATGTGGAGAGAATGGAGAATGAAAGACTGACTAAGAGGGTGTATGTAGGTGAGGTGGAGGGAGGGAGAGGGAGAGGTAGACCGAGGATGAGGTGGAGGGATGGAGTTGAGAGGTATATGAGGGAGGGGGGGGTGAGTTGGGGGGAGGGGAGTCAAATGGTGGGTGACAGAGTGACTTGGAGGCGTTTTGTCTGTGGCCACCCTTTGCGGGATTAGGGCGTCGGGCTATAGATAGATAGATAGATAGATAAAACCATATATGGAAAGACGCTTCCCATCGCACTGTGACATCTGTAATGCGGTGTTATCTATTAGTCATATCATCCTGCGCTGTCGGCGATTTATTCGTGAACGTGCTTCACTTATAAATTACTGCGGCGCAGTAGACGTCCCCTTCACCCTTTCCACCATCCTGGATGATGGGGACATTGTTATGACTGATAAATTGATGGCTTTCTTGAGAGAGACCGGACTGATCAGAGTGATGTGACTATGTATATATTGTAATATTAATTAGGGTTGACAGTTGACATATTTTAAATAGTTCCTCCTCCCACCGATCTATTTCTAATATAGATGTCCCCTACATTAAGCCAAGTCCCTCGCCTGACAGTCACCAGATGATGAGTGCAAGTGTGCAATATAGGAAGGTATTGGGCACTTGCAGTCGATGGTGGTCTGCTGGGCGAGGTTCTTCACTTTTTGTACAAATTATGTAAATACATTATATTATCTTGCTTAAGTTATTCTAATTAGGGACGACAGCTGACGTATATGGAAATGTTCCTGACTCGTCTGGTTCCCTTTCATATATTGATGTCCCCTATATTAGGTTGTGCCTCGACTGACAGTCACCAGGTGATGAGTGCAGGCATGTAATGTAGAAAGGCATTACATATCTGCAGTCGATGGTGTTCTGTTAGTCGAGGTATTTTTACCATTATTGTAGGTCTAGCTATTTGTCTCTGTAGGATTTAGTATAGGTTAGCGATTTGTCTGTTAGGTGATTAGTTTTAGGGTCTTTAGATTAGTATTCCTTTATAATATAAGGTATAAAAAATAAAAAAACAAGAAAAAATTAAAAAAAGTAAAAAATAAAAATAAATAAGATTAAAATTATTGTATATATATGTACGTTTGCATGGAAGTGTGTCTGTATGTATGCATGGAAGCGTGTGTGTGTGTGTGTATGTATGTATATATATATGTTTGTATATATATATGCATATATGTTTAAATATATATATATATATATATATATATATATATATATGTTTGTATATATATATATGCATATATGTTTAAATATATATATATATATATATATATATATATGGCCTTAATAACCAGGGGCTTCGGCCCCAATGGTTGATAGGCCGGAAAAAAAAAAAAGCACACACACACACACACACACACACACACACACACACACACACACACACCGCTCGCTGGTGCGGTGGTAACGTTCTCGCTTGCCAACTGGTGGACGGGAGTTCGTGTCTCGCTCAGGCTGCGAAAAGTTTCACTGACGAAGTGGGTGGTTACTGTCCCCCTGGAGCATGGGGACGGGTGTGTGCGTGTGTGAAGGTCACAGCCTTGCCCTTAGATCGGACTATATGAGCTCTCAGCTCCCTTCCAGGAGGGTAAAAGCTGACGATCACGACCATCAAGTGATCCTGACCGACCCGGTGAATTACACACACACACACACACACACACACACACACGCACACACACACACGAGCCTAATTTTGAAGCAAGGCTTGATACGGAAAATGAATCTCCCCGACCTGTCTACTGAGATTCGGTCCCGGGCCGTTACTGTCCACACCCAGATATCCACATGTGTTGGCTGTAGGAGTTTCTGCCAGATTATGTATGGAAAATATAATCTTTCACTGTATCTGCACATTTATCCTTCTGTCTATCCACCCCAATATGCCGAACAGGGATTCTGCCAACTCTATGTATGGAAAATATAATCTTTAACTTTATGTGTATCTCTGTCCTTCTGTCTTCATCCCAATATGCTAAACAATGATTGCATTAGTCTTTTAGGTTAATTTAGATTGTCTGCATCATGTCTTAATTCCATTTCTTATATCTGTATTGGAATTTGTCTATCTATAGTATC
Source organism: Coenobita brevimanus (assembly GCF_032717465.1). Lineage (NCBI taxonomy): Eukaryota > Metazoa > Arthropoda > Malacostraca > Decapoda > Coenobitidae > Coenobita > Coenobita brevimanus. The sequence continues at coordinate 11,952,071 of NC_136959.1, forward strand.
TATATATCTATCTACCTATCTTTCTATACATCCCGACACTTCCTATCTGTCTACTGGTCTGTTCTACCTGTCTGTCTACCTGTCTCGTTTCTCTGGCACTTAATCCACTTTTCCCAAAAGAGAACGACTCTGGATCTCAGTACTGTCACTCATCATCATCATCATCATCACCATCATCATTACCATCATCATCCTAATCAAACTACTGGCCTTTGGGAAACCTTTAGACTTGTGATTATAGCGTAAAATAATCACCTTCTTAAATACTGAACTAAGGTGAAGTGGCCTTATGGATAATCAACGAATGCAATGGATGTGCTGTTTGGATGACGCTGGTGGGGTGGACAGGTACTGTATACATATGCGGACTGGCGGATGCATTATAGTCTCTAGCATTACAAAGTTTGTTGCATTACGTTGGATGGATATGCCGTCCATTTCACTATAGGCACTGCTGAAACCATTTACCTTTCATGTGTCTTATCTCTGGGGAGCTCGTGAGGGACGCCTTCACGTGATGGCACAGATATGACTGGGCGGTCAAGGTGCTCGGTTATACAATCGTCCCTCAAACCCCTCCTTATCTCCCTAAAAGGACTGTGTTGGATAGCAAAATAATGGCAAAAATTTTCTGCTGTTTACATTTACGATATGCCTAATAGTAATAACAATATCAATAATAATAACAATAATTTTCTGTACACAGGCCACTCCACAAAATACTAGGATGTGGGTTTATGTTAAGGATACAGTGTATGTGCCATGTCCTTTACCAAGCCCCTCTTGCTGGCTGCGAAAATGTGGCGGCGCACCCTCATATGCGGCCATAAAGTGGTGCTCACGTTGGCACTCAACCTTTCTTCCGATAGTGTCAGCGTCATTTGGCTGAAGTTATGGTGCTTGTGTATGTTGAACCAGGCATTTTAGAAGCCTCTCCTCTCAGGTTGTTAGCCAGGCTTCCTTGCTATCTTGAGCTTTGGCCAGCACTGAGAGGTGTGATAGTGGTTGGTAGCGTCTCTCTTACTTGTATATATCAGTGGCCCTCAGTATCTCGCTGTACTTTAATTATTGACAAGTAGTTCTTCTCTCGGCAACTGAAGATTGATAAGATACCTGAAATGTTTGGAATATCCTGAACAATTCTTTGATATTGTCCACTGTTACACCTGCTTTAGGTGATCAGGTTAAGGGTTACTGTAGTAGCAGTTCATTTAGTAATTAATTAATAGATAATGTGTAAGTATACTGTACGAGTACATTGTATGGGAAAGTCCATGTAATATACTTCGTGTGTGTGTATGTGTGTGTGTGTGTCTTGGTAATTCTAGTTGAAGTGATAGTGGCGCAAATTGTCTAGTAGTTTTAATAGCAGTGGCAGGAGTGGTGTTTGTGGTTGCAGTTAACATAAGATGTGGTAGCAAATGTGACGTTGGTTTAGCTGGTGATTGAGGCAGCAGCTGTGGTGGTGGTGGCAGTTTTTGTGCCTGGGAACCTCCTTGCAAGACTGCCGTATTATTGGTAAGGTAGTTATTTTGCTCTTGTGATAGTTGTAACGAAAGAGAAAGTGATGAGTAAAAGTATGTGGGAGATAGGGACGTCGACTGTCAACTATCTTGTTGTAGAACCATCAGGTGATTTTACATGCTAAGGCAAATGGTTGCTTGTAGTCCAGGATATACCTTCTCACACTGAATAATAACCAGGCTGATGTTTGGTGATCTGCTGAATAAATAAGGCACTCCAGCAGGATGTGGCCCAAAAGGTTTACATCGGATGCTTGGACTGGGTTTACTGTTGGCCTAATACCACAGAGGGAAGGTTACTGATCACTCTTGATTATGTCTGGCCTAAGCAGCCTAGTTATGGCAGTAGACTTCAGTTCATTATACCATCTTTACACTACAAGCTAAGTTTAACCTGCCCCGTCCCGGCTGATTTCTCATCAGTGACCTCTCCCTCCCACCCAATCCTGGCAGATTATCGAAAAAATTTGTTTTGGCCCAGACCTCCGTTTTTTATGAGAAACATTGGAAAATAACAAAATAAGTGCTTACCTGAGCTTATAAGTGCACTATACAGGTCTCCCTCTGAACACATGGTACCGTCTTCTCTGGACATGCGCTGCTGCTGTCACGTTTTCTATGGTAGGGATAACTTTTGCAAACCACTCAGAAGAGGTAGATATTTTTTCATTTGGTACGAATTTATATGTTTTACAAGAATATATTGGTTTTCATACAATATTATAGGCTATATAAACGTTGTTTCACTCACCGAACGTATTGTATCAAAATCTCCAAACTCTTGCACAATTGACTCACTATGACTGTTGTTTCACCTTACATTCTATTTTTCAACTTACATCATACTTTTCCACAAACATTATACCATTTTCCACCTCATATAACTGTTATCACATATTTACAGGCCTTACTATTATAGTGAGCACCATATATCGCAAGCACACATAGTATCAGTACTGTACTAAGGTATGGTATTCCTTGAAACAGGGCTCTACGCCAATCCAACATTGCGTTCAACACACTCGTACCTCGTGTCTTTTCACTGAGTGGTTGCTCTGACTTTGGAGTGACTGCATAAGTGACAGCGGTGCTGGGGTCCAGGAAGGTTCAGTTGAGGAGGGATGGTGGTGGGGAAGTGCCGTGCAGAGAGGCGTGAGGGACTTTTTTTTTTTTTTTTTTTTGTGCGAGGAAGAAGGAACCAAAGGCCGCGAGCCCGCAAATATTGTTCCTTCCAAGAGAAAACAAAATACAAGCGAGAGCCAAATTCAAGATCCGATCATTTCGAGATGCCTGGACACACTGCGTTTGAAAGACGAGATCATAGGAAGCAGGAAATACAGACAGAGGGAGATAGTTCCAGAGTTGACCCGTTGCATAAATGAAAGACTGGGAGTAACGGTTAACTCTTGCATTAGAGAGCTGGACAGAAAAGGGATGAGAGTTTGCTGTTAAACGGGTGCTACGCACCCGTCGTAGAGGAGGAGGAATGCATGCAGACAGTTCAGAGGAGCAGTGACCACTGAAGTGGCGATAGAAAAGAGATAAAGATGCAACAGTATGACGAAGAGACAGAGGTTGAAGGGAGTCAGTAAGAGGAGGAGAGTTAATGAGACGAAAAGCCTTTGACTCCACCATATTGAGAAGAGCTGTATCTGGGGAACCTCCTCACACATGGGAGTTGTACTCCACACAGGGGCGGATAAAACCCTTGTATAGAGTCAACAATTGTGCAGGGGTAAAGAAGGAACGGAGTCGGTTTAGCACACCTAATCTCTTGAAGCGGATTTTACAAGAGATGTAATATGATCTTTCCAAGATAAGTCCCGAGTAAATGAAACCCCAAGCATGTTCAAGGATGATGCAGGATTAAGCTGAATATTATTAAACATTAGTGGGTATACATGCGGAATATTTTGTCGGGTTGATAGGTGTAAAAACTGAGTCTTTGATGCATTAAAAACAACCAGATTATTTTTACCCCAGTCAGAGATACGAGCCAAGTCAGACATCAGGTGTGCCATAGCCTCGTCCCTTGTTTGTTGACGTAACTGCTGAGATGGACGTTGCGGGGACCGAATGGATAGGTGAGGGGTGGAGTCATCAGCATATGAGTGGATAGGGTTAGATGTACAGCTTAGAAGGTCATTGATGAATAAAAGGAAGAGAGTTGGTGATAGGACAGAGACCTGAGGAACACCACTGTTGATAAATCTAGGAGAAGAACGATGGCCGTCTACAACAGCTGCTATAGAACGACCAGAAAGGAAGCTAGTGATGAAGGCACATATAAAAGGATAGAAACCGTATGAGGGCAGTTTGGAAATTAAAGATTTATGCCAGACTCAATCGAAAGCCTTTGAGATGTCAAGTGCAATGGCAAAGCTTTCGCCAAAGTCCCGAAAGGAGGATGACCAGGAGTCAGAGAGGTAGGTGAGAAGATCGCCAGTGGAGCGTCCCTGACGGAACACATATTGACGATCAGAAAGAAGGTTGTGCCCGGCACTGACGGGGTGGGGGCAGTGGTGGGACCTGTCTTCAGCACACCGGTACTTGGAGATAATTTTCCGGGACAGCTCCCTCAGAAACCCCTTGAAGGTCTCTGAGGCACCCATAGTCAAAGCATGGAGATAGTAGGCCTTAAGGACCATGATGTCCAGCAAGTGTATAGTAACATTAATAATATTACTAGCTAATGTTGATAGAAAGCGTTAGGAGAAATATATTGGTGTGGTTTGGCCATGTGGAGACGATGAAGAGCGAGAGACTAACGAGGAGGGTGTATGCAAGTGAGGTGGAGTAGGGGAGAGGAATGGGGAGGCGGGGGATGAGATGGTGGGATGGAGTGGAGAGGTATATGAGAGAGGGGGGTGTAAGCTGGAAGCAAGGTAGTGATGCGGCATTGGACAGGGCGATATGGAGGCGATTGGTTTGTGGCCACCCCTTTCGGGATTGAGGAGTCTGGCAATAGATAGATAACTTACGTAAACTAAAACATACTGTTGAAATAGTGATGCTAATGATGAAATTGGTTAATCTAGGCGATAAGATAAATAAGGCATTTTAAAGACGTGTATCGGTATATTAACCACAGTACAATAAGATGGGCTGGAATATATACACTTAATTTCATACGTAAGAAATATAACAAAGGATCGCACAAAAAAGATTGTCACGCTCATTCCATAACAAAGTAAACGCAGCGGAAGAATGTGTGACATCATTGCCAGAAGACTTGCGTAATCCAGCTAACGTTCATCCACACACACGTTCACCTCCCCTCACACACGTTCACCCCCCCCACACACAAATGCGTTCACCCCCCCACACACGTTCACCCACACACTCACGTTCACCCCCACACCCACGTTCACCCACACACCCACATTCACCCCCACACCCACACATCCACACACCCACGTTCACCCACACACCCAGGTTTACCCAAACACACACACACACACACACACACACACACACACGCGCGCGCGCGCACACACACACACGTTCACCCACAATCGGTAGAGAGGTGGCCTGCAGTCCTAACGGAGCCAGGTTCAAATCCCTGCTGGGGCAGGGAACAGTTTAAGAATTTGAATTTCATTAAAATCAGGCTTTACTGATCTACCTGAAGCTCGGCCGCCATGTCGTAAAAATACCCCCGCTAATACCAATACACCAGTCCTGTATGAGACAGCCCTAGCATGTATTCAATATAGACGGTGAGTGTTAGCGCCGAAGTGGTGACATGTAGAGGTGTATGGTATCAAGGAGGACTGCTGGACCTTGATAGCAGGCTGTGAAGTATGCCCAGTGTCGGACACATAGGAAAAAAAACACACCCACGTTCACCCCCCACACACACACGTTCACCCACACACCCACATTCAACCTCACAGCCATATTCCCTAGCACACACACACCCATGTCCCACCACGCTCACTCACATTCCCCCACGCATCCACATTACACCCCGCATCCATATTCGCTCACATAACTACATTCCCCCACGTACACCTGCACACCTACTCCCTTTCTCCCACACCTTTACTTTCTTAATGATGCCCCCCGTGGTGTAACCTCACTGTAGCAGTATTTCTTGTATTATCATTGATTTACAGGACTTGGTCGCTTCTAACACTATGCTGACGGGGTACTGGCGCAGTTATTCACACGTTCAATGTTAAACCAGTGGACGCAGACGAGAATGTTTGAGACACTTTAGGGCACGGCTATTCAACTGGCAGCCTACGGGCCAAATTCAGCCTTTGAGTCGTCCTTCATTGATCATTTGACAGACTCGGGAAGAATGCAAATAAACAAACATAAAATCAGAATATTTTGCATTTTCCTTTTTACATATGTGCTTAGCGGAGAATGTAAAAGCGAATTATACATGAATGTTTCGTTTCGCTGTATGTATAAGTGTTTATATGGAGGGGAAAAAGGAGCTAAAATGTCTGACTCTTATATCAATCTGAGTTTCATAATCCGGTCCCACTCCTTAAGTACTTCAATAGCTCTACATATGATGTGTGGTGCGTATGTGGATGTGAGTGAGGGTGGGGGTGTGGAGTTGGGGGTTGGGAGGGGGGATTGGAGCGTGAGGGTGGGTGTGGGAGTGTGGGTGTGTAGGGATATGTGGGTGTGGGTGTGGGTGTGTAGGGGGTATGTGGGTGTGAAGGTGTGGGTGGGGGACAGTGGGAAGATGAGAAACAAACACGGCAAGAAAAAGAACCCAGACAGTCCAACAAGAAAAAGCACCCAGACAGTCGAACAAGAAAAAGCACCCGGACAGTCAAACAAGAAAAAGCACCCAGCCAGTCCAGCAAGAAAAAGCACCCAGACAGTCCAGCAAGAAAAAGCACCCAGACAGTCCAACAAGAGAAAGCACTCAGACAGTCCAACACACGCTCCGTAGCATCACTCTAAAGGTAAGTCCACAGGGTCATTGAAAGCCTGTGATCTTGGAATGTGGTACTGAAAAAAAAAAAATGATGCAAAGTAATCGTGTAGACGTGATGAATTATAACATCTTTCCCCCATTTGATCCACTCCTTAAACCGCGCTTCATGATCGTGATCGAAGCCAATGAACCACATCCTCCAACACGACCGCTTTCTCCTGAGTCGTATACAGAGCCATTAAGGACAAAACTTTGTCCTCTTCCTGTGCCCTTGACCTTCGAATGATTGCCCCTAAGATCTAATGACTTCATCCTTACCTAATGAATAATCCATCCTCAAAGTGGATGGTCCAAGTCATATGAATATCGATGACGTTGCCCTTACTCTATGACCTTGACCTTTGGCTTATTATACCTTCGCACCAAAATCATCCAGACTGAATCAAAACTACGAATTAAAGGGCTGTATACTTTAAGCCATGCCTTTTGACCTTTACTTTTGGCCCATTTTTCTCTCGAAATTGAAACTCTGCTCCTCCTTACCCATAACCCTTACACCGAGTTTGGTCAAAATCGGATGAAAATTGTTCGAGTTGATATTTGTCTTGACCTTTGAGCTTTTTGCCCAATCTGAATCACCTTTTCCTGATGTGGCCCTTAATCGCTTTGCCAGATTTGGTACAGATCCATCCAACTGCTTTTCCATAACCCTGGTAACAGACAGACAGACAAAAAAACAAGGAGAACCGAACACATAACCCCTTTGCCCATCTGCACGCAGGTGTAAAAATAATGTTAGATAAGGGAAAGGCATGGGAAAAATAGAGTATGTTAATTAGAAGGAAAGTAGCAAATATGAAAGAACAGGAAGTCCTTATGGATAAGAGATGATAAGGTGAAGGGCAGACTGAGAGATTAAGCTACTCAGCCCAGCCATCTTAGCACTTGCCATCACACACACACACACACACACACACACACACACACACACACACACACACACACACACACACTATCACCATCTTATACTCTTACGTCTCCCAAAACGCCATTTATTTATCATGTAATTCCTGGAAAAGCAAAGAATAAAAATTCCTGGAAAAGCAAAGAATAAAAATAGCATGGTTGATACGCCACAAGATCTCATCACACACATCAAACATTCCTTTGCACATCACACGGCACTCATGAGGGACGGGAATCAGAGAGGAAAATGGAAAACAACGTGTGTGTGTGTGTGTGTGTGTGTGTGTGTGTGTGTCTGAGAGAGAGAGAGAGAGAGAGAGAGAGAGAGAGAGAGAGAGAGAGAGAGAGAGAGAGAGAGAGAGAGAGAGGCAAGATACCAAAAGCTTAGGGAAGAAAAATGGATGGGAAAGGAAGAGAGAACAGATGGGATTGAAGGAGTTAAAATAATTAGAAGAAAGAGAAGAGGGAAGGAAAGGGTTAAAAGGAGAAGATTGGTTGGAGGGTGAGATGGAAGAAGGAATCGGTAAAACCTGAAAGATGAAAGCATTGAAGTAGGAAAAGGATGAAGTGAGGAGGAATAGGGGAGGAGAGGGAAATGAATGGAGGTAGGATGGAGGAGGAAGAAGAGATCGAGATATAAAGTTCATTTTCTATCCATCCAACACTGCAGTAAGGTCACAATGAAGAGGCTTAGGTAAAACATCGTATTACACGAACAGGTTTAATTATCGTCTATCTAAATATACAGTATACCTAGGCTGTTTCCCCTCTAACCGGGGGTAGCCAAGACAGAACGACACACTCACCAAACACTCATCCATAGACACGCATTTATTCTTACCTTAGCCTCAAAGGGGAGATGGGACCGCTCCTCACCGCATCACACAGCACGAGGATCAACTGCGCAGTGCAATCCAGCGACATATCTACTTACAGAAAAAACGAGGAGGAAAAACCAAACCCCAGTCTACAGTAACACAGCATGTTGTGTGTGGATTTTCTGTTATGGTGTACTCTGGAAAACCATTTTTATTGAATTGTTTATCACAGTGGAATAATCTAAACCCAATTTTTTTACCCTGTTTCGTTATATTTTCGTCCTATGTTCATTATCGTTGGAGGAAGAGTGGCAAGTCCTAAGATCGGTAGATTCGTTCAAGGGTAGATGGAACAAAATAATGCTTTTGGTCCTTAAAGCGACCACGGAAAAGTAGTCTCTGCTTCTGTGATTTACTAGATTCTATTCACAGACTGAAAGCATTTGTTTTGAGCACATTACATGTTTCTCGAATTTGGCAAACACTGAGAAATTTGATATTGTACTTCCGATGTTCTGTTTATTATTTCCTTGCTTTAAACACTTTCATGGAAGAATGTGGGTATGTTTTTTTGTAGCTGCAGTTAGCCTCCAATTTTTTTAAGTAAATTTTTTACCACGAGTATTTCCGCCTGAAAAGAATGGAAGCGCAATTTCAAAACAGTCTGGTTATATCTTTTTTCGTCCTTGTTTCTTATATATTCTTTCCATGCATTTTAAATGTATATGCTTGTTACAGTTTAGGAAATTCCAACGTGCTTGAAGAAGTCCCTATGGCCTTTATAGCTGTGCCATTTGCTTGCATATATCCATATTCTTCCGTTAGTATGTGATATTTAAATGGTATAATGCATCTTGAGGGGAGAAATTCATGGTATAATGCACTGTCCACGTGTTTAATAGACCACCATGTGCAGGTTCTTTAAATACCAGCGCTGCCTCTGTCAAGGTGTCACCCCCCAAACACAAGGAGAGAGGCGGATGGCATCTGTTGTGGCGCAGCGAGGTTTGGAACGAGTGGTGGTGGTGGTGGTGGGGACATTGTTCAGCACTCTCTCCACACAGCCGTTTCCACACGCCATTGCCACATTCTTGCTTCACACACACACACACACACACACACACACACACACACACACACACACACACACACACACACACACACACACACACACACACACACACACACACACACACACATTATAAAAAAATTTGACTTTGCACTGCAACCTTCTTTCCTTCCTTGTCTTCTCCATACCCCTTCTTCCTACGACATTCTCCTGTTACCTTTATTCCATATAGCTCTGCTTCTCACCTCCCTCCCCCAGCGTTAACTTACTATTTAAAAGGATTCAGTAGACTATATAGGACAGCAGACAGCAATAAAAAAAAAATGGTCTTCTCGAGGCTGTTTGTTAGAGAAGATTATAACTATGATCTCTCTCTCTCTCTCTCTCTCTCTCTCTCTCTCTCTCTCTCTCTCTCTCTCTCTCTCTCTCTCTCAGCGTGTGGGGGGTAACTTAAAATCATCTACTGTTACTATACATACGCTAGTCAACCTCTTCAGTTCATCAGTCGTCTTTTTCATTACCTTGATGCTTTCACCAGGCGAGTCTTCAGCTCACGGCAGCCTCCTAGTTGTAAACAGATTGATGAAGGCTTAGAAATAATGGTGGTGGTAGTAGTAGTAGTAGTTGTAGTAGTAGTAGTAGGTAGTAGTAGCAGTAGCAGCAGTAATCTAGTAGTGGTAGTATTAGTAGTAGTAGTGGTTGTCGTTGTTGTTGTTGCAGTTATTATAGTCCCAGGTTCATGTGGAGCGCGAACCCAATGCACTGCAGGCTTAATTTTAACTACTCTTCAAGATCACCATTCACCTCTGGGGTGATAGGGAGGGAGATGAGGGACGTTTGTATAACCATGCAGTAGAGCAACCTGGTTATACTGATGCCACTAAATGAAGGCGTCTCTCTCCAGCCAGATTAAATTAAATCCATGCGACAGGAGTGCAAGGGTTCCATCACTGCTACCGAGGTCAAACTTTATCTCTTAATTTCAGCGTCGCAAGATAGTGAGATGTTTGACCCACAAGCCAACTCCTTCCTCATCTCACTCCTTTCCCTTCTTCCATCTCATTCCTCCTCTTCCCTCCATTTCTCATTCGCTCCCTTCTTTTTACCTACATATCGTTTCTCTTCCTTCCCCTTCATTCTTCCCTCCTTGTACTTCCCACGCTGTGTTTCCCCTGCTGTCTTCCTCTTTGCTTGCATGTCTTCCGCCTCCTCTTCTACAGCTCGCATGTTTTGGCATATACCTTTCTTATTATTTTCTTTTTCTTCCGTGACTAATCTTCCTCTCCTCTCCACCCCAGTCTCCTTCCCGGTCCCCTCCTTCCTCTCAACCCCCCGTAAGATCACCCCTCTAATTCCATAACCTAACTCTTGATTTTGATTACAATGCAACATCACTAACTCACACCTGTATAATGACGTGGACACGTATCACACTTTCCTGTAGTCCCATTGCTTAACAACTTGCTCGGGTGTTCTATTGGGAACGCGTCAAACCACATGTTCATAAAAAAGCGAAATAAAATAATATCAATGTATAGAGGGCACTGAAGACGTCACCAATAGTAGTAGTAGTAGTAGTAGTAGTAATAGTAGCAGCTGTAACCCAGGCTTGGATGAATGTGAACTCAGTGGATTGCATGCTGAAAATGCATTCCCCATGCAGTCCACCATCCTCCTAGAGATAATGAGCTGAGACGCATGCATACAACCAGGCAGCAGAGTCGACCTTTTATATCAGCGCTGCAGCGAGGAGGCGTCCCTCTTCAGTACCACACCCATAACACGAGCATTTGTATGCATATGAAGGAATTAGATAAAAGCAAAAAGTTTAGGAAGAAAGAAACGGGAGGAAAACTCTGCAGAAAACCACTGTCATTTGGCGTGCAAAGAGGAAACTCCTGGACTTACGTGAGGGTCCATCTAATGGCGTTTGTTGGACGGGGGGAAAAAGAGGAAAATTAGGCAGTGAGTTTTAATGATCATGGAGCAGCCTGGTTAAGAAGGAAAAAAAAAAGCAAAAACTCCTTGCCTGTTGTTCCTTGTGTTGTCAGATGTGGAACTGGTCACACTGAATGGAAATGATATAATCTGATGCTCAAACACAAAACACAGTGTTATAATAAAATCCGCATTATTTCCAAGGATTTGAACCCTACACATTGGGTGACACAACAGGATGCCATCACTATGTTACATGGCTTGAAAGTCTGAAAATAGAGACGAGGCTAATGCTACGAAATTAATTCAGGAGATCATATAGCTCATCGCATGCCTTATCACTTTCCCTAAAACATGCACAGTAGCATTCGCTTTTCTGTAAATATATTTGTGTAAGAAACTTGTAACTATTGTAATATCTTTTCTATCGTTTATACTCTTGTTTTTCAATAACATAAACATAATGGATGTCCTCATAATCCACGAAATAATGTGTTAATGCACAGTATTCATTCCTAGATTATGTTAAGAGAATGTAGCACTATATTTTATTTGTGTACTGTCACGATACCTGTTTTATCCCCGTAGCAAGAGGAAAGTGGTGAGCAAGGTTGAAGAGGGGCCAGATGAGATATTGGCTTCTCCACACACACACACACACACACACACACACACATACACACACACACACACACACACACTACAAGTACAATGAGCGCCAATAGTCGTGTTGCGGTTTTGTCCGAAGATTAAATGTAACTCGCGCCGTGTGACAGACTTAGGAATATACCAGACGTTTTGTCCGTCGGCTTATGTTTTCACCCAGTTTCACGACACGACTATTGGCGCTCACTGTACATATAATACACACTACTGATCCACCACTACCCATCAGCCAGACCTCAAACCAGCCTCGTTTTCACCTGCGTCTCGCCAGGGGATTAAGGAACTGGTGATCGTGATAGTGCTGCTTATTCCGGCATGCAAGTCTGGCCACGGTAAGGGAAGAATAAAACATGGAAATTATAGAACCCTGTGGAGCATAAGATTTTAACACTTATTTCGTTGTGTCCCCTTAAAAAAATAAGTAAAATATGGTTTTACAGTACGTTCTCCATTATCTAACAACGATTTTAATCTTCATAAATGATCTTGTGGGTAACGTCTGCGTATTTTAGTTGGCAGAGAGGAATACGGAAAATTTAATGCCGATAGTATTGGCGTGAGTACCTATCTATTTAACTTTCCAAGGAGAGAGAGAGAGAGAGAGAGAGAGAGAGAGAGAGAGAGAGAGAGAAAGAGTAGTACTGTAATAGTGGGTGAACGCTATCCTGAAGATCTTGCCTGCCCACCTTCGTCTCTCCGTCATTATAGTTTCAGATTAGTTCCTTTAAATACAATAATACTTGGTGCCTTTCCATAAGGGACCGAAGGGGTTCTTCTGATATGCACCTCTAAAAGTTCAAACACTTTTATTGTCTATATTACAGAATTACACATAAAATATCCCAATGCAATACAGTCTAGGAATTTGAGAGACGAGTGAACAGTTACTTCGTTGACCTTTCAAGCTGGATAACACTGAAAGACGTTCTAGTATTCCTTGAGAACTGCAGTAGATATAATGAATACGAATGGAGAAAACGATGGATTGAGATATTCCGCTAGACAAGATGCTATTGTTCAAAGGCTGTGGTATTTGTATATCCACTTGTACCACAAAACTGCGCCACATCTTCCATCTAGCTGACGTTGCATCCTGTGAGAGTGGCCTTCACAAAAAGATTCTTATCTCTTATCAACTCTATCACTTGAGAGTTATATCTTCATTTCAAGCTTTAGTTAATATTTACACTTACATGCAGCGTAACTATGACTCGTAAATTATTCCAGTTTTATCTATTATGTCTCTCTCGTGTAGTTTTCTGTTAAGTACTATTCCCATTGTCTTCCTTAACTCCTTTTCAACTTCATCCTGTAATGACATAATGGAGATAAATCTGGTGAAGTTAAACCCGCTTCATAACAGTGCATAATCACACAGCTCTCGAAGTGACAGGATTATTGCATTAGCGATCCTCATATGTCACTGTCTACTCCTGTATTGAATTTCCGAATGAGTTGGTTTATACCACGGAAGATTCAAATCACATATATCGTATTTCATTAACACGGTGTATGCAGTATCTAATCTCGCGCCACAAGGAAAGTTATCCGACTTTTTGTGGAGGTACTTTCGTTCTTTAAAATTTCCAAACGCTTCCATTGCCATTCTGACTGGCTTGGATTTCCTGTCCCTTAGAGTAAAGCGATATTCGGTTCTCTGTCTAAAGTTGTTTTGACCTTTCGGTGTAAAGCATTAGGGCTCAGTACGTTGGCACCAGGAGAGAGAGAGAGAGAGAGAGAGAGAGAGAGAGAGAGAGAGAGAGAATCATATAAATTCTTTAATATACGTCAACTTAACCATGGCATATATAAGGATAAGAATTCATCGGCATACTTAACACATACATTATAGTGATATAAAAATATAATCACGTATTTATATGCGCTAATAAATATACCGGAGCAAAAAATCTTATAATCGAAACTGTCAGATCCTACAGACGAGCATATACGTTTTTTTTTTTTTTTAAGACACATATGCAGGTATTTATGCAAACATATACGAAACAAAAATGTAAATCTATACATAAAGATTATATAATTATATACATACACATAAATGCATATAAAAAGAAGCACACACACACACACACACACACACAATGAGCGCCAATAGTCGTGTTGCGGTTTTGTCCGAAGATTAACTGTAACTCGTGAAACACTGTGAACCGTCCGTATGACAGACGGAGGAATATACCAGACGTTTTGCCCGTAGGCTTATGTTTTCACCCAATTTCACGACACGACTATTGGCGCTCACTGTACATGTAATACACACTAGTGATACACCATTACCCATTAGCCAAACCTTAATCAAGCCTCGTGTTCCACCTGCTTCTCGCCAGGGGGTTATGGAATTGGTGATCGTGATAGTGCTTCTCAAATTCCGGCATGCAAGTCTGGCCACGGCAAGGCACGAATAAAGCTTGGAAATTGTAGAAGCCTATGGAGCATAAGTTTTTACACTCATTTCGTTGTGTATCATATTTCCTCTTAAAAAAAAATCAGTAGAATTTCGTTATTTCAGTACGTTCTACATTATCTAACAACGATCTTGATCTTCATAAATGATCTTGTGGGTAACGTCTGCGTATTTTACTGTAGTTGGCAGAAAGGAACACGGAAGATTTAATGTCGATAATATTGGCGTGATTACCTGTCTGTATAACATTCAAAGGAGAGAGAGAGAGAGAGAGAGAGAGTAGTAATAGTGGGTGAACGCTATCCTGAAGATCTTGCCTGCCCACCTTCGTCTCTCCATCATTATAGTTTCAGATTAGTTCCTTTAAAAACAATAATACTTGGTGCCTTTCCATAAGAGACCGATGGGGTTCTTCTGATATGCCTCTCTAAAAGTTCAAACACTTTTATTGTCTATATTACAGAATTACACATAAAATATCCCAATGCAATACAGTCTTGGAATTTGAGAGACGAGTGAATATTTACTTCGTTCACCTTTCAAGCTGGATAACACCGCAAGACGTTCTAGTATTCCTTGAGACCTGCAATATATATTATGAATACGAATGGAGAGAACGTTGTACCTGAGCTATTCCGCTAGACAAGATGCTATTGTTCAAAGGCTGTGGTATTTGTACATCCACTTGTACCACAAAATCTGCGCCACATCTTCCATCTAGCTGACGTATCCTGTGAGGGTGGCCTTCACAAAAAGATTCTTATCTCTTATCAGCTCTATCCCTTGAGAGTTATATCTTCATTTCAAGCTTTAGTTAATATTTACACTTACGTGCAGCGTAACTATGACTTAAATTTTTCCAGTTCTATCTATTATGTCTCTCTCGTGTAGTTTTCTGTTAAGTACTATTCCCATTGTCTTCCTTAACTCCTTTTCAACTTCATCCTGTAATGACATAATGGAGATAAATCTGGTGAAGTTAAACCCGCTTCATAACAGTGCATAATCACACAGCTCTCGAAGTGACAGGATTATTGCATTAGCGATTCTCATATGTCACTGTCTACTCCTGTACTGAATATCCGAATGAGTTAGTTTATATCACGGAAGATTCAAATCACATATATCGTATTTCATTAACACAGTGTATGCAGTATCTAATCTCGCGCCACAAGGAAAGTTATCCGACTTTTTGTGGAGGTACTTTCGTTCTTTAAAAATTCCAAACGCTTCCATTGCCATTCTGACTGGCTTGGATTTCCTGCCCCTCAGAGTAAATCGATAATCGGTTCTCTGTTTAAAATTACGTTTTGGCCTTACGGGCGTAAAGCATCAGGGCTCACTCTGTACGTAGGCACCAGGCGAGAGAGAGAGAGAGAGAGAGAGAGAGAGAGAGATAGGGAGAGAGAGAGAATCATATAAATCTTGTAATATACGTCAACTTAACCATAGCATATATAAGGATAAGAACTCATCAGCATACATTATAGTGCTATAAAACTATAGTCATGTATTTATATGCGCTAATATATATATATATATATATATATATATATATATATATATATATATATATATATATATATATATATATATATATATATATATATATATATATATATATTTATATATATTGATAGTGAATGAAGGAAGGAAAAACAAAGGAAAAAAAATAAGTCCATGTGCCTAAAGGCATCCTCCATTCATAAAATACTTATAACAATTGGATTTAAAATCGAGATGAGTAAATGTATCCGGGAAGCAACTCCCAGGAAGTGAATTCCAGAGAGTAGTAGTTCTGGGGATAAAAGAACTTTGATAAGCAGTGGTTCTTCATTGTGAGGGAGAGAGTGTGAGTTCATGGGCGCTCCAGCTGCCCGGGTATTTTGGGAGAAAATGTGAAGGGGAGGAATAATTGAAGCCAGTTCGTTAGAGCACTTACGGTAAAAATATCGATAAAATAGTGCTAAAGAAGCAACATCTCTACGTACTGAAAACGGAGGAAGGTCCTGCGTTATGGCAGGATTATTGATTAATTTAATGGCTTTATTTTGAATTTTGTCCAACTGCCTCAATGCAGCCGCTCCACATCCACTCCACAGTGGTGAACAGTATTCGATCTGAGAACGCACATGGCTTGTGTGTGTATATATATATATATATATATATATATATATATATATATATATATATATATATATATATATATATATATATATATATAATTATTATTATTATTGTACGACACAAGTGATGATGCTGGCCTCAACATACAAAACTATAATCACTAGCAGTGCAGTTCATACACGGGGTGAAAGTAGCGTTGGACCAGAAGTTGCGTTGACTCAATGGTGCTAAAGTTATAAATCTGGAGTTACGGCGCCGACTTTTCTACTTCACCCTTTTATAGTGCAGGAGCAGAGCTTGCTAACAAGCAGTCATGGGCAAAAACTGTCCTGGAAAGTGGCAGGAATTTGAGAGCAATGGGGTTGGAAAGTACCCAGAAAGTTATGTAATATCACTGGTCGTCGGGATTATTTTATAAAATACGGGATATGTCTAAAAAGCTTTGTGCACTTAAAACTCTCTCTCTGAAATGAAAACCACAACGTTATTAATATCTTGTTTCTTTCATTCATAGATGCCTGTAAAATTTGCATTGGAAGTCTGGATGTTGTAAGCAGTGGAAAAAGTGACCAAAGAAAAATCTTGCTGTTGTCCCACTGTGTAAACGAAAAACATTCAAACTTATCAGTGGAGTGTTCAGGGAGTTGTCCTGTGGTAAAACAGTAATAGCAGCGCTATCAGGTACTAAAGGAGGAGTGAAACAGTGAGAGGAAATGCCCAAATTAAAGCATGAATAGGCTGTGCATAAAGACCCTGTCTCACCAGTCAGTCAAAGCAGCATGTCGTAAAACCATACATTTCATAAGATAGTGGGTTTCGACCTGACGACAAAGGTTTATATTACAACTCAATACACCAAGGACATAACAGTCACATGAAACATAATAACTAAAATAGGATGCGGATAAGTTATAACAGGAAAGTACCGCAACACAGCTGGGGATAAGGAACGCATTCACATAATTGTGTTGCACATAATAAACTAATGTCTGTTGCAATAGATCACAATATGAAATGAACAATTTAATTATCCTTGTCATTAACAACAGTTGCATGAGAATGAATGGTCACATTAATCCTATCCGGTAGTTCATTAGCACAAGACTGGCTAATGGGCTAACCTTCAATAGGCAAAGTGACACACCATGGTCCTTTTTGCCATACTGAGTCTGAATTTAGCTCATGTGGATGACATGAGCTAGTAGTCATTTCTGCTGGGTTACAGTGAGTAGGTGCCCACCACCACTCACCAGGGTCCGTTTTTGTCTGAATCTCTCTTCTTCTTTTTTCTTTTTTTTTGTGGCTACAAAAGTACCAAATCCATAGGATTCCGTTTGTATCTGAGGTCTTACAAGAGATGAGTCTGCAATATGCATGACTGAACTCAATTCGAAATCCATCTCTGCCACAATCATATGTCTCAATCTACATGCAAGAACAGCAGCACAGAGTTCTAGTCTGAGGACTGTCAGCTGTTTAGTGGGAGCTATTCTATTCTTAGCAGCCAAAAGTCTGCGTGAATACTCTCCATTAATTAGCTTCCACCTGATGTATGCACAAGCACCGTAAGAATAAATACTAGCATCAGAAAAGACAACCAACATTGGCATTCCTGCAGAGTTATCTGGTTTTATGCAACTCATAAACTTCACCACCAATCTACACAAATTTTTGAAGAGCATTTTCCATTTGTTATACATCAATACAGGGATGGGATCATCCCACCCTAATTTCTGTTCTTACCCATCCTTCATAATGTTCACCTGCAACACTAGTTCACGCATTAAGATTTTTGCACTATAACTGGTAACAGGTATGACTAAACCAAGTGGATCATAAACTGGTGCTGTTTGGCTTAGCACCATTCTTTTAGTAAGGGAAAGGGGCAAACCATGATCAGTATCTGATATCTCTAAATCTGGGCCAAGGTGTACCTTCATATATTTAGGAGAAAAGTTGATTTTGCTTCAAAGGTAAAATGATCCTCTTTGGGTTCCCAATTTAAGCCAATAACTTTCTCCTTTTTGGTATTCATGATACTGATTTTTTTTCTGCCACAACATCAGTTTCATCAGATAATACCCAGTGTTTCACCCTAAATCCTCTAATGCCAAGTGTCTTTTCAGCTTCCTGTATTAAAGCTTTAGCTTCTGTTAGATTTGGTACAGACTGCAAAAGATCATCTACATATGAGTTTCTGATAATCAAGTCAGTAGCCTTAGAGGCAGGAAACATTTCTGCTGTACGGCGCAATGCAGACACTGAAATAGTTTCACTTGGTTTGTCTCCAAATGTTACAGTTGTTAGGACATAATGGTCTGGCTTCCTATCAATCTCCATATCAAGCCACACAAATCTATGTGTATGTTGCTCTGCCTCAGAAATAAAAGTAGAATTGTACATCTTGGAAATGTCTCCAGCAATAGCAACTTTGTCTTGAAGAATTCTCATGCGTACACTTAGCATATTATTCAGCATATCAGGTCCCTTTGCCCAGTAATCATTCAGTACATGACCAGTGTAACAAGAAGAAGAATTAAATACAATTCTCAGAGGCATGGATGATGAGTCAGGTTTTAAAACTGCATGATGAGGTATGTAATGTGTGGGACCCCTAAACTCAAGCAATTCATTCTTCTCAAGTTTTCTGGCTACTCCTCTGTACACCATGTCTTTTATTTGAGTTTGATAAATCTTAGTACACTCTACTCCAAGTTTTAAAAGCCTTTTTTCTGTAGACTTCAGGTGAGCAATGGCAAGTGACACCTTATTGGGAAGATTACTGGGATCTTTAATCCATGGATATTGTGCAGTCCAACGTTTACTTATTCGATCATGATTAAGGCCCTTATTAATTAAAGCTAATTCTCTCTCTCTCTCTCTCTCTCTCTCTCTCTCTCTCTCTCTCTCTCTCTCTCTCCTTTTATATTATAGTTGTTTGCCTCTACCGGACACTTATCACATCTACAGTTGCCACATTTAGGAGTACACTGTGTCCCTAAGTTCTCTATAGAAAAGATATCATCCAAATGCTTAGCTAATCCAGTCCTAGGTCCAGTGTTAATATCATTCACGCTTGACGCACATGGCAAATAGTGAATGCATAGCCTACACTTACATTATTCACATTTGTGTCAGTTCTATTTAACACGGGATGAGACCCACTCATACAAAATTCAAACTGATTCCTCATTAACTGCAAATTTCCCACTGTCTTTACTACCCTGGGTATTAAATCACAAAAATCCGATCCCACCAACATGTCTACTCTGCCACAGGGCCATTCAATGTCATGGGGTTTTGCCTCCAGCAAATGAGCTATCTGACTTGTACTGACTTCAGATATACTGGAGGTTTTTTCCTTTATACCACAGGCTTGTACCTCCCATATGTCACCAGTAGCATCGATTTAAGGAACTACATATTCTTTGCTCTCAAACACTTCAGTTAAGTTCCCCACTCTAGTCACTGATAGTTTCACATCTCTGCCCTTTAGTCCAAGCTTTCGTGCCATTCTGTGTTTTACCAAAGTTATATTTGACCGAGGATCCGACAATGTTGATATAATTTGGCCTTTACTCTTAACGCTACTGATCATAAGTAAAACCCCATCACGTGAGAGTAAGTTGTTGGTTGCTAGCTTAGGAATATCTGACATTGTGTCATTAGTAAACAGGTTGTGTAAGCTGTGATGGTGTACTCTTCCACAAGGGCCTTTACAATCATTCCTAACGTCACAGGACCTTTTGTTAAGACAATTCTTACTTAAGTGACCAACAGGAAGGCAGCTGAAGCATGCACCATGTCACGGGGTTTTTATAATAACACGGTGTTTTTAAAATAAATACTTTAAATATTATTTAAATTGATATTAATATTCAATAATATTAAAGAGCAGGGACAATGATTGTCTTGCTACATCAAGCAACGATTACTTTACACTGACTTGCTATGATTCTCTCAGAACGAGAATTTATAAACTTTCTCAACAGTACACAGCAGAGACTAATTACTCACGAATGCTGAATTAGTACTGTTAGCCTCTGGAGAAAGTTACTTCACCCTTGACAATAAATAACTAATACTAATAATAATAACATCAGGTTCTTGCTGATGCATTAACTCCTGGCACAACGGATTTTAAGTTAATACAACAAGACTGGTGTAAGTACCAGTTATGAAAGCAAACGTTTATGCAAGCTAGGAGCTATATGGAAAATAAGCTTAATTTGGATTAAATGAAACAAGATTTTACTTTACATTGAGCTCAAGAAAAAGAACTGTTAAATTTATTGATTACAAAAAATAAATTTAACGTTGCAATTCAAATCAAATCAATGAGACGCACTCACTCACTCACACAAAAGCTAAATACTTATGCCTAGGAAAAAACACCTTAACTAAGCTCTTAAAACTAGGATTACAAAAAGGAAATATCGGTCGATGAATGCTATGTATCACCCGGGGGAGGGGGGAGTACTGGGATTAACTGTACTAGTGGAGCTTGGGGTGCTAGCTGACCTCTCCAACTTCTTGAGCACAGAATCTTTTCCGTCACAGCAAACACTAGACTGACTAAGTCATGGGAACAAAAGGGAGCAGTAGGCCGCATTTTCTAACGGTCAGAGGCAAGCAGAGACGAACAATAAAGAACAATAGTATCGCTCAGTACAGCACTTAGTGAAGTGCATTAAATCGGTCACTTTTGAAAACAGTGACGAATGTTTTGGAAAGTATACCCCGAAATGGAGGGAGAAACGGTTAGCTGAGCGATACACAGTGAGTTTTCCACTAATAGTTCGTGGCTTCTCACAAAAGGGAAATGTCGCAAATTGATTGGTGACATTAAGCCCTTACAAAGTTAAATTTTTTCCTTATGGGAAAAAATTTGTGGATATATATATATATATATATATATATATATATATATATATATATATATATATATATGTACACATTCTAACTCAGTCACACAAGATTCACACTGTGGTGTGTGTGCTATCCTGCTATAGGAGAAAGTCGCAGTCGCCAGTGAGCGAAAAAAAAACTCGTATTTACGTTAATAGAAACAAGCTTGAGGGAAAAACTCCGTGACGACGGTGAAAATCCTGTACTCAGGTCAAACTGAGCGAAAGTTCGCTACATTTACATTAACAACTAATTGTTATGTAGTGTAGTGTATGTAATACACGGTGTAGGTGTGACAGTTGTAGTGTAACTGTACCTACGTGTAAAATGACACAGTAATACAAATTTATAGTAAAATAATGACGACAAAGCAGAAGAGAAGGGGCGGCAGCATGCAACAGGAACGGCCAGCTGATCTGCACGGCAATGCTGCACCCACCAGCTACACCTGCGAAAGGAATTAAGGTGGAGCATCAAAACTGTTATTTCTCTCTCTCTCTCTCTGCCTAGCAATCAGTACTTATGTCATTATTAACCAGGAAACGTAATTCTTGAATTCACAAATTGCTTAGAACCCTTATGGCTTACTGGTTAACGCTTATTAACTAGGAAATGTGCCAATTCTTGAATTACTCAAATCTCTTAGAACGGGCAGTTTACTAGTTAACCTAACGTTATTAACCAGGAAACGTGCCAGTTCTTGAATTCACAAATTGCTTAGAACGGGCGGTTTACTGGTTAACCTAACTCTACACTTACGACTAATACAGGAAGCTGAAAATCGCTACGCAATCTCGGGCAGGTCACGTTTTAACACCCACCGTGGGTGTGAACACTCATGTGGGTAATGTGCATTCTCCGGGAATCCTCAGAGAGGCCCACAGCTCGAGACATTCCACAAGGTAATTCATACACAGCCTCGGACTGTCTCTGCAAGGTTCTCAAACTTCCCCCTTAACTTATGGTATACATGTATGTACAAGCCCTGGATATACTGTGTCCTGTAGGGCCAACGAGTGAGATGTCTGGTCTACACTTTTAACTGGGAACCAGGCTGGTCCTTGGATTACTCAAATCTCCGAGGCCGCCTATCTTACGGAACCCAACATACAACAGTTGCTAGTTAGTTAGCAGCTAGTAGGTGAGACATCAGGTCTACACCCACATTACCACTATCCTGTCTCTCAACTGACTCAGAGATTACAGGTGCGGTTAGAAACGGCACAGGAAGGGCATGTCCCTGATTAGTGGTGTTACTTTGACACACACTGCAGGAACGGACAAAATCTATGTCTCGTCCCATCCCTGGCCCGAAAAAGTCAGCTCGGATACGGCCCTGGGTCTTCCTTTTGCCCATGTGACCTCCTGAGGCTGAACAATGACCCCATTGTAACACTGCTAGGCGGTACTTGGCGGGAACGACAAACTGCAATCGAACCTCGCCCTCGGGTGTTCGTGACTCACGGTAGAGCCGTCCTTGTCTGTGAAGGAACTTGGCTCGACCTCCCCGTGAATACTTAATCACTCGACCCTTTTGTTTGTTCCGCACGGCAGCAAGTGTTGGGTCAGAATGTTGTTCTTGTACAACAAGTTGACTACACATCAGATCTTGCGGCAATTCAATGATCACTGGGGTGACACAGTCTGGAGCCTCAGCCATGGCTCGTGTTACCGCAGCAGCCGAAGTCTGAGTAGCGTCATCATTGGAGGAACTATCCTTGACACCGGAAATATTGCCGATGATGAGTTCAAATAAAGGTTCTGGCATGACAACTGCAAGTGTCATACCAGTATAAAATGGAGATGCCACCTGGATACATGCCTCAGGGAACAATCTCACTGATCCATCAATAAGGTTTGCATGGATCTGTCGACCTGTATACTGCTCAGGCCGAACTAAACTCTGCTTGACAGAGCAACCTGAGGAACCATTATCTCTCAGGACCTTCACAGGAATGCCTCCCACAAACCCTGGCTGAACAAGGAAGGTACTTTCACCTGTGGGAGGGCCTGTGGAGGAAGCAGCTAGCCACTCATGAGGCTGCTGAATTGATGCGGCAAACATTGTGCCTTGAGGGTTATATTGGGAAGATGGAACATTGGCCATCTGTGGAGAGGGGTTCACTGTCACTGTGGGACTAGTGAACTGTGGGGAAGTACCCACACTGGTAGGGACGTGACCACCAGGCTGCTGCTGAGGAATGAAGGCTGCATTCGCTTCCTGCCTCTTTTGAGCTGGTGGTGAAAAAGTTTGTCCTGACGGTCCGTTGCGTGGCTGATACTGCTGTTGATTAGGGTACTTGTTGTACCTCTTCCACTCAAGTTTCTGAGTGTTTTGCCCCTGGTCCTTCCACTGCGGTTTTGGACCTTGGCCATTATTCTGAGAATGGCCTTCTTGCTGGGGTTCAGTCTGAGACGGCTTCCCAGACTTGGCAGTATCTTTTCTGCTGTTCCAGGTGTTTTGCTTACGAGTTTGATACCCGTATGCGGTAAAGAATGCGTCAGCCTTTTCTACCATTTGGCTGGCATCTTTCACCTGGCAGATCTTAAGCTGTGCTATGAGCTCAGCAGGCCACGACCTCTCTAGCTGTGTACGCAGCATAAGGTCAATTATCCCCTCACGCATGGAAGGAGTTTCATCTTTCTCCATCCACTCACCTAGGTAAGCAGTGAGACGGTTGAGGAACTGAACAGCTGTCTCCTTGTCTTGGAGACGAGCTCGCATGAACTGAGCTTTGGCGTCGTCTACTGTGAGACCATACGCCTTAATGAGTGCAGTTTTCATCACTTCATATGTGAGATTGTCTCCACGAATTCTGTGGAGAATATCGAGGGCAGGGCCCTCAAACAAGCTAAGAAACTGAAGCCGCTTAGCTGCATCATCGAGCTGGTAAAGCTGAGCCATGTCTTCAAATCGAGCTATGTATGGCTCGATTCGCTCGCCATCTTTGTATGGGGGAAGCTTGATGTGTGGGGTCGCCATAACATGTGCAGGGAGAGCGCTCGTGGAGCTTGAACCAACTGCACCAGATGTGTCTGAACCCAAGGAATCTCTCTTGAGCTTCAGCACTTCAAGTTCATGTTTTTCTCGTGCTTCTCGCTCGGCACGTTCGTGTTCTCGTTCTCTTTCTCGTTGTTCACGCTCGTGTTCGCGCTGTTCAAGCTCGTATTCGCGCTGTTCTAGCTCGTATTCGCGCTGTATCTTACGCTCTTCGCGGGCATCATTCTCGCGCTGCTGCTCCTGATTATGCCGTGAGAGTATGTATTCTTTAATTTCAGTTGGGTCTGTAAGACCCATATCTTTGGCTTCCTGTAAAAATATAGTGGTAGCCATGTCGCTAACTCAATCTAAATAACTAGCGACTCAGTACTGATTGCTCCTTCGCAAACGAATGCTAATAAATACAAGTAAAGAGTACAGACACAAGCTAGTGGTGACCAGTCTTATCTAGTTAACTGGATAAGAATAAAGCGAAAATGCAAATGACTGGGAAGACTCAACAGTTAACACAATGGGTACGGCGACTCCCCAGAAGCGAATGAAATGGTCTGGCCTTACCAAGAATAAACGAGTTAAGTACTCTATTGATTAATAAAGCAAAAATTCACTTGCTTAATTAACGGTAAACACCAGTAAACTTGTGCCTATAAACTTTAATGATAAATACCTAATATGAACGAGTGAGCACTATCTCGTGAATAGCTTTAAAGCTAGGAGTTAATATCCTGGAATGAGGTCGCCAATTGTCACGGTGTTTTTATAATAACACGGTGTTTTTAAAATAAATACTTTAAATATTATTTAAATTGATATTAATATTCAATAATATTAAAGAGCAGGGACAATAATTGTCTTGCTACATCA
Organism: Coenobita brevimanus; assembly: GCF_032717465.1. NCBI lineage: Eukaryota > Metazoa > Arthropoda > Malacostraca > Decapoda > Coenobitidae > Coenobita > Coenobita brevimanus. The sequence continues at coordinate 11,977,276 of NC_136959.1, forward strand.
AGCAACGATTACTTTACCCTGACTTGCTACGATTCTCTCAGAACGAGAATTTATAAACTTTCTCAACAGTACACAGCAGAGACTAATTACTCACGAATGCTGAATTAGTACTGTTAGCCTCTGGAGAAAGTTACTTCACCCTTGACAATAAATAACTAATGCTAATAATAATAACATCAGGTTCTTGCTGATGCATTAACTCCTGGCACAACGGATTTTAAGTTAATACAAGACTGGTGTAAGTACCAGTTATGAAAGCAAACTTTTATGCAAGCTAGGAGCTATATGGAAAACAAGCTTAATTTGGATTAAATGAAACAAGATTTTACTTTACATTGAGCTCAAGAAAAAGAACTGTTAAATTTATTGATTACAAAAAATAAATTTAACGTTACAATTCAAATCAAATCAATGAGACGCACTCACTCACACAAAAGCTAAATACTTACGCCTAGGAAAAAACACCTTAACTAAGCTCTTAAAACTAGGATTACAAAAAGGAAATACCGGTTGATGAATGCTATGTATCACCCGGGGGGGGGGGAGTACTGGGATTAACTGTACTAGTGGAGCTTGGGGTGCTAGCTGACCTCTCCAACTTCTTGAGCACAGAACCTTTCTCCGTCACAGCAAACACTAGACTAACTAAGTCGTGGGAACAAAAGGGAGCAGTAGGCCGCATTTTCTAACGGTCAGAGGCAAGCAGAGACGAACAATAAAGAACAATAGTATCGCTCAGTACAGCACTTAGTGAAGTGCATTAAATCGGTCACTTTTGAAAACAGTGACGAATGTTTTGGAAAGTATACCCCGAAATGGAGGGAGAAACGGTTAGCTGAGCGATACACAGTGAGTTTTCCACTAATTGTTCGTGGCTTCTCACAAAAGGGAAATGTCGCGAATTGATTCGTGACACACCATTCTTACAAATAGCGGCCAGTTTGACCCGACTATCTAAATTCATAAACCCAGCAAATTCTGTAATATAATGTGTGTTCAAGTCATGGAACCAACAGCTCTTAGCTGTACTAGTATATTACTTAACATCTGCATGCTTAGTCTTTGTCCCAAGTTCCTGTGATTTAGCACAGTTTTTTACCGAGTTAGACATCTGCTGGGTCATGTTTTTGGTCACGTTTATTATACTGTACTGTCATGCATTTGTTTTTGGGAGTTTTTCTTGATTTTCTTGTAATTTCTTTATTACAGTAACTATTCCTGTAAAATCACTAGTTTCATCACTCACACGGTCATGCACCATAGCTTTACAGGGGGATGGTCCTCTCAGATCTGTTTCCATGAATTCAATGATCTTTTCTCGCAACAAAAATTTCAACAGTTCTTCAAGCATTTTGCTACTGTCTTTCACTTCCTGGACCACTAATACCCATTCTCACTTCAGACTTGCGGGTAACAATTTTTCCACCTGAGTCATCATTGTAGTAGTGTTCATTTCAGTTGCAAGTCCTATTTTCTGCCTGTCCAGCCAACCCCTTTCAATCACTTTAACCATCTTAGTGAACTTCTTAAAATTTCCCTCTGGAACAGGTTTCAGAGCTTTAATTTCACTTAGGACAGCATCTACAAGCTTACCAGGACGTGCAAATTTTTCATCTAATCTCTCTAACATCTTGGTGTAGCTATCTTCCACACCTTTCACAACATTCAAAGCTTCCCCCACCAAGCATGATTTCAGTGCATATGGATCTCTTCCATAATTATTTGAAACAAGTCTTTCAAAGTCTTTTCGAAATGTAGGATAATCTCTGATATTTCCAAAAAATTTAGGTGGCTCTAATGATTTTACCATCACCCGTGTAGATTTCCTTTCATCTTTACTAATTACCTTTTTTCTTTTAATCAGTTCTGAGTGAATATCCCCTTTCTTTAGTTCCAAGTCAAATATGTACTGATCACATCTAACAATTTCACTTAGTTAACCTACATCCTTAATATCCAACACAGACATATATTTATCATGTAATGCTTCAACTGCTTCAAAAGCTTGACATACCTCAGAATATATGCCTTCCAAAACTTCCGGCGGGTCTTCCTTTGACACTCGTTCCTCGAACGGTTTCACCTTCCTGGTAAACTTCGCTTTAGCGGCGGCTCTGTGCTTCTTAGTTTCCTCCAAAAGTTCCATACCGCGCGCGCGCGCGTGCGTGCGTGCGTGTGTGTGTGTGTGTGTGTGTGTGTGTGTGTGTGTGTGTGTGTGTGTGTGTGTGTGTGTGTGTGTGTGTGTGTGTGTGTGTGTGTGTGTGCACGCGCATACATCATTTTTTACCCCACCTTACTTTCTAGTTTTAGTGTTTTTCCCAAAAATATTCATCTTCCCAGTCGGACACAACACATCCGCGATCCCCCCCCCCCACACACACATAGTTCATTCAATTTATTTCCTTCGTTTCACTTCAAAAACGATTTTTTAAAAGCGATTTTTTTGTTTTAAAGTTTGTGCTAGTTCGGCAAAGCATTCG